>NW_028277030.1:111768103-112073620 GCF_059951505.1 Python bivittatus | reverse complement strand
CCAACTTTCTCTGGCAAAATTTGGAAACTGTTAGCATTTTATCTCCAAAAATTGCTCTCCTGAACCTACTCTAGCCAGTTAAGTCAGTAATAGTTACGCCTTAAAACATCTACTTAGTAGTTCAAAGCAGTGATTTTCCTATAACACAAATCACTCTTCCCATCATACTCACTTTGTAAATCAGCCTTCTTCCTTAGCTATTTACACTAAGCTATACAGGTCCTGTTATTTCTCTCATATTAAGGTGGCTGCATTTCATGAACCATTTTAAGGTGTTTCTTAAGAAAGGGGCAGAACGCTTGCTCAGCAAATATTTTGTTCTGTAATAAAAACTAAGCTGAAAATTAACAGAGGAGCCGACAACTGGAAGAAATATCTGATATACAGTAATCAATTTCTCAGACCTGTTGTTCGGAAACCATTTCAAGGTCATTTGGAAGAGAAAGCCAACAGGGCTTATTAAGATAATTCTTTTACCTGAAATTAGAATAGTGATTCCAAAGGATCTTTTCATACAATCTTTTTAGGGCCTTTTTTCATTTATTGCTTATCACCTATTAATAGAAACAGCCACAACAACTTGTGTAGATTCAATGCCCTCTATGTACAAGGTATTTTATTCAGAATAGATTTGATAGGACATTGCCCCAAAGGGTTTACAGTCTAAAAATAGACAAAGAGAAACAACAGAGAAGAAAGAGAGAGGTGATTATTCTGAGGTTATTTTAATTATAACCTGCTTAGGCATAGCTACTTGTTAAAAACAAAACAAAACCTTATCATTCTATATATTCCATGGGAGGTAAGCATGAGAAAATAGAGAACGGAGAGAATAATTTCGGAAAACAAGCAATCTAGGGATTGGCTAAGGGTACTGAAGCTGGATGAGTGAAAATTGTAATACAAAGATTGTATCAAGATATGAGAGCAAAGAAACAGAGAAAAGGTTTGTTGTACATCCAGGAATAAAGAGGATAGATCTCACTTTCTTAGCAGGGGCAAACTGTATGGTATAGATAAATGAATATAAATGACTCATTGCTTTTGTTTAAAAATACAAAACAGGAATAAGATTATTTTGTAATAATTACATGGTGCAGGGTGTTAATTATCTGTTCTGCTTCAATAAATGCACATTACCTATATTAACAAATTATATATTTTTTTCTGGATTAAAAAAAATAAAGCCTTCAGTGTGAAGCTAATGTAGGAGATTGTCCCAGTTACTTACTGTGCATACCTAAGTGCAGCTATTTCATTTTATAGGTTTTAAATCTGTCCGGCTACATTCTTTGTCATGCCTTGTCTACTTCACCTACAAAACAACTATTATTATGCAAGATGACCATTCTGGTCAGATGTAAATAAATAGAGATATGCCCACATAGAAAGTAAAGCATGATAGTTTCAAACTTGTCACCTCTTGTTCTGGGTGAAGAAAAATTTGTACTGAAATTAACGTGAACATCAAGGGAAGGTGACCAAGCAATGCTTTAGTTTTTAATTTTAAGGGAAACTTCAACTGAGTGTAGTCAAATGTGTATCTTGAACTTAAAAAATGCTCAAAATGGGGAGGATAGCTTAAAGAAAGAGATACTAAAGAGACAATTGCAAACAATCCCAATGAGGAAAAAGGTGGAGGGTAAGAAAAGAAGCCAGGTAGGCTGCACAAAAACCTTAGTAAAGGTCTGAAAGATGAAAAGGACACATAAGGGAAGCAGAAAAAGGGCCAGTTCAGAAAGGAAGGGTATACAGCTTATTCTTGGGACATCAGCATCTCGATTGAAAAACCTGTTTTTGTTTTGCTTTGTAAGTTGCCTTCTAATTGTTGTTTCCAGGAAATATTTATCTGTCAGAATAAGACCTAGCAGATCCTGATATTGAAAATTAACTTTTAGCCAATATTTAAATACAGGCAATCATGCCTTTGTTTTAATTTTTATGAGTGCTGCCTTCAGACTTAGGAGAAATTAAGTCCTATGAAGACTGACTGAAGAAGCTGGGTATGTTTAACCTTGAGAAAAGATGATAGAAGAAGGATATCTTAGTACAGCACTCCTAAAATACTTGAATTTATTTATTTATTTATTCAATTTCTATGGCCGCCTATCTCAAACAAGTGACTCTGCGTCGTGAACAATCATAAAATCAATTAAAACTAAGTACAAACACAATACACACACACACACACACACACACATATATATATATATATATATATATATATATATATATACACACACATATATATATCAGCCAAGAAAAATTATAACCATAGATGTTAATATAACCAGGAAATGAGACTCTTAACACACTTGGAGCTCCAGGCCTGGGCACATAACCAGGTCTTCACGGCCTTAGGAAAGGCCAAGGTCAGGATCATCCTAATCTCTGGAGGGAGAATGTTCCAGAGGGCAGGGATTACAACAGAAAAGGCATGCCTCCTAGTCCCCACCAGCCGACATTCCTTGGTGGATGGGATCTGTAGCATGCACAACCTGCTGGACTGAATGGGATGGGTAGAAATTATTATTATGGTTGGTTGCACAGTCAGCCAGATGTTTAGACTGGATTTGGAATTTTTATCCACCTATCAAGTCCTTCCCAAGGACCTGGGATAGACAGATGTTGTTTGATGGTTTGACGGTATTAAAGGTATTGTCACAGGATATAAGCTGTTCCAAGTAAAGCTGCCCTTTGCAACTGACTCATGGTGATTTTGTCAATACCACTGGTGTTCAAGTGGTGCTCCAGATGTTTTGGGATTGCACCTAAAGCACCTATAACTATTGGTACTATCTTTGGTTTCTTTTGCCATAGTCATTCTACTTCTATTTGCAGGTATTACTACTACTACTACTATTATTATATTTAATCTAGCAGCCCACTCCAGTATATCACACAGGAGGTCAAGACATGGAATAATGGATTTAAGTTCCAAGAAGGCAGATTCCATCTAAGCCTTAGCAAAAAAAAAAAAAAAAAAAAATCCCTAACAATAACCATAGTTCAACAGTGGAGCCAGATATTGATGGGTGATGGGTTCTTCTTCCACTGGATATACTCAAGCACAGGCTAGACAGCAATCTGTCTTGGAAGCTTTCACTGAAATGTTGGGCTGGAAAATCTCAGGAAAATATTTTGGCCAAGTGCTCCTGTAAAAGTACTCCTTTACTACTGTGGTCTTTTTGATCCAGTTATATATTGTCCAATTTGTGGTTTTTGCCATATTTTATTTTATTGTATATATTTTATTTTCACGTTATTAATTGCATTCTCTTGTTTTAATTGTTGTGAAGCATTAAGAGTAGTTGGGAGTTGGGTGGCATACCAATTTGATAAATAAAATAGATTGATAGAGTTCATTCTTTGAACTCAAGGATGGGTTTTTCTGATAAGTCTACAGCAGGGGATCTTAACCTTTTTTGTGCCATGGATCCCTTTCAGAGTCTGGTGAAACCTACCGATGCTTTGTCAGAAAAATGTATTTAAATGCATAACTTAAAATACATGGATATAGACTCCATTACAAAGGAAGACAAATATATTCAAATACAGTTTTCAAAATATTAAAAAATAACAAATATCCAATACAGTGATACATATGCTTCTTTATTAGTCCATTAAATCAGTAACCATACAATATCTTTTTTTTTAGAGTATAATAATTTTAGATAGTGACATTTATTGAAATTAACAAATATTTTTGGAATCCAGAGGCCATAAATTATTTTGTTGCTTACATACAATATAGAATGAAAAGCTAAATTTCAGTTAGTGGTTAGTTAAAATAAAGCTGCAATTTTTTCTCATTCAAGCTGAGGGTCCCTGGACTCCAGGTTAAGAACCCCTTGTCTATTGTATACTCCCTCCCTTTCTCTCTCCTCTTTCCTACCAATTGTCCTACTTTGTCTTCCCTCACCCGTGCTACTGGCTATTACTCCCTGTTGAGTGTTAGAGAGAACACAGCCACTATCTGAGACCTCCATTGGAGTATTTCATGACTGTTAAGTGTAATTGTTAGGAGGGATTTTTGAGGGGAAAAGTTTATTGGTTTTGAAGCAGAGTCTTGTGTCTTCTCCTGATACCTCCAAATTCTTCCCTGTCTTCAACCATGTTTGAAAAGTCTCCTTAAGTAGCATTTGTTGCTCTGTGATCTGTTTTATTGCTACTCTGGGATATACTGTAAGAAACTTTGAGTACATTTAATTGAACTTTTTATTCTGTTAATGATACAAATAGATCACCAACAGCAGCCTATGAAGCACACACGTCCCTCACTTAGGTTTGAGAGCTGGGGATAGGGGACAAGAGAGGAAGAGTCCAAAACAAACGTTTCTAGTCCAAACAAAATGAAATCAGACATTATTTGGAAAACAAAGAAAGTTATACCTACATTTAATGCTTGTGTTCAAACTCTTTGGAGCAGATGAATCAACAGCAGCTGAATGAACAACAACAAAAATGTTTATCTTCTCAAAACAATATTTCACTTTCAAATGCAGGAAAGAGCAACAAACAGCCTGCTTACAACCAATAGGAAACTGAGGTTATTGAATTCAATTACCATTGGGCTCTTAAGGAATCTTATTTATTTATTTTTTCTTATAAATTAACTGATTATACCTTCTCTATTGAATATGAAGTGAAACCTTCTACTAGTACAGCTCTAAAAAAATGTAACAGCAAGATATGAATTTCAAGGAACGGCTGTGGTTTGATTTTGTTTTTCTGTTTGAAGTGAACTTTGTTTTTCATCTTATTCAAGCCAAGCAATCTACCCGCCGTGCTTCAAGGAAGTTATTGGCATCTATTTTTGTTTTCAAAGTATCTCCATATCTTTCTCCTCATTTCTTTGTTTGGCACTTTGTATGGTTTTTAAAGGTGATACACATTAAAAACTGTTTCAGAAAGGGAAGAAATGACTCTGGGGCCAGCAGAAAAATAGTTTAAATACTTTGATGAGCACTCAAATTTCTGCTGAAAAGCAAGAGTTTCTGTTTTAGTTCAGTACAGAGTGAAACAAATGTTTCTAAAGTGTGGTTGCGTGCACTTCCAAATTGGCCCTGCTACAAACATTAAGCGTATTCTTTTGAGCTTGGTGAGCGTGCTACCAGCTTGAACCTTGATGTTAGTAAAAAAAAAAAAAAAATCTGCACAAAAAGCCTGATGGGAATTAAAAATGGCGGCAAGCAGCTTGAAGAATAAGATGGATTTTCCACAGCTCAGCAAATTTTACTTTAATAATAATGGGTATAGATTAGAGACAGTCCGGTTTTTAGACAAGATGCATATTCTTCTGTTCTGCACAATACTAATCCAAAACTATTGCTCCCTTAATATATTTTGTATTCAATCATTCCTTTTATTATATTAAAAACTATTCTATAGGGTTTTTTTATAGAAAGAAAATATATATATCTTGTTTTTCTGTAAAGTATGTCTACAGTGGCTAACTGTAATATGAACATTAAGTAAAAAAAGTGAAAAGAGTGGTTATGAAACCACCTAAAAATCTAATTAGAAAATGTAAAAATAAATCTAAAATATATAAACATGTTGATTCAGGACAAGACTCCAAACTTTGGTCTTTAGCACCAAAGTAGTTAGTAGATGCTGAAAGAGTACTCAAGATGTATGAAAGTGAACAGATCAAAGCCAAAGGGAATATTTTCTTCTTCAAATTAATTAAGGGTATGTGGAGCCTTCCAGAAGACGGGTCCTTGGAGTCCCCTCCAAAGCTGCCACGATGTATCAGTGATGATTCCTATTTTCTGATTGTGTACCACAGGACTCCAGTTGCATACTTTCGATACTAGAGTGCCAGAGCAGATCTTCAACATCTGTCAGAAGATGTTAAGATTTTCTTCTTTCACTTTTGTTGAGACCTACATTCCTTCAGAAATAAACTGTTAGGGCGCTTGTTATCAAAGTGCGTAGAGCCTAAGCCAGTAATGTATAGAATCAGAACACAAAATGGCCAGATTTTCTCTTTCTTTTTTCAGACCCTTCACTTATTCTTTCTTTTATACAGCCTAGTAGGCTCCCTAGGTTGGAAGAAAGCATTCTTTTCAAGGTGGGTGATCTGATTATTTGCAAAAGGCTTTCTTGAATTTGTAAGCTGCCTAGAGTTGTCAAGGTGTTGAGTGGCCTTGAAACTTACTTGATTGATTGATTGATTGATTGATTGATTGAATAAATAAATAAATAAATAAATAAATAAATAAATAAATAAATAAATAAGAATCAGTACCCTCCTGATAGGGCAGGGCCCTGTCAATAGAAGAGGAAAAACAAAAGTGGGGTCAAATACAGGTCATAGGCTTCACACCTCCGGATTATTGCTTAAGCCCAGCTTGTTTTGTTTTGTTTTTTCCCCCAGAGTCGGCACTCAATCTTAAACAACTTCTATGGCTATTTGCTCTAGAGGGTCCTATAAAACAGGGCACTTTTCTCTGGGAAACGAAGATCACTGTCATTTCTTCTCTCCTGTAGTATAAGACAGTTCATTCAGATCAACAGGAAGAGCATGTGTAGTTCCTAAAATCATGATAAGCCAACAAAAGTAGAAGAAAAATGTCTTCCTAATCCAAAGCACACCTGTATATAAGCATATATATATATATGCAATCTGCATGATTGTAGTCCATGAAACAAATAGAACACCCATGGAGATAATGCATTATTAATATGCTGTTCCATTCATACCCCTCAGAGATCTATATAGGGTTATGAAAAAGAAAATATATATCTGTGTACTACCAAAACTTTTTCTTGCAAAGCTTCTGCTTAGTGATCCGTGTCACAAGCTTTAATGCAATGTTAGATTCTTCAATATAGTTCAGAACTGGATTGCAATGTTTGAAAAATGAAGTTGGAAGCAGTTTCATTGGGGGAGTGATGAAGAAATCAGAAATAGTATTTGAAATCCCACTGTGCCAGGAAATAATCCCTAAACATTTTGGCTCCTGAAATGTCTTATCTGGAATGAGATGCATGAAGACACACACTCGTGTCCTTGTCATCTCTGGCTTAGAATACTGTAATATGCTGTACATGGGACTGCCCTTGAAAACCACCCAGAAACCTCAGTTGGTCCAGATGCATGTTGTGTTCTACTCCTTCTGCATGAGCTACAATAGTTGCCAGTGTGTCTCTGAGCACAACACAAGATGCTGGTTACTATCTTTAAAGCCCTACATAGTTTGGGGCCTAGCTATCTTTCCCAGATAAATTCTGTCTACCTGATCCAGACTGCCAGGGAATACCTACTAGGAGTCCCCTGTAGGTGCAAAGGGACTACAGGCATTGTCTGGGGCAGCTCCTCTCCTATGGAATAGCCTCCCCTCCCACCCCACCCCACCCCAAGGCAAGGGTAGTCCCCATTCTTATGGTCTCTAGAGACTGGTAAAAACCTGGCTTTTGCAGAAAGCCTTCAGAGACTGACTACAGAGGCACAGGGACCTATATAAATTGTAGTAAAACCATGCAATTTGTACCATTCATTACAATTTATTTTATATATTATTAATATCTACAAACCATCTAGAGCCAACTATAATTGAGGCAACAGATAAACTGCATGAGTTAATAAAATAATGCTGAAATGTTGAAGGTTATAAAGTGCTCTTAAATTAGTTCCCCCATTTTCTTTTCTGTTCCCTTTTATTCTACTTCATGAAGGTAAACTGAGAGCAAGCTCAACTTAGCAGAGAATGTAACAAGTATGAATTACAAATTCCACTTTAAAATACTTTCTGATCTGTTTATATACAAAAGAGCACACCACATTCACCTGTGGTGGGGGGAAAGCTTGGCTCTTCTGCTTTCAGTCATCACAGTTTCTTTTCTATCCATTTTAAAGGTTACTTCAAACAGAAAGCAAAAACAGGGCAAGACATTAAGCAGGACATCAGTTTTTTTAAAAAATAGTGGTCCAAAGTATAATAAAATGCACTCCAACTTTCTTATGGTTCCTCTTTAAGGGGAGTTGTTCGACTTGCTTTTGCCAAGCTGAAGCAATGGACAAGCTCCATATCACTTCTGGTGCCTTTATATCATTCCAGGCCATATAAAACCTGAGACTTATAAAAAAATATCCTTGATAAAAGCAGGACTATAGGAAAACCACAAGTCCAAGATCTCAGACTAGCATAGATCTGAGAAACTGGGGAACAAAAATCTGACAAGAATAATGGTAAAATATAAGGCTACCATGCACGTTTTGTTAATTGACTGTAATGATTATCTTAAAGAATGAAAACAGAAAGACTGGGTTAGCTTAGGCTAAACCTTTCCAAACTTCCTTGGAAGGGGGCATTGAACAGATTACAGATTTTGCCCAAGATAATGCAGAACTTGTTTTAAAACTTTCTAGACAAAACTGAGAATTATACAATATAACATTTGGAAGTGATCTTTTAAAAAATACAATTGCACCATTTGGGTTTGACAAAGGTCTATGCTGCACTGATTGTAGTTTAGTTCAGTTAAAGTGGACCTACACTCATCTTACAATTGTCAGATACCTGAGGAGGGAAGATATTATTTTATGTAGCAAATACCTTTGGCGGACAGCAGTTTTCTGTAATGCACAGCCATGTGATCTTGAACAATGTACTGACTTGAGAGCTTGCAGGAAGAACTCGGAGAAAAGGCTGAGGAAATAAAAGATTGCTTTAGTTAATGGATTTAAGAAGTGTCTGGCATGTCGATTTCTGAAGATTCAAATTTGGACACTTCTAGTGAAATACATTTTCTGATTGAGAAATCTGAAGCAAAGTAAGCGGTATTTCAATGTGGCTTATTTTTTCTATGATTATTTTATCATGAAGTTTTGTAATAAATAATAAATGAGCTCTGTATGTATTCTTATTAAATCCCCATTTCTTTATATGCTACCTCCCATAACTCTTGGAGAATATTATGTTCATGGTTTAATCTTTCAATACAATCTCCATTTGGAAAGATTCAAAAGCTGATGGCTTTTAACCTCAAGAGCTGAGAAGTAGAAAAAAAATATGGATGTCCATTTTTCTAGGAATACAAATTCCAAGCTGGATTTTTTTTATTAGTCCCTCCCCCCAAATTCTTACTGTAGTCAATGTAAAGAAGAGTATGTGAAAGCAAAAAGTTCAGGAATTTGAAATGACTGTTTATATTTCTGTTCCTGCTTTCCAAAGTTAACACTTGGTTAAATGTTATGCACTATCATAACACTATAAAACTTTATTCTGGTGGAAACAAAGTCTCCAAATGACTAAAAACAAAAGAAAACAAAGCTACAAAACTTATTAAAAGTTTTGAGGCCAGTTGTTGAAAAGCAAGGGAAAAGGTAAAATTAGTCATTTTCTTCCCATTTTATATGTTTGATTGTCATATCTGTCCCAGATTCTCCTTAAAGTAGCAGCTTCTGTCTCAACACCAAAAATTTTAGACTTGATCTCTTTTATTTTAACCAGTTAGAGTTTTGTTCAGTGGTTCTAAGAATTGGAAACTATATTGAAAAGGACCCTTTAGGGAAGGCAACAGAACACCCTGGAACAGCACACTTTGCTAGTACATCTTATAATAACTCTGATATTAGGTAACATGTGACAAGAAGGATTTTTTTCCTAAAATCCTGCAGTTGTAGTAAATAAGAGGCTAGATAGCAAAGGAGTCTGACAAAGCAGTTCCCTGTATTTCTAGCAGGGCCAGCCCTAGCATTAGGTAAAATGTGACAATCATCTTAGAATGCTTATGCCAGAGAATAGCAATGGCAACTTCCTAGTTGCTTCTTCCAAATTCTTATCTTATTTTTGTCAAGGATAGAGCTGTACATGGTGCACAACCTGTCTTGCAGCCTTTATGTTAACCTGCTATCTTAATGTTCAGAAGATCAATGACATTTTGTAATATACGAGAATGGAGGGAAAAAGAATGATGTACTATAGCAGTGTTCCTCAACCTTGGCAGCTTGAAGATGTGTGGACTTCAACTCCCAGAATTCCCCAGCCAACATCTTCAAGCTGCCTACGTTGAGGAACACTGTACTATAGGATAAGTCATAGGCTGAACAAGAGTTCTTCTGCAGTAATGCTGCTTTCATCATTTCCCCCTTTTGACTGTCTCATCTCAGATATTTATGTTTTGGAAATTAAATTTGATATTTTGCACTGAAATTTTGAGATATGCCACCAACCGACTGAACACTTCAGTCATCTATACGTGCACAATCTCCACAGAAATTCAGGATCATATTTACTTAGAAATGGTACAAATGGCGCAAAAAACAGATCAAAATCTTTATTACTCAGAAAAATCTCACTCTTTTGCTGGAACCTTTTTCAAATTGGCAATTTGAACATGAGCTCATACAGGCTTTATCAGTGGCTGGGGGAGCATGTAGAACTGAGGTTTGATTTCATTGCTGATGACCTTTCAAGCCCAAAGGATTCAGACCCAGCATATCTCAGAAATTATTTCCTCCTTTTGTCAGCTTACCCATGTCTTTTAACTTTTAAGGAGTACCGATAATTGTGTCCATGCCATTTTCATTTGTTTTATTTACAAAAATATGTTAAGTCATACATCAAAAGCAAAGTGTCTGTTCTATGGACTATGGAATAAAGACTGGTGAATGCCATTTACTTGGGGGTCAGTTTCAACTTATTTCATGGCAAATTGGGATTCTTTGGGAAAAAGTGGAGGGGCACCAATTCTGTATTGGAAACAGAAACAGATGACTTTCCAATAGCTACACCTAACTATTGAACTATTTGCTCAGGAAACTAAGTTGGCACAATTTCTTTTGGCCTTTTCCAGTGATGAAAATAATCGTATTTAGAAAGGCATTTTTTCCAGATAAAATGTAAATTGTATTGGAATTTTTATTTTCACTATTGCAGCAACTGGAGTAATCTTTTAGACTAGATGTATATTTGGAATGTATAGATACACTCAGAAAACGGCTGTTATGGGGGAACTTGATCATAGGAGGCAGTTTTCAGTATTAACAACAGATTTATTTAAAATAAAATAAAATAAAAATTGAATTTTTCATTTTTAACCTTCACTAGAAAGCTCTCAGCTCCAAAGCAAATAAGATTTTGCTCTCCCAAATATACCCAAAGCTTATACAGTACACTAAGAATCTAGATAAGTGATTTTAATGATTTCAAACAGGGAGAGACTAAATGTTGTCAAGAATAACAATGAATCCCCCCCCCCTTTTACACTCTGTAAACTACATCTGGTAAAATATATCTTTTATATTCTCAGCTTTTCTCTGAACAGAGCAATTTTCCACTGAGGTTTCTTTTCCAACTGTGACACAGAAGTGTTGTGGCTGGTTTTCTGCAGGAAGATAACACTGATTTCAAACAAAAATTAGGTTAGAAATCTGAACTTGCTCTTCCTCTTCCCTGATCTATTATTGTCTACATCAGTTCAAGCTTGGATTTGCAGCTGAAAGCTTAGAAAAGTAATTGATTAGTAAATCCACTGTATCCTATGAGAGGCAATTTTAATTATCATGTTAATCTCTAGTATTTTAGTAACAACAATAAACAAGGATAAAAGCAATCTTAATGAATGTTTAATGAATGATGGGCAGTGAAGGTCAAGCTGAACTGTTTTGCAGCTTAAAGGCAAAATGTGAGTCATATCATGAAAGTAGTTTCTGTGCATTTATTCACCCATTAACACCAGGATTTTAGGTGTGCAAAAGTCCTTGCTGAGTAGAACATACAACTAGTCAATGCAGGATACCAGAAATGGATGGCATGCTAGGATCCTGGAACACTGATCCTCATGAAATCAATTACTAGCACACCTCCATTGTTGGTTCTCCCTCCTCTCCTAATTCAGTTAATATACAGAATCATTTTTTAACATTTAGATTTGCAACCTAATGCAATGAATACAGGTAAGCCTAGGTATGTTAGTTTTGTTCTTATTATAATTATTAAAATAGATTTTTATTTAGGCTACTTAGAACACTGCATTTTTGCCAGTGGCAGCTACTGTAACTGAATCTTATTTTTATAAGAGCAACTTTTATAAGTTGTTATTAAATAACAAATTAAATAAATAAATAAATAAATAAATAAATAAATAAATAAAAATGTTCTACACAAGGGCAGAAATCCAAGGTTTATCCCTGAATCCAGACATGTATATAAGTTATCTACTGGAGCTTTGTGTAAATTATCCCCAGATTTAGATTTTGAACCTCTTGATGCAGTCATTACATGACCATAGTGATGCTTGTGGGTGGGTGGGTGTGCACATGTGTGTATATGTGTGAAAGCCTCTTTCCAATTCCCAACATCCTCAACTCAGATCACTGTTTTCCCATTCCTATTACTTATTTTGACTGAGAACACTGCTAAGCACAGAGTAGTTTTTTGCAGGGCTCAACTGATAAGTAGTGAGCAAGGCTCTAGAAACTAAGAGGTCTTCCTCAGGCTACCCAAAGAGGGCCTGAGAGCTGTATGCAGTCTGTGAATTGCCATCGCTGACCCATGTTGTCCAGAGTTTTCTATGTCCTTTAATATATATTCATAACATTGTTGGGAGCCAGCTGTGTATTTGGAGTATAGTACTACCCTCATACTAATGACAACCAACTTTTACTCTTTTTCATTGCATACCAAGATGTTTGATAGGCTGTACTGATGTTTTAAGACAATAATGAGTTATAAAGGGTAGATGAACTTAAAATTAACCCAAACCAGGCTCTCTAAGTACTATCATCAATATGGAAATGAGTTCAGTCTGCCTTACATGATATCATTACTCCACTTGAAAACGCCATCGTGTAATAATGGATCTGACTTTGCTCCTAGATATTAATGTATTGGCTATGTTCAAGGGTAATAATAATAATAATTATTATTATTATTATTATTATTATTATTATTATTATTATTATTATTATTATTCCTCCTTCTCCTCCTCCTCCTCCTCCTGCTGCTCTTGTACACTGGTACCAGATAAAAAGTGTTGCATGTACACTGCCTTTGGAGATCATCCAGGAGCTGCAGTGGGTGCAAAATACATCTGCTAGAATTCTAACTGAGGCACACTGCACCAGTTTTGATTAGTGCTCTATTTTAGATCAACTGTGCCAAAAATGGCAATTCATTTATTTTGGCCATACTTTTGTACTATGTGTTTATGTCAGTCTCTATCTACTTTCAATGCAAGCCAAATGTGTTCTTGGGAGGCAGTTTATATCCTGATTTTATGTTCACCACCCAGAGTCATGTGATTGGGGGAGTACATAAAAAACAGCATGTTAGGAACAGGCTTTTTACAGTTACAGATTGCTGTTGTATGTTAGGATATCAGCTACCCCGAAAGCTATCAGAACGTTAAGAGCAATGCAATAGATGATAGTCTAATTCAGGATTATCAGTCGGTGTTCTGTATACTGCAATAGTTTTCAGGCTTTCAGAAATAAGTCTATCTATACTCTTATTCCTGAAAACCTTGAAGCTGAGAATTGTATTTGGTGATTTAGATGCATATAATGCTTTGTTTAGCCTTGAGATCCTTCTGTGCCTTATCTGTAATAGGAATTATTATTTGTTACTGAAATGTGTTTTTTAAAATCTTTCTCTTTAAAATCGACTGCATCTATAAAATCACCTTTAGGGAGATGAGGCAGTGATAAAGTAGCAGGAGAAAAAAGTATCAATAGTTCTCTCAGCAAGAATACTTTCTTTATTCCAAACCCAATATACTGTGCCATTACAACTACAGCTTTGTAATTACTAATTTACTCTGTATCTGCAAACTAAACTGAAATAGATTCCTTTGACATATTACGTTTTGAATAAATCATATCTGAAGTTATAAATTTCCTGTTGCAAATCTGAAAGCAGCAATAATCATGCTTGATTTATGCAGCACAAATGGCAATAAAACATGCCTCTACCATTTGGCTGATGAACCAAAATGTATGAGCTGAAATGTACTGGATAGGCTATTTTGTTTGCTGTCATGCTTGGAACCACAATTACATCGCTGTTTCCCTCCAATGCTCAGTTAAAAGTGTGCAGGGAAGGGGATGGGGGTGGGACCCGCACAAAAGTATCAGCCAGATGAAGGTTGGTTGTATGCATTAGCTTAAACTTAATGGGGACATCATAAAATAACCACCTGTGCAAAGCACCAGGTATTTAGAACCACCACTGAATGGGCATAAAAATGATGCCGTGGAATGAAAAACGAAGATCTTGGGTATGATGATGTTTTTTTATGTCAAAATTACAACCTCTGTATTCAAAGTTGCCCAGTGAAGAGGAGGGGAGTCAGAAATCTAGTGGTGGTCACATCATATAGCATGTAGTATTTGAATCAGTTATCGGCATGAAAATGAGGAAGACTGAGAATTCTGGGGCTATAATCCCAATAATCTCCAGGATGGAAATGACTTAATTAAGTTAATTAATTAGAATTATTGGCATCCCTTTGCATGGGCTTAAGGTGAATGACAATGTACTTATCATTCTACCCTATCTTTCTGAACCAGTAGTAAGCAAGCAGAAATAAAAACATCAGCATTTGGGGAAAGATCCAGGCTTGGGCTTTCACAAATTCTTAGAAAAGGAGGAAAGTTAAGTATCAGTCGTCTTGAATGTCATCATCCTCAAGTAAAGGCATAAAGTTACTCTCGCTCAAGAACTGCACCAAGAACATTTAGGGCTTTACATATCCATGCTCTGGTAACTCTGAGACTTAAGACATACAAGACTTCAGTGTATTGTATGTGGGGCTGCTACTGAAGATAGGATAGGAATCTCAGCTGGTATATAATACACGTTCTAGATTGCAAATCGCAATTTGGTTCCCAACATGTAGGCTATGTAAAGAAACCACATTTCATTTGTTTCTGAATGCCTCTCTTTAATGCTTGACAAACTCTAGCATCCAGGTATTTGTTGGCCTGCCTTGACCCTGCATCAGTCTACTACCACTGAGATCTTCATCTGAGGCACCTTGAATGCTTCCACTGCCCAAATTTAGTGGACACATGGATAAGATCATCATAGTGGTGGCATTCTGACTTTAGGATATTCTTTTTTTAGTGACTGAATTGTGAGTTGGTTGACTGTTTTCATTTTGGCTTTAATGGATTGATTGAACAGTGTACATTTTCTTATGAGCTATCCTTGGAACATTTATCCTATAGGATGAAATATGTAAGTCTAATAAAGGTAATTTGCTAAAAATATCATCCCCTTGATGTAAGCTAAAAAGGCAAAAAAGAAAAAAGGGGGGAAAAAGGACAGAATAGACGTACTTCAGTCCTTAAGAACTTTCTCCAGCTACATTTTCAGGAATATTTTTCTTGAAAAATCCTTGGAATGTTGATTACTTGACAAAAGCAAGATATAAATTCAAAGCTGTGAAACCAAACCAAAGCCATGAAACCAAATAGTTTCCATTATATCCATTATTCTGAGATAACAAGGATAACATCATTGATTATGCTTTTCTGTAATGAAGCTATCGGTTTGCACTTGTTATTTTCAAGTGCTTTGCAAGTATTGTCGAAGGCTTTCACGGCTGGCATACGATGGCTGGTGTGGGTCTTCCGGGCTGTGTGGCCATGTTCTGGAAGTTTTGTTTCCTAACGTTTCGCCAGCACCTGTGACCGGCATCTTCAGAGTGCAGGAGCACAGACAGGAGCAGTTCTCTCTCTGCTTCTGCCTGTGCTCCTGCACTCTGAAGATGCCGGTCATAGGTGCTGGCGAAACGTTAGGAAACAAAACTTCCAGAACACGGCCACACAGCCCGGAAGACCCACACCAGCCATGCTTTGCAAGTATTTTAGTCCAAACTTAGTTTTCAGACTTCCCCAAACTCTCCATTCCTGTTTACTATCATTAGTCACCTGGCTTTCAAATATGGATGAAATAATTATCTTGAAAGGCTAAAAGAGTTACCAACCATATCCTAGATTTTTAAAGCAATGATTTGAAATTGTTTTAAAGTTTATTGAATGAAAACCATTGGCATTTAAAAAAAAAATCTTCTTGCTAACAATCTATTTATTCTGAGTCACCCTAAGTATCTCAATATGTTAATCAAATGGTACCATGTTTATATATTTGAATTTTTAGCTACTTTCATTTGAAGGACAGCATACACACATAAAGTAAAAAGTAGTATTTTTGTCACTTCTGAAGACAATTTACATGATTGAGAACATTAGTGTCAGGTTCAGCCCAAGAAAGTCTGAGAAATCAACGAGAAAGTCCGTAAATCAACTCAGCTTCTTTATTAGCTTGCACCTAATAGACAAAATCTCGCCAGACTAACTCTAATTCCCCACTGAGAGCAACTCTAACCATCAACCCCTTAGGGAGGGGCCAGTCTCTTCCTCCTTACTTTCACACAGTCCAGCTGGGGGCTGAGGAGATGCTTGGAATGTCACTCCTCCTCCCTGTAACCTTGAAGCTCCCTTCCAGAATCCTCCCCCCAGAATCCTCCCCACTCATGCCTTCCATCACAGTTAGACTGGAATACATAATACTTCCTTTGCTGAAAATGTTTAAATACTTACGGCTACTTTTAATACTCATATGTCCTCTGAAAGGTCCCATCAAGGAATATTTGGGAATCCTCATAGCTAGTCAGGATACTTGTAGGAAAAAAAAAATGGAGCAATTAGGAAATATTAAAATGTTAAATTTGATTTTTTTAATGTACATTTTGTTGACACACAGAAACAACTATTATGATATGAAATAAACAAAGCAGTGCTTTTCTGATCTATACCACGAGGACTGAGTTCAGAACAAATGCTGAATCTTTAAGCAGCCTGCTTGTTTGACAACTCCATAACAAAAGTCCAACATATGCATGTAAATGCTATGTCTCTGTGGATCTGCCGGCATTGTTATCAGGCAGCTAGACTGCAGCACACCAACTTTTCCAACCATTCAAAATAGGAAGAAACGAGTTATGATGAACATGCTTTCCTGAGCAGTCAGTACAGCCTTATAATATAAGGAGTTATGATAATTATTGTATAGACAATGATCACCTTTATCCCAAAGTATTTCAGAAATTGAGTTTTATATGGAGTGATACCTTAACGCAGCAGAAATGTTATATTAGTAATTTTCTCCACAAAATGTCTTAAAAATAAGTTGGTTATTGTTACTCATTTATGCTACATCTTAATTCCTTTTTTTAGAGTTTATCTGGTCAAATCAAAGCTGTTGAAGAGCTAAGTAAGTTATTGCCCAGGGTAAGATCAGATTGAAAATGGGGGGAGGGGGGGTGCATTAGCATATGGACCAGCTAGAATTTGGCAAATTTGCAGGCTGACTTTTATTTATATATACATAACATATACATATACATAAACATACACACACACACCAATCAGCCTGAGATAGTTGATAGATAGATAGATAGATAGATAGATAGATAGATAGATAGATAGATAGATAGATAGACAGACAGACAGACAGACAGACAGATAGATAGATAGATAAAAAATAACTTAGTACAATCCATCAAAGTATGATAGTTCTGTTCATATTCATAGATATAGCTGAGATGTTTATGTGCACTGTGAGGAATGTAGAAATGATTATAAATTCATTTGAAAAACATTATGCTAAATTACAGCTACAACAATTCCGTACTTCACATTAGACACTCTGAAACTAAAGTAGATGAAATCTGGTATATAATTAGGAGGGAATTGGTTCTGGTGGAATCTCAAGATATTTTTGATATCTATTGTTTGATATTTTTCTCAGAAGCAATTCCATCCTTTGAAACATCTGGCTAATCTTCCTGAAGAACCATGAGAAGCATGGCTTTGTTATCTTCTCATTCAGTACCCCCTCCCTTTTTTAGATTTGTTTAAATGAAACAATTCAGTTTGGGGTTGGAGATCCATTCTTCTTGCTCTGAAATGGGAAAATGCTTTCTTGGAATGGGGGTCTAATATCCATAAACTAATGCAACACTCAAAGTGAAATCAGACAGTAGCACTAATGGAAAATAACAGAATACACAGTGTACTTTGTGCTCAGGTCTGATGGTGATGATGCATGACTGTGATACCAAATTAACACAAGCATTTATATAAAGTACTGTCTTGCTCTAAACATTAATAGCAAAGCAAATGACTAAAAAAATAAAAGAACCGTGGAACAGATTTTGGGCCCCAACTGTCACATTTCCAACATTTCCACCATAAATAAAAATAAACATTTCAGCCTCTCTGATATCAGTTTAAATAAATGTCCAGTTTCATACAGGATATGGATAGCTGACTCCTGACACAAACAAACAGAGTTCATTGGCTAGAAAATGAGAGAGACCTTTCTGATCAGCACTGAACTTCCCTCTAACAAAAATTATGATAATTGATATGATTAGGATGTGCCATTGTGGCTTGTGTCATGCATGTGTCCTGTTTTTCTTTAGCTTTTGAAAAATAAGCAATACTTGCTTATTTATTTGTTAGATTTATACCCTGTCTTTCCTCCAGGAGCTCAAGATGGCTGACACAGCACTCCCCATTCCATCTTTCCCACAGCAATAACCCCATGGGTTGATTTGAGAGAGGATGGCTGCCCCAGTGTCACTCAGTGAGCTTCCATGGCTGAGGCTGGACTCCACTATCTTAGCTGACACTTGAAATACAATGCCACACTGGCTTGTTGTTACACCTGATGATCAAGGATGATTTGGAAGCTGACTCTAAGTTGTACATCAAGTTAAGTCATAATGCGGCTGGTCTGTTTTTCTGTTTTATCTGGGAAACTTGCAGAGAGTGAAAGGAAGAAATAGCTGGGTGGCTAGATGGAGAGTACACAAATCGGTCCCTACATGTCACCTGGAAAAAGACTGGTCTCATCAAGAGCCAAAAGTACAATAAAGTACCTGCTCAAGGTAGATCAAAAAGTATTGTCGAGACGCAGGTGAGGATTGAGAAATCTGACTAAGCCAAGCAAGATTGAAGATTCTGAATGTAAAACAATGGTAAGCTTTTACAATGTTTGGAACAGATAGACTAACTTTATGCTTTGATGCATCTCTTGGATTCTGCTGACACTCCCTAGTGTTCCTCTCAAGGACCATTGTCTGAGAAACTGAATCAATAGAACATATATTGCTGTATTGCTCCTTTTATAGTGGAATATGAACTATTTATAGAGAGCCAGTTTGGTGTAGCAGTTAAGGAATCAGGCTAGAAACCTGGACACTGTGAGTTCTAGTCCCATGTTAGGCACAAAGCCAGCTGGGTGACCTTGGGCCAGTCACTTTCTCTCAGCCCTCAGAAGGAGGCAATGGCAAACCACTTCCAAAATCTTGCCAAGAAAACTCCAGGGACTTGTCCAGGCAGTCGCCAGGAGTCAACTTCTTTTTGAAGGCACCAAAAAAAGAAAAGAAAAAAAAAAGAAAAAATTTAGGAATAAGCTAAATGTTTATGTACTTTCTGAGGGGTTGGCAAAGTTTCTTACGCAATGGCTAAATTTTGTGTGGCAGCCAATTCTGTAAGAGAATATTTAGCCAGCTCCTGGGAAATACATTCATCTATTAAGTAACTTGTTTAATTTACAGTGGAAGGTTCACTGTAATTGGCAAGGATAAATTTAGTAGGACAGAAAGATTTTAAGTTATTTTATATTTCTTACTGTCAACCTATAACTGAATGGTGGACTCATGTGCTATATGCGTTATATATATGAAAAACACATGACAGGTATACAAACGCATGAGTCCACCAGCCTGTAATTTCTATGCTTTGGTTGAATGACTATATTAAAATTGATGATGATGCTGACTGTCCACCAAGTCCAGTGTTGTCTCATTTAGGGTAAGCAACCTAATGGCTAATTATTTTGATTTTCAGTTCCTATGAACCCTAGCCAGCACTGTCAATGCCAAGAGATCATGGGATCTGCAGTCCAAGAAGGCCCTAGTTTGCTTGTCCTCCTGATCTACTTTGCCTTTGCTTTTCCCATACCTGTTTCCCATGAATCCTTTATGTAAAGATGTCAAGAGACAGAACCTTGACATTCTGAATACAAGGTACCGGTAGTCCCCAATTTAAGAACAAGTGCTGTTCCCGAGGTCTGTCCTTAAGTCAAATTTGTATGTAAGCCAGAAAAATATTATTGTATAATACTGTATAAGTAGTATTGTATAATTAACTCGAACCATTGTGTATTTAACTCAAATCATTGTGTATTTAACTCAAATTTTGCTACAATAGTTTCTGTTCTTAACTATGGGTTGTCTGTAAACCAGGTGTTCTTAACCCAGGGACTACCTGTATAGGATTTGGTCATGACCCTGTGCTCCTTTGTCCTTGCAATAAAGTGGGGTTTGGCACGTCACTTCCAAATCTATCTTAAGTCTCATTTTCTTTCCCTTCTTTGCCTCTGAATAGTGAACTACATTTTATAACTTTTTCATATAATAAAATGTACACTCGTCATTCCTTCCTGCAATGTCCAGACTTATGTAGGCTGATAGACAGCAGGATGTCTATTCATCACTGTTTAGCTTCCACATAGAAGCAGAACCAGATAAAATGCTTGGTTTCTGTCATAGCCAAAGCCTCTCTCAAACATTCTGCCATACTGTGGGCCTCATCAGAGACAATGCATAGAATCAGATTTTTTTTTCCATGATGGCAAAAAACTCTTTTTTAAAAGCCTATGAAGATAGATTATGATGGGAACATAATCTCTCAGCCAAGATTCATTTTAAAAAAAGTACTTCTAGGGTAAATATGGTCAGGGAAAAAGAGCAGGTAGCATTTATTACGGCACAGAATATGTAACCAAAGTGACTTAGATGTTGCTCTCACTTGCAAGATTCCTCTTTTGAAGTACAGTGGTACCTCGGGATACT
Organism: Python bivittatus; assembly: GCF_059951505.1. Classification (NCBI taxonomy): domain Eukaryota; kingdom Metazoa; phylum Chordata; class Lepidosauria; order Squamata; family Pythonidae; genus Python; species Python bivittatus. The sequence goes on along the minus strand of NW_028277030.1, from coordinate 112,052,737 downwards.
AACGCCTCTACTAACGAACTTTTCGGGTTACGACCAGCTCCGGCTGCAAAAATTTACCTCGATGTGTGAACTCCGCCTCGGGGTACGGCCATTTTTCTGCCCGACACGTGGTCCGTGGCCATTTTTCCGCTGCCCCACGCAGCACCCGGCCGTTTTCACGCCACGCCGCACCCAACCGTTTTTGCGCCACACCGCACCCGGCCGTTTTCGCACCGCGCCGTGCCCAGCCGTTTTCGCGCCACACCCGGCCGTTTTCCCGCCCCTGATGCGTGGTCTGCGGATGCCAGAACGGATTAACGGTAATTACATTGAACCTTATGGGAAAATTTGCTTCGGGGTGCGACCAAATTCAGAGGGCGGAACGGATTAACCGGATTTACATTGAACCCTATGGGGAAATTTCCTTCGGGTTACAACCAACTTGGGATACGCCCAGAGTCACGGAACGGATTAAGTTCGTATCCCGAGGTACCACTGTACAACCGTATGTCCACCAGAATGCTGCTATATATCTTCTCTTCTACTGGCCAGCGTTCCAACTAGCCACTCCTTCTAACCTGAGCATTCTTACTCTGCAGCCTGATGGTTGATTTCTATTTCTGCTTTACATTTTCAAAATGTCATTCAACACTGAAGACACAGTTCTCACTGGGCTACTTTTAAATTTAAAAAAATGCAGGGAGAGATAATCTAAGCCCATAGCAAACAGCATGTTTGAGAGCTTCAAAACAAAGTTCAAGGATGTCAATTTTTAGAGTAGGTGCTCCTCTTAGTGTTGTGCTTGCTTCATTAAGATTCTGGTGGTCCTGCAAGTATCTAGGTGCCAAGCCAGAAAGAGCTTTATAAATTAAAACCAGTACTTTGAATTGTACCAGGAAGCCTACTAATAAGCAATGCAGTGAAGACAGTATAGATGTAATATGGTCAGGGCATTGAGCGCTAGCAAAGAAGTAGGTCACTGCATTTTGAACCTAGTGTAGTTTCTCAGCAGACTTCAAGAGCAGCCCTATGTGAAGCACACTGCGATATTCTAACCAAGCAGTGATGATGGTATGAGTCACTGTAGCAAGATCCTTCTGCTCCAGATAGAGCCCTCCTGGTTATGGCTTCCACCCATGCATGCAGCAATAATTGTGAGTCCAAGAGACCCTCAGTCATGGACCTGCTTCCTCACGGGTAGTGCTTTCCTCTCAAGAGACAACACTGGATCTCTCGAAGAGTCATAATGAAGAAAGAGCAATTCCATCTTGTTTGAGTTCAACTTTAGACTGTTTCATCCCATGCAGACCAACAATCTCTAGGAATCAGGACAAGACTTTGACAGGCTTAGGATAACAATATACAATTGAATATCATCAACATGCTAGTGATGCCACACCCTGAACTGATGGATGACCTCTCCCAGAAGCTTCATGTAAAAGTTTAAAAGAGAAGATTGAGCCCTGTGGCATCCCAAAAAATTAGTAAGGACCTAGTCCACATCTCTTCTCCACATGCATGACTGGAACTGCTCACTAAGGAAAGAGCAGAACCACTGCAAATCAGGGCCTCCAGTCCCCAACCAATATAGATAGTCCAGAAGGATACCATAGTTGATCAGAGGTTGTCAAGAGATGTGAAAGGCTTCTTCAGGTAGTATTCAGAATGAAGACAGCAAAACAAGAGCTAGCAACAATGAAGAGCTGGGAAAGATAGATGAGTTTTGTCCCCCATCCTCAGATCTGACCTCCAGCTCCCTGAAATGTAAAGAAGGGGAAACACCTTAACTTTCTACTTTGTCTGTGAATCTCCCCAAAAGAGCCTTTACTCCAGCTCTAATTAAACAAACACTTCTTTGCTTTTCAGATGTTGCTCACGGTATTAATCTAATTAAAACAAACTCTTCTTTGCTTTTCAGATATTGCTCAAGATATTAATCTGCCAGCAGAATTGGTTTTATGAAAGCATTCAGCACATCTAGATTTCACATGCCAGGTATTATTGCTCTTGCTTGACCTTTCTGGAAACTAACAATGAAAGTACTGCTGCTGCAAACAACTGTTTCCTTTCAATTATCTGTTCCCTTTCTGAAAAGATATCTCCATTTATTCTAAATCAAACCTCATTTGTGACTCAAGCATGACTGCTTCTTGAATGTATTGCTTTTTAAAAAGTTCCAAACATTTATTGGTCAACTGAGTTGAATTGATTAAACCAAATGCAATTAATGGATTTATTGTAGCTTAAAAATAGATCAGGAGTTAATCACAGCCAGGTAGCTATTGTACTACCACTGTAGCATACAAATTCAATAGCAACTGCCATGGCTCCAGTACTCCCTCAATTAAATGGTACAGCTAAACAAATGGATAGGATGATTTAAATCTTAAAAATGGTTATTCTGGTTGCAGTTCTGTGTCCTGAGAAAGTCAATAATGCTGGGATAGAAAAGAAAAAGAATCTGAACTTCACCCTTTGCTGTCTATCTATTGTATCCATTTATCTATCTTAAATCATATATTGTTTTATTTTTCATGATTTTTAAAACCCATTTGGGAATACTGAATATGCCTATCACATAATCACTGCATGGAGCAAACTGGGCTCTTTTGTTTTCTTAGCCAGAATTCAAGGAGTCAGATTACTTCAATAAAGATTACTCTCCTAGAGAGTAATCAAGGTGGGCTAACATGACATAACTTGCATAGTTATGTACCTGGTGATACAGCCTAAGAAACTGAAAACAGTTCCACCTACCCTGAAAGAAGGCATCCTTGCTTATATTTTAGCCACTAGCCACCTCTGAGGTTGGAATTTCTTGGACAACTTTCCTTTTGGCTATGTGGGAATAAAAGTTAAGATGGCCTGATCAAAGTCACCATGAACAGACTGGTTACATATTTAACCTCTCTGATCTTTATCTCCCACATAGCTGCAAGGGGGATAATGAAAGGGGGGGGGATGGTGTAGCTATAGCAGCTCCATTTTGTAGTTATTCTAGCCTGCTTTTTCTGTGTCTGGAGGCCAGAAATGAGAGTCAGCATTCATGTGAATAGTTTTGTGTGTGTGTGAACTGCATACTGTATTCATCTAAGCCAGGGTTTTCAAACCATGTTCTACAAGTCATGTTCTACAGACCTAAGGTTCTGTAAGAGATGAAGGACATACATACATGCAGTACATATGTGCCAATTTACTATCACTACAGCTTTACTTCTTGATCAGGGGTTCCACAGTTTTGTTTTTTAACTAACAGGCTCCATGGCTTGAAAAAAACTGAAAACCCCTGATATAACTCACTCATCCTACTTCCTGGCTGGTGGGATGAGAACTGTGGTCAATCTAAAATAAAAGAACTATAAGTTCCTGTTCCTTTTTTGCCCACCACTAGTGATAAAATCTCATGTCCAAAAAGGCTTTGCCCAACAGCAGATAAATTCACAGAGGCCAAAACTCACCAGTGGGCGAAAAAGAAACAAGAGCTGTGATCTTCTTCTCCCTCAAAATTGCTATGAGAAAGGCTCTTAAAAAAAATAGGTCAGAGATGGCAATGCAAGAAAGGAGTAACTCAAGAAGCTGGTTACTAAACGGAAAAGCTAGAAAAGCTTCATAAAGAACACCATATTCTCCTCTTACAATTTTTTCAACTTGAAACACTTGTTTCAATTACAGCCAATATTTTATTATGGCTGGGTTCCCACATCACACCAACCCATCCTGTGGTTTTTCTGGTTTTGTCTTAGCATATTTTGTAGGATACAAACACATTGTAGGAATATGTTGTAGGAACCCTGCTCATTAGTAAATTATTAGTAAATTATTAGATAAACCATGACTATTATGATGTGGAAGCATAACAACTGTGTCGCTATAGGAAATTGAGTTATTCAGGATATCCTATGGAGAAAAGAAGAAAAAAACTGGCTTTACTGGGGATAAGAGGTTGAATAAGCAACCAATGCAGTGTTTCTCAAGCTCAGCAACTTTTAGATCTTAAGAAACACTGAACTAGAGTATGAGGAGGCTTCCCTCTGTGGGCTGGAGCATTGCTAATTACTAATATCTTTTGCATAGTTTTTGTACAAGGATTAGCTTTGTTAATCCACAGTAGCCACTTTACTGTTCATTCCACTATTAAGATCTGAGATATCCACTAATTATTTTCCCTCCCTATTCCCACACCTGAGGGTGAGCATTTTAATCATAGTAGTGCCACAGTCCAATATTATGCTGATGAATTCTGGGCATGTAAATCTAAGCAAGCACAGATTATTGAAGTGTTACGGAGCTCCTCTCATTTTATTAAATAGTGAGACAAGCCATATTGCCCTATGGACTGATGTTCAATATAGTTATGGAATTCCTTGGCTGGAGCTTTGCCCCACTGTCCAATATAGCCACTCATGGCTAAGTCTCTTTGTTTTACAGCATTGGGATGCTGAGTCAAATATCTCCCAAAGGTAACAAAGGCACTTCAAGTACAGATGAAAATGATAAAAGAGTTACAGAAAGTTTTCTTCTGATGCTGGTTCACAGGAATCAGCAAGCCTTGGGTCTATAATCTATTACAATATCATACTACTAGGGGTTCCATAACTTGTTAATGACTGGATTCAGATAACATACCTGGTTTATTTTAATTGTTTGTTGAACAAGCCATTGAAGCTAATCCACATGTAATTCTAAGCCAGATAAAACATAGTGTACACACCACAATGGCTGGCTTCACAGATTATGTTTTATGTGTGACCTTTGAAGCCAGCCATTACATCCTGTGCAAATGTTTCAGTTCAAAGGAATATTAATCAGTCAGACATTTCAACAGTAGTAGACTAATTTGACTGCTTCTTTAAAGCAGTTACAGTGCCTGCTCATCAGTCTGAAAGACTCCAAGAGGGGACTGCAGAATAATAAAAGCAACAGTGTCCCTGTCCTCAGGTTTAGGATCTAAGATGACACAATAAAAAATGAAAGGGTAGAAAGGGATGGAAAAGAGGCAGAAGAAAACTCTGGGACCAGATCTTAGTATTTTATGGTTTAATGTGATGACAGTGGGGTATGAAAGGTAGCCCAAATTATGTCACTGCCTCCAAACAGATGGACCTTTTGCTCTTCAAAATGCCAATTAGCATTGGAGCTGGGACCAGTGATAAATATAATAATTTCATAAGCCTGTTATGCTATTCTTCCTGACAATCATTATCCTGTTAAACACTAGCAATCACTGAGAAAGGTAAAACTGTGTTAGTGTAGCTGATTTGAAGGGAATTAATCAAGGAAGCAATTGGACTTTCTGCTGTTGGGGAAACATGCTGTTCACTAATTTGCAAAAACAACAAAATAATACATACTCTTCTAACACTGATTATGTGAACTCTAAAAGCTACAACTTGTTGAAAGGGCATAATTTGATAAAAAAAAAATAACCAAAGGATATACAATATGTAACTGATCTATCTGCATCTATTCTACATCATAAGGTTATGACTGGTTGATCTCGTCCATTCTACATAAGCCACAGATTAATATGCCATCGGCTAACAGCAGGTGAAGTTTTCTTTTTTACCTGTTGAAGGTTATATATGGTGCCCACAACATAATTTTGCACTCTCTAATGCATGCCTGTTTAGGCTATGTAAAGATTTATTCACTGAAGCAGTGAGCATGAAACTGAGCAAACTCAGGAGGCAGTGAAGGACAGGAAGGCCTGGTGCGATATGGTTCATGGGGTCATGAAGAGTCGGACACGACTTAACGACTTAACGACTGAACAACAACAACAAAGATTTATTATTGTTGAATGAGTTCATTATTAGTCCATAGGATTACACTCTTATATTGTTTAAAATAAGATTGCAATACCTGGAATCATTTTCCTAGTATTAAGAAGGTCTGATAACAAGAACAGAAGAGACTTGGAATAAAATATATTTGATCTCTATGTTCTATGAGGAAAGTCCAGATGCAAGCAGATACAGTCAACCAGATAGGCTAACAGAAAGTCAGCGTTGAGAGTAAGAAATTCTCTACCAGAGTGAGTGACAAATTGTTGTGAAAAAAGCACTAGCTCTACGTTAAAACATTTGCAGAATCACACAGAAGACTTTTGGACATTTTTCTCACTTGATTCCTCTTGGCATTTTTAAATGAAGTATGTCAGATGTTACAAGCTCCTTAAGCGTATCGGTCACCACCTCACAGATGAAGAGTGGGAGTATGTCTAAGTAGGGCTATGCAAAGCCTTTCAAAGAGGTACTGTACTTGGCAAAGCAGAGGTATTGTTCATGGTAAAGCAACCATGTTGTTTGCAAGACTGATGTAGCTATTTGAGAGCTATCTCGGCCTGCTTTTTGCTATAAGAATATTGACTGAGAATTCTGGGACTTGCAGGGGAGCAAAGACCCACACCTCTAGTGGGTACCAGGTGGAATGGGAAGTTACTCTAGGACAGTGTTTCTCAACCTTGGCCGCTTGAAGATGTTTGGACTTCAACTCCCAGAATTCCCCAGCCAGCTTTGCTGGCTGGGGAATTCTGGGAGTTGAAGTCCAAACATCTTCAAGCGGCCAAGGTTGAGAAACACCGCTCTAGGACATTCCAAGAAAGTGCTCTCCAAAGTTTTGCACAAGACAGAAAAGAGGGAATGATCCCCAGAGGTCCAGTACCAAAGACAGGAACTACTTCTGGAACACAGTCATACTTGGGGAACGTGAAGAAGGCAGGCTAGAATCCATCTGTAACAAGAAGAAAAGAAAAAAGAGGGTGGGAGTAGCAGTATTGTGAAGAAAGGAAAGCTTTTCTCGGCTCGTTCACGACAATCCTGCCTTCTCTGAGACCCACAACGGAGAGGGGAGTAAAAGGAGTGCGGGTTTCATGAGTCGGACCTCTTTCCCCTCCTCGACTTTCTTGCTGAACGAACCGACCGCTTTGAACAAAATGAAGGGTGGAGAAGAGACGGAGGACGCCCTTACCCTCGGCAGCTCCTGACGCGGGGAAGATGGTGTAGTTCCCAGGTCCCGCCGGCGAAGGCGAGGGACTCTCGAGATTTTCTCAGGAAGTCTGCAAAGGCTATAGGAAGATGTTAGTCAGCGTTGCGGTGCGATTATTCCCATAACAACAGGAACCACAAACCGGTCAGCCGGGCAGGGCAAACAAACTGCTTGGAAACCGCCCCGCGTGGGGTCACCCGGGGGCAGGCCGGCCTCAGTGGCAAGGGAGGCGAGTTGGAGATGTTGTGGGCATCGCTCGGAAAGGGGAGGAGGCATTTAAAAAAAAAAAACGGGATTGAAGAGGAGTGAATTAAACGACAGCAGCAAATGTGGAGACTAGAGCAGTGGCAGATGGTCATATCCATCAGAGCAACGGCGGTGCTGGGCAACCTGGTCTCTGAGCAGGGCTAGGGAACAGTCCTACATTCCTGGTTTGGAAGGGGGCATATGAATAGGGCTTCCTTAACAAAATGGCATTAATGGAGCATGAATGTGAGGCCAGAGGAGGGGGATATAGGTCTAGCAAGGGGTTACAGTGGGAGGGATTGTGGGGCTGGCCTTCAGTTTTGTTTCCCCCCCAATTTTAAGTGAAAAGGATTAAGGGAGGGTGTGGAAAATAGACAATCTCCTATGGTTGGTTCGTATGCTGTTCACTTTTGGGGTAGAGAGTACAGTATCTCAAGTGGCGGTAGGAAATAATTTGCTGTATAGAAGCCCAACAAAACCATGTCTGCGTTGGGCTTCTAAACAGTAAATTATTTCCTTTTGGTACTTGAGATAGTCTCTTCCCCCCTCTTGGCCTTCAACACCTGCTCTCTCTTTTCCCTTCTGCTTTTATGCTAGGAAACAATGCTGGCTCTAGACATTTTGGAACCTGAAGCAAAATGTAAGATAGAGCCTCCTCCCCAGCTTATATGCTAATAGAGATGCAGGTTGGAGGTGAAAAGACAGAATTGGTGTTCCTGTCTAGCTTCTGCTGTGCTTTCTGCAATATCTGCTCTGATTTAGGAAACGTTTTCTTCCAACTAAGTGATTTTAGTAATCCCACTGAGCTGTTCATAAATAATGCATTTTTATTTCAAAGTAGTCATGTTTATTGGAGAGTTTTAAAAGCTTCCCTAATTATCTCTATTTATAGAAACTCTTTTTTTTAATTTTTATTCCCCAAGTCTCAGTTTCACACAGTAAAGGTTAGGAAAGTATGCCTCACTGCAGCAAGTTGCAAAGAAATCAATCATCCTTTCTGCTGCTTTTCAAGTCTTGAAGAAAGCACAAAGCACTCAGAATATGCTATTAAAGCATCTTGCTAGATGAAACATGCGCACCTGTTAGTGTATCACCCATCTCTCTACTTGATTTGAAATCTGTAGCATTACAATCACTCAAGTGCTAATAGAAAATTTATGTGAGAACTCATGCTGTGCTCCTAAGTAGTGATGCAGAAAGAGGCAAATTGTTTTTCCAAACTTGTTTGTTTTGAACTTCTACCCATCTTCATTCTGGATTGGAAGTCTTTCTTTCAGAGGTCTCCTGGACAGATTGGTGTTGGAGTTTTGATACGTTTTGGGTACCGCTGCCCACCCTCCAATTTAGGGAGGGAGGGTTGTAGCAGACTTGTATAAAATTTGCCTGAGTTTGCAACCTTTAATTTAGGGTTGCCAGATTTAACAATTTACAAAGATTGTTTTCCCCCCACTAGAAAACCTGACACAAGGGGGAAAAAAAGTATTGATTTGGGTCTCAATGTAATGAAAGAGCATAATTTTCTCAGAATTGGTTTGCATTTCCTGAATGGAGCTTACAACCCTTCTTTATTTCCTTCTAGTCCTAAACTTCAGTTGCTTAATTTGGGATGGATGGGGTGTTTTGTTTCATTGCTATGTTAAAACAATTGGAAGTTAGAAATCCTTGGCAATCCATTGGCAATCTACAGTAATTCTAATTATAGTGGCCTTTTTATCTTCTCAGTTGTATTTTTTAGAATTGCTTTTGTTATTATACAGTTCTAGTTTTTTGTGTTTTAACTGTATTAACCATCTCTACACTTCTTAGAGAACTCCTGTATAAAAGCTCAATAATTTTATTGGGAAAAAATCCTTTTTTTCTGCTCATTCTGAAGTAATTTATCAGTAATGTTGGCCTAGAAAAGGCAAATGGTGAGCGTCTGTCCTGAGTGAGCTATATACCCATAGCCAGCAAAGTAAGCAAATAGGTAGAGAATGTATTTCACTGACTTGAGGGTGCCTGTTTGGCAGCCTTAGAAATTTGGAATCAGAGACAATATCTTTATGCACTATGCATCAAGACACAGCATGAAAAGTATTATGAAGCTGTTGCAAGAAAATGACTGGGATGTATCCAATGATGGTGGTATCTTAACAGCTGGGAATTTGGCAGGGGGTGAAATCAAAATATTGATATCAGACTATTTCAAGGAAAGAAAAGAACAACACTTTTGCACTTCAGAGCATAATCATAGTTACTTTTAAGTTACAGCTACTATATCTGATCTGTAAAAATCCAGAAAGCCACTAGATGACAGGAAAGAAACACAGGATGCTCAACTGTTTTTGCCATCTAGTGGTTTTATGGACTTTGGCAGTTTCGATCTGGTAAGCTTAATTTTAATACAGCTGAGCCCAGGGGAAAACATTCTTATAATTGAAATATTGATTTATAGCCATAAATAAGGCTATATTTAAGAAATTGGACTACTTGGAGAAATTTCAGTCCATATTTTTTACTTAATCCCATTCATTCTCATTGATTTGTGAGCTTTGAGAACATATCTTGTGATGATTTATTACTACTCTCTCTCTCTTTCTCACCTAATAATAATGGAATAACTTGGAGCTGCAGCAGGAGGAGACACCAAGGGTCTTATTTTATATTCCCAATAGATCTGATTCCTAGGCAACAGTCCTATCTATTAAGCAAAAGATACAGGCTTGACTATTAACTTTCTGTGCAGTTTCAGACTGGTATACAGACAACAGGAGAAGGATTTTTCAGTCAGCTGCTAAAAATGAGAGACTTAGGCATTTTGCAAAACATATTCAGTAAAATGTGGCTTTATGGAATGTCCTGTGAAGTGTTCTGATTGTATAAACATGACCAAGCTATGGGACACAAGCTAATGTAAATTCTCCATGGAGTGATCCATAAATAAAAGCAAAGGTAAACATTAATAAGTGGTCTGTTCCCCCACCTCTACTTTAAAAAAGCAGAAGTATGATCAACACTAAAGAATGCTTTTGAACAAGAATAGCAAGCCATAACTTTGAACACAGCTTATATTTATTAGTTCTGGTTAGTGTGTTTGTTGACTGTGCTTTGATGACATAGCACATTCATGAGAATTCTCACCAAGAGAGTCAATAATCAGATAATTTCTTCCCTCCGGGGGGGGGGGAGTTTTAAAAGAAGAATTGCAATCAGTAATTCCCTTTAGTTAACAAAAAGAAGCAGTAAGGTGCCCAAAGGCCCCTTGGTGCCTGCCAGACTTCCCATCTCATCTGAATTTAATAGGAAATTTGGGGTAGTCCAGAATTTATTTAAAAGAATTACATGATAGGCCCATAGGCATCCTTAGTGAATACAAAAGAGTAAAGTTTGAGCTATCATGGATGAGCTACAGAAATCCAGATGACCACAACCCTAACTCTTCACTGTCATCTAGACATTGTCCAGCTTTTTACAGTTAGGTATGGTACTTCTACTACAGCTCATGCAGTGTTTATAAGTGTGATGCCTCTCCAAAAAACAAACTAATGTAAGCTGTGATCAGCCTGAGGGCCAAGCAGAATTGGCAATTTGTCTTCTGATAAACATGTGTAATTGACCATGCTCACTATGGCAGCCATTTTGTGAATAGGTAAGCAACAATTTGGGATCACCTACAACATGCTCTCAAAATTTCATATATGTTTACTAGCCCCCAAAGTTGCCTACACCTGGGTCAAATAGCTTTATTTTTACACAGTGTCTATACAACAATTAAATGCATGACTTAAAAAAAAAAAATTATTGGATTTAGAAGCTACCCAACTCCCAGCAAGTCTGGGCTGCTCGTATCATAAAAGTAGGAGCAGTAAAATGAAAGAAAGAAGAGATGTCTGTCCAGAACAAACAACCCAATACATCAAAAGAAAACTAACAGAAGCTCAACAGTCACCTTAACCCAGACCTGGAGGCAGAGCCAGTTTTTCAGAGGCTTGTGGAAGAGCTGCAAGGTGGGAGCCATATGGATCTTGGTGTGGGGAGGGGGGGATGCTATTCCAGAAGTCAGGCTCTGGGACATATATGCTACAATAAAACATCAGCCTCATAGTTTAGGGGAGGAATGGGGAGTGTTATTTTTTATTAACTGTTTTGTATTTCCTTCATATAGGAACCATAATATGGAAATATACTTCGAAAAAGAAAATAAAGTATATGAATCAAAATTTTCACTGGATCGTTCATTCCAGTGGCTGGCCATCCATCCATCCATCCATCCATCCATCCATCCATCCATCCATCCATCCAAACTTCCTAAAAGCTGAACATTAACTTTAGGTTGTGTGGGCTGAAAGCTAGCATGTTAGTGCTATTCTAGATCCATTTAATTCACCTCCTCCCCGCTATCCCTTGTATGATTACAGGTGTGTGAATAGAGGATTAAGTCTTATCACCTGCCTTTATAACACTCTTGGTCATAACCTTTGGGTATTTCCAGTAGAGCCCCAAGTCTCCTTATGTAGGTTCACTCTGCACTTTAGAACACTGAAAAATGGGCTCATCTTTGAATTGTACCAATAAACCATGTTCATAAACCAGGTTTAGATTAAGATTTGAATTCCAAATTCTGGCTTCTTGGACCAGATAGGTGGGATATAAATAAGTAAATAAATAAAATACATAAATATTTGTAGTTCCAATCAAATCCAGGGTCAGATATGACCATTTTCTGGTGAAAAGAAGGGCAAAGAGGAAACAAGCATGCTGTATACACAAAGTAATTATAAGCCAGAATTCCTGGCTCATTTTTACTGTACGTGCAAATACAGGCACTATGATCTAAATGTCTGCTGTTTGGTCATTCAGTTATTTCTTTCTGGACTTTTTTCTCCTTTTTAAATCCAGGATTTGTCTGAAATAGTGAAGATGGACAATTTTTCTGTGAGTGAATCTTTTAACAAAAGTGGTGTTAAAAGAAGTGGAGAAATTTTCAGGACAGCAATTAAGTGTACAGAGAGCCGGTTTGCTGTAGTGGTTAAGGCACCAAGCTAGAAACTAGGAGACTCTGTAACTTAGTAGCTTAAGACAGAAGGAAAGTGGTTTATGAGGAACTCGGTATAGGGGGAAGAATTAAGCACTCCCTTTTCTAGTTTCATGGTCCTTGAACTAACTGGATTCTGACCCACTACTTTGGCCCTTTAAAAAAAAAATCAGAAGATCAAATCACTGTTCCTCTGTTACATACAGTCTGGTTCTTAAGAAGTACCTGCTATTACTTATTGCAGCTCAGTCACAGTAACATGACATAAGGATAGGTTTGTGCCCCCACTCCTGTTCCAGAGTACCCTAAATATAGTTTTTCATTTTTCCCATCTAATGAAAGATTTCCATTTTTTCTTACAGAGAAAATTAATGGGCTTGTCATAGGGACAGTTTTTCATGGTGTATATACATGGGGATAGGGGCAAAATAAGCTATCTGTCATACTCTGGTTTCTCTTCAGGTTGTATAAATCTGCCACTTTTTACAAATAAGCTATCTGTCCCAAACCTGACTAATATTTCTAGGAATCCCCAAAAATATGATGCCTATACAAGTAGTGCTCAGTGAGAGTAAACTGTAAACTGTAGAGAGTAAGGAAGATGACCTTGACGGAGATATGCAGGAACCATTACCTAGACAAAAGGGGCTGAAACATTTTTTAAGTGGAGAACAACAAAACAGCATTCAGAAGTGATTCCGGCAGACACCTTCCTAATTCATAGGAGAATAAGAAGGGGGAGGAGATACAGCACAGTTAAACTTGCAAGATTCTGTTATTATAGCCACTCTCACTAAAAGGAGTTTTAGCCTTCCGGTGGAGTAATTCTCCTGGTCTGGTCTACTTCCTGGCATAAGCCTTTGTTCTGTACACACCATTCCCATCTCAGATTTATTCTGTTCATGCTATTCCTTCTGTAATGTTAAGCATTTTACAATCATATCTGTTTATTATATTTTTATTGTACCTTTCCGCTCGGAGGTCCAGGCAGGCATTTGTGATAATTTCCCGTATTATCCTCACATCTATAACCTTGTGAGGTAGGTTGGCTTGAGAGATAATAACTGATTCAAAACTGCCCAAGGTTAGGAATTCCAGAACTGAGCTGCAAACCTCTGGTCTGCCACAAGATGGCTACAAAGTATTAGTTTTCTACATCTCTCTACTGTCACCTACCAGGTGTCCAGATTTTTGCAGCCCAAGCATAGTAGCCCTACCAAAACTTTTTAAAATAAACTGATTAGTAACTTTATCCACAGTTTATTTTTATTTTTATTGCAATGAGCTACCAACATAATGGACACTTGACCAGAAATACCCTTCTTTGAATATAGCAGACATAAATAGCCTGACATATTTCTTGGAATCCCTTAATTTCTTCATGCAACAAATTCTTAAAGCATGTTTTCAAAACAGAATTTGCCAGGAAGTCTAAATTGTTGCGAGGTTTTTTTCATCATCAATTTAAAAGTAATGATCCAGAAGCTTGGACCAACAGGAAGGATGTGAATGAAGAGAGGCCTTTAAATAGCTTGTTGACAAATCTAATACACATTTCAGAAACAACATCCATCAGCGTTTTGTACAATTCGTCCTGTACTATGTGATGCTGAATCCCTGGGGATACATACTAGCTCAATTTTCACAACTCTGGTTGCTATCCTCTCTTCTACAGGAAACTATGTGTTAACCCCTGAATTCTGCAGCAGGAGAGTATTAGGGAAACTGCAGAGTGACCATCATCTTTTTGTTTTTAGCAATAGAAGAAGATGTACTTTTTCTAGTTAGAAGTCCATCCAATCTAGGGTACTTCGTCAACTTGAATAAAACTGAAAGATATGAGAACAGATGCATGCCTCTACCATTTCCTCATTAGATCTACTTTGGGGTGATATTCCATCAATAAGACGGAATCAGTGAAGAAAATGATCATCATTTGTTCTGTCATCAATTGTTCACTTGTTTTCATCTTCTCTAGCCAAAAAAACCCCTAACAGTGGTGGCTTACAAACTGCCAAAAACAAGGAAAAGCATCTTGAAAAAGGAAACAAAGCACCAATTTGCATTAAAGTTGAACATGCTCATTTGTTTGTATGTATGCATATCAAGAAACAATTACTATCATTTAAATAGGAAAGTAATCATTTTACCAGAGTAGAGAAAATTGCAAGCAAACGTCTTACACCTCTGATGTGAATAATCAGCTTCAAGGCCTCTAATTCACTATTGTTATGAAAGCCATTATTAATGCCGTAGACCAGCAGCAGAGAAACCTGAGTAATAGTCCCCCCTTAGGCACAAAGCCAGCTGGGTGACTTTGGGCCAGGCACATCCTTTCAGGCCTAGGAAGAAGGCAATAGCAACCACTTCAAGAAAACTCTGAGGTCATCTTGAGTCAAGACTGATTTAAAGGCACATGAAGAGGTAATTTTTTTTATTATGGTTCTTTATTTTTGGATCAGATGCACAGCTGTTCTTTTTGCTGATAGCTTGGGTAACAGAAGACAGTAATTCTCTAAAACAGGACCAACGATCATCCAAGAAGAGAACACATGAGCAAATAGCTAATAGTTTTCTTTAGAAAAAGAAAACCCTAAGAGACTGAGATTGACAGAATGAGAAAGAGAAGAGTAAAGTAGAGTAAACCAGACAGAATGAGAAACAGAAAGATGGAAGGAACAGGGCAGTCTGGAAAAGGGGAAAAATGCAACCATATGGTTAAATATTAAAAATAGCCATGCCATTGTGTTTAAAAGTGGATCCTGATTAGTATTATCAGTATCTAGTTGTTTTCTGAGAAGAATGTAGATCCGCTGGGTGATTATATTTTGAGATTACAATGAAGCTACTCTGTCTAACCTAGTGCCTTTCAAACATGTTGATATTTCAGCCCCTAGAATTCCTTGTCAGCTTATATGTTGATTATGCTGACTGGTAATTCTGGGAAATCTGTTCCACATTTCAAGAACATTGGATTGGAAAAGGCTGCAATATATACCACATGTTTTAAGCCAATCAAGCAAGAGAAAAAGACAAGAGACACAGACGTTGGAAATTAAGCAGATGCAGTCAATATGACTGTACTGATATCCAAAACTTAATTTTTATTTTATTTTGTTTCTATGTCAGTCTCTAACTGATTTTGAGGCTTACTGGATAACATAATCATAATAATCACTAAAGAAGAAGAAAAGAGACAATCAGAACTTCTAAATCTCACTTTCAACTCCCATGACTTCTGACTCCATATAAGTTACACAAATTGAGCAATATTTCCATAACTGAAAGTACCATTTCAGAATAAATATATGTACATGCAATAAGGGCTGTTTGGCCCCTTTGAAGTCAAGAAGGGGATTTGCAGCACATTTTATCTACATGGAATTTAAATAGATTAACTGTATTCTGAACAAAGGCTCATGTTCATGATTTATTTCTAAATGGCATGCTTCTTAGATTGCCCTTTCTGAGGATCAGTTTATAAACTATCCAGGAACAAACAAAGACTCAAAATGGAGAGTTAGGTTTTGAAATTGTGTCCCTGTGAAAGCTTTTTTTTGCAATAATTTTTTTAACATTACAATTAAAAAGTTAAAAACTAATACAAACAAAAAAGAAAAAATAGAAAGTGCAGAAAAGAAAAAAACTAGAAAGAAAAATAGAAAAGAAAGAAAAAATAAGAATATAGTAAAGAAAAAGAAAAGAAATATATAAAGAAATGACTTCCCCCTTTATCACATATAAATAATTTTAGCAACTTTTCACCTTCTCTTAAAATAAAACAAATGATTTCTTTTTCCCATATGTTATCTCTTATCTATAAACAGTCCTGGTCAGTAGAGGTCCATTAGGGGTTACCAGAAATAACAACATATCTATTTTAACCTTGATCAAATAAGCCAACTTTATATTCCTTCCTTTTACTTTCAACAGTCTTGATCTTTAGTCCCTTCAAATAATGTCCTAGAACTTGATTTCTTTTCATTTTTTCTTTGTCCTTCTCCTTCAGAACTTTAACAGGTCTCTTTTGTAAATCCAATCTAAGAAAGTTATCCAAGTCACTCTTCTGGTTTGTTATTTGTATGTCCCTTTTGATTATTAAAACATCAGCTGCTTTCATTTCTATATCCAGTATGTCATCCCTTTCCAGATCATTCTTGTAGACTGACATTTTTTAAAATCCACATTCAAATCAATTTTAATCTTGTCCGGTAGAAGTTGTTCCTCTTCCATAACATCATTTACACACAGTCTATCTATAATGGCAGACATTCTTAAAATTAATTTCTGAGTCCATTGTTCACAAATATCCTTCAATACATCTAATGTTAAAGTATTTTGCTCCACTGTGTTAGCAAATCAAGTTTAAGTGTACTTCTCCTTTAATCGTAATCTTTAGTTCCTTCTGGACACTCTAGTCTCCAACTTTCAAAGTCCCATCCTATCATTTTTTTTTTTCAGAATTCAAAACAACAGCATTTCCCATGGGAAGGATTCTTATAATTAATTTCATAATCTTATTTCAAATCCATCTGGACTATAAATCCATTTATGTGATGGAATGTATCTACGAGGAGGAGAGTGTTGTGGGAGATCAAGGCTATCAGGAAGGAGGGGGTGCATTCCAGGAGCGGGGAGGAGGCAAGAGGCAGCATAGTCCGCAGGGGGAGCGTGAAAAGGGAAAGAGATTCAGGATAGCCTCTCCCTAGAATCTCTTTCTCTTCTCATACTCTCCCTGTAGACTATGCTGCCTCTTGCCTCCTCCCCCCTCCTGGAACCCCCCCCCTCCTTCCTGATAGCCTTGATCTCCCACATCACTCTCCTCCTCGTAGATACATTTCATCACAATTTATAACTTTCAAAAAACAATACTCTAATCATCCTTTTGCAATTATTCCCCCAATTTTCTGAGTCCTTAAAGTCATGCCTAAAACTTCTTTCAGTAAGGATTGAAGGAAACTCACCCAGTGAATGCCATAAAACTTGCCATTCCAAAGGTTCTTAATATTTGAAAAGCAGTAAAAAAGTAATTCCAAAAGTGATTAAGAAATGAGGCTTAGCCAAGCTTTATGTCCATATAGGCTACATTGTGACTGTGAGCTTAGTTGGAATCTCTCAACTCCCAGCCACTTGACTCCCCAGCCAACCGCAAAAACTCCAGTTCCTATGGTCTACCTGTGAGGAGCAGCTGCCCAGAGTACATGTGGGTGATCTCCCGATCTCTCTTTTCTGCTCATGGTCACTCATGTCTTGGTCACCTCCCAATTGGACTACTGCAATGCAATTTACATGGTTCTGCCCTTGAATAGCATCCAGAAGTTTGGTGCAGGATGCAGCAGCACAGGCAGTTACGGCCACATTTTGTTCAATGCAAATGACACCTCTGCTCTGCAAGGTGTATTGG
Source organism: Python bivittatus (assembly GCF_059951505.1). Lineage (NCBI taxonomy): Eukaryota > Metazoa > Chordata > Lepidosauria > Squamata > Pythonidae > Python > Python bivittatus. The sequence continues at coordinate 112,035,107 of NW_028277030.1, read as the reverse complement.
TTGCCAGTATGCTTCCACGTTCAATTCAAGGTGTTGGTAGTTACCTATAAAGTCTTACATGGTATGGGGCCAGGTTACCTGCAGGACCATGTATCCTTTGTTGTATGTACCCATCCTGCTAGATCTGGCAAGGAGAGGCATACTCCAGGTCTTGTCTAGTAGAGAGTGACATCTGGCAAGACTCAGGAATAGACTCTTTTCTGTCATGGTGCCTTCCCTATGAGATCAAAATTGCCCTGACTCTGCTAGCTTTCAGTAAGGCTTAAAGATCTCATTTTGTTACTGAATCTGGAGCCCTGGCTATGTGATTGAGCCCTTATCATGGCTGTGTTAATTGTTGGTAGTTGGGTTTTTATTTTGGCTGCTGTATATATTATCTATTACTTTATTATAATGTTTTTATCTTGTTTTTATTCATTGCTAGGTGCCCAAAGTCATGTATTTGAGATGGGCAGCTATATACATTGAATGAATGAATGAATGAATGAATGAATGAATGAATGAATGAATGAATGAATATCTCAGCTACAATAATGTGGATGGCCACTAGGTAGCAAAGGTAACTCATTTGCTGCCATTTCATGCTCACTTTGATGTTTTCAGTCCAGATATGGTAGCCTTACACTGAGGAATTCATAACCACATTTGTTCTAGTAGTGAGTACAGCATCCAAAGTTATATGAGTAGATTTCCTTCTTACACAAATGTCTCCTCCCTTTCTTCTAAACCTTGTAAAATAAATATGTTTGTGGGGTGGAAGAACCTGCCCCACCCATATGTTTTCTCCATAGTCACATGGAGAATACTGGATGCAACACCAAATGCTGCTACACAGTTCAACATGACATAATATACAAGAGATAACTGGGACTGAAGTAGCTTGTACTGCAGAATGGAGACAACACAGAAAAGCTAAATTCCCTCTTCTATGCCTCCAATAAATAGAGTTGCAATCTGCTTTCTATTTGATTACTGTGTGCTTGATATATATAGCTTCAAGATATGTTTTGATAGAAAGTGGTACAGAAATGTTTTAAATAAATTAATAATAAATAAATAAATAATGAGCAGTTATGTCTGTCTGTCTTTCTTTCTTTCTTTCTTTCTTTCTTTCTTTCTTTCTTTCTTTCTTTCTTTCTCTTTCTTTCTTTCTTTCTTTCTTTCTTTCTCAAACCACATGCCTGACTTAAACATATTATTTTAAGTTATTAATAGACCAAGGATATTGAATGTGATAGTCCCAGAGAGCAAATGACAAATGCATAAATAAGATGACATGATTTGATTCAATTATTATATCCTGAGATTCCAGAGAAAATAATTATCAGCAATAATTTCCTTCTCAGAAAACCTAGCCAGGCAAATAAAGGGACAAATTATCAGAAGAATTAGAGGCATACAGACCAGCAGCATTGTGGTTTATAAGCTCAGCTGCATATATATCAAGCTTATCAACTTTACTGTGGTAGCTCATGCTGGTCTTTCCTGTGAGGGCCCTCCACATTTGTTAGACTGCAAATCCCATAATTCTCAGATAGCATGGTCAAATTTGGGGGATTGTAGTCTAACATATGTGGAAAGCATTAACTTAGGGAAGGCTGATTTAGACATTTCCTGTTCAGGAGCTTGCTAATTAGGTGCCATAGAATCAAGGCCAGTCCCTGAAGTTGTATGCACAAATATCTACATCTCCATCTGTAAAGGACGTTCCAATGTCCTCCCTCATCCTGTCCATTCAATTTATCCATTGTCTTCTCCTTCTTCCCTCAACCTTGGATCACTTTCCCTTTTGAAATTTAGAGAACGAGTTTTGCTTTGGTTCGTACTGTATCTCTTATCTCTTTCCATAATTCCTCAGATTCTCTTTTGCATAAGTGTATTGAATCTATTCCTTACAATGATCTTATATTTTGATGGTATGTCTTCTAAGTCAGTCTTGCTGGCTTGCTCACTACTTTTCTAAGTTTAACTCAGGAATTTGACACCAATTATTCATGGTCTGTCCCATAATTTACACCTGAAACTATCTTATCTGATTAGATTGTATTTCTCCAACTTTTGTTTCCTATTATGTAGTTGATTTGATTCCTAGGATGTTCATCCAGTGTTGTTGTTTTTTAATCCATTCAATCGTGTCTGATTCTTGGAGATGCCTGGAGAAGTCCCTGCAGTTTTCCTGGCATGGTTTTTCAGAAGTGGTTTGCCATTGCCTCCTTCCTAGGGCTGAGAGAAAGTGACTGGCCCAAGATCATCCAAGTGGCTTTGTGCCTAACGTGGGACTAGAACTCATAGTCTCCCGGTTTCTAACCTGATGCTTTAACTACTACACCAAACTGGCTCTCTTATCCAGCATAATCCAGTATAAAGGCTGTATTTATGTTGCTTGAAACAGGTGTTAGCAAGGAATAATGGACTTTCTTCTCCAAAACTCTATTAACCTGTCCGATGTGTTTATCTAATCCTAATCCTTCTGGAATTCTAGGTTCCTCAATTGCTCTAATATTTGCATTCAAATCACTCATTTGTCTTTTCTAGATGTTGTATTAGCACTTTCAATTTGCCATAGAACTGTACAATGTCTTTCTTTATTGCGTCCTTAGTAAGGTATATAGTTGCACAACACTGGTGTTAACCGAATGTTCACTACTTTTAGTATCCTGTCACTTATTGGCTTACAGCCAAGCACATGCTTAGCAATGACCTTTTTGAAAATTGTTACCTTTCAATTCCTTTATGTGGTCTCATGCCTTCAATGATATATCACTTAATCTTCTTATGTAAAGTGGCCTATTCTGTTCCATCTAAATTCATTTATTCTTAAAACATCCAAGTCTACCTAATCACTCCAGATCTTCTTGTGAAACTTCAGCATTTTTTACATGATTACCTTTCAGACTTCCATAAATGTTTCTTCCAGGTCCATACAGTTTTCCTAGCAATGACAGAAAGTAGTTGTGTTACCTTTCTTTGGAATCAATTTTGGAAGTTTAAATTAGTTTCTTCCCTCTTGCCTGCAAAGCTCTGCCTGCCTGCATCTCCACTGTGGTTTACCTTTAGTCTCACCAATCTCCTTTGATCTTATCAACAAGGATTACCCCACCAAGACCTCATGCTTCCACTGGCCTTGGTATCCAGGGTATTGAAGATACTTACCATCCCCACCACTCCCATGTAAAGGTGCTAATCTACTGGGACAATGGGCAGAAGGTTGTAGATATGGACATCTTTAATCAAAATATTGCAAAGTAATACTTGTAGAATTGGATTTTTTAAACTCCTAGTGTTGCCATGGGCAACTGTTAATCAAAATAGATTTTCTCTAGGATGATTATTATATGATTAATTCCTCTAAAAAAGCCTTTCCTCATACTGAATCTCCAGAATAGGATTACAACTGCATCGTCCCTACTTAGATACTAGAGGTTACAGTCAAACAGCATCTGGAAATCCAAGACGGAGACTGGATGATCTAGGGTTTATATAACAATGCAGCTGGTGGTCTTCTTAGTTCCTTTTTATTCTCATTGGCAAGGATCCAGTCTGGTCAGGATCACTGTGCATTAAGTGCCAGTGACGTTCTCACCTGGGTGGTGGAATTCCAAATAGGGAAGACTGTAGATGTATTTGTTTGATCATCCTATTTAATCAACTGCACAATGTCGGTATTTCACTAAAAATTGTTTTCATAGTATTATTTTAAAGATGGCATTAATAACAATGCAAACAACAGAAATCTTCAGTCACTCTACTTCTCTTTATTAATTATTTGGATTACATAGCATTTTTTTTCAAAGCATCAATTTTCCAGCATTTTACCTGTGCATGCTGTAGAGTTTGAACTAAATGCACTTTGGTTTCCTTCCAACTTCTTCCAGGCAGAGTAATGTTTTTTTTAAAAAGGGGGCAAAATTGACCTCATTGGCTGAGAATTATGGAAATTGTAGTCCAAAATGTCTGAAGGACACCAAATTGAAGAACGCTAGAACTAACCAACTTACTGCACGCATACATTCAAAACACAATTGATACTGAATTTTGCAGGCTAACTCTTGTTTCTGTCCTATGGGTTATATTTTGTATATTATTGGCATTATAATTCAGTTTTGGGCCTCAGGTACAATTCATAAAATGGAATGTAAGGACACAAAGATTTTAGAAAACTGGAATCAGTGAGGTACTTTATTGGCTAAAAGCAAGAAAAGTTGTAGAATTAATGTCCTTTTTTCCTTGAGCTTTTGCAAGAATTGGGCCACATTCTCCATTAATTTTTATAGAAAGGATATTATCCTTTCAACATTTAACTCTAGAATTCACAGACAGGATAATTACAGCAACTAGCAATATATATTTTTTGTAATCTAGAGCATGAATTTTTAGATGACATCTCTATTCTTGTTAGAATTGATGCATTCTAAAGAGATAAAGTGGATCTGAATTGTGTTTGTATCAGATTGCAGATAGGCACATATGTCCAAATGTTTTTTAGACATTTTTTTTCACTCATAAGAAACTGGATATGAAGGAGAAAAAAACTGCATTGCACAACTTAGAGAGGTTCAAAATTTGAATGATACCATATTCCAGTCCAGGCTTGGAACTGAGTTCAATTCCAAGCTTCAGAAAAAATTCTTTCTTGATGGAAATGTAAACAAAATCATGAAGAATCCCTACCTATAGTCTAAATTAAAGTGGCCCAATCTGGATATCTCTCCTGAAGAAGTTGGCCTTCACATACAAAAATGTCCTCAAGTGGAGGGGAAGACATGAAGCAAAATAGTCCTGATAATCTACTAAACCAATGGCAGCTTGCAATAGTAAATGGGCTAATTACCCTTTCTTACTTAATGCCATAGCTCCTTAATCAAACTGCACAGCAGTGGATTAAATGCCAGGGATATTGAAAAGGTAGAATGTCAGCCATTTGACTTTTTAATACCAACCAATAAAGCAAATAACGATATTTTTCAAATGAATATCTGGAGTAATGTGAACAGGCCACACTGTTAAGGTCATGCCTCCACTTGTACATGGAATTATTCATTGTTCACATGCAGTTGCTGTCAGTGCAATATAATATTCCTGGAAATGAGCAAGAGACTTGGCCTTGCAATTATTTTGTAGGCTAGGGAGGACTTCATGAAGTGGAACATGTGGATGCAGTGCTCTGCTGCTATCAGAATATGTGAGTGAGAGGACATTTCCAAGCAGTTGCTCTCAGAGATCAGCAAGCCTCAGTGAAATGTGGTCCAGCCACTGTCCCCAGCATGGTGCTGAAGAACACCAACATGGTAGGTTTTCTGCTCCACTTTAACAGAAGTTTAAAAATACATACATACATACATGGAAGCTAGCATGCCCCAAACCAAATCTATTGAAGATAATATCTTCAGGGACTTTTAGAAAATAAAGATGGCATGCGAGTGCAGAACAATGTTTTGCTTGTTTCTGTTCACCTGCCCAGAAAAAAAGAAGGTGGTAAACAGAAATAATCCTGAATGGCTAAAGTGGTAACGTGGAGTAATGTTAGCATTTGTATTCTGGGAAATGGAGGGTTTCCATGTCTATTATGCTAGCCACCTGAGACTAAGCAAGTCTCCCTGTGCCTGGCAGCAATTTTCTGATAGTGTCTATGACATGCTCTAAGATTCAGAGTATCCACTGAACCAAATAGACTGGGGATCATAACTAACTAGCTAACACATATATTTATATGTGTTAAATAGCAGACAAAGGGGATTCTGAGCAGCCTCAGGATGGTTGGGTGGTAAAGAAGAGGTTAATTTTTTTTCTTTCCTGGTATAATTTTACTTCCACGTACCACTAGTGGCTCTCAATGAAATGCAGCAAATGATTTTTGTCAGGATTATAGCAGGAAGATAAAATAATTTATCCTTCCCCAACTTGAACAAATCTGAGCAGGCCTGTGTGAGTTAGGCAAAATCCAGTTTGAATCTCATTCAGAAAAAAAAAAAATCCAATTAAAGGTAGTTATTTGAACTGAATTAATGAATCAGATTAATTTAGTTCAGATTTCTGAATCCAGTTGAGCGGGGGGAAAAAAACATTTTGCACATGTGCAGAAGCATCCAAATAATCCAACTCAATTCTGAGGCATCTCATGTGATTCAACAAATTGAATTGACATCCCAATTTAATTCTGAAATTTGATTAGGAGATTCAATCAAATCATCAGCAAAATGAATCTCTAAACGGAATATTTCCACAGCCCTAATTCTAATGACATCCTTGGGGTTGCTATTTTTTTCATCATGAACAGATGCAGCCAATTGCATTCACACAGTCAATACCTCATCTGATTCTACTCTAACAATATCGGAGTCATTGCCCCAACATTTCCTCTTTTCCCTTCCTCCCTCCATTCCTCACACACACTCACACACACACACACACACAGACACACTACATGTGGAACACTGCAAAAACTAATGGTGGTGTCACATATCAGAAGGAATGCCAGAGAATGCTTACCACTACAGGACAGGGAAGCTGACCGCAAAAAAGTTTAGATAGGAAGGCATAGCAGATTGCCATTTGAAACTGCAAATTTTAATTACTTGGACTTCTGTAAATATTTGCTTTTTCCACCCATACTACCACCATCAGCAACAACACAAAGGTCCCATTTTTAACCTGCTGCTTTATATTCACAGAAATATATTCACACCTATGGGAATTTGAGGCAGAATTGGGAGCACTGTATGAGCAGTGTATGTAATTATATAGAAATTCAGAGATTTGAAAAAAGAATATGGGGCAATATTAATAAATGAAGCTTGATCTTCAGACTTGGTCTAGATGCAGTTTTTGTCTGAATATTTCACATCTTCAAACCTGCAATATGATGAATGTAAATGAAAGGGTCATTTTGTACTTGGCCTCTGTCAGATTAGCCTCTCAGCAAATTCATCTTAAGAAGCCATTTTAAGAATGTCTTATCAAAAGGTGGATCTAAGTTCCACATCAATCATCATCATCATCATCATCATCATCATCATCATCATCATCATCTGTTTTTCAAGCCACAGAGAAAATCCAGCTGGGATAACTTTTATGGCATGTAAATAAAATTCCACAATTAGCAAACCCATAAATACACATGAAACTAGAAAAGGATTGTCCAATCCAAGATCCATTTGTTTACACCTAGTTTTTATTGTGAATATTGTGGTATCTTCGATTGTGTCCAATGGTGTCCATTCTCTAATGGAATATAAATACAGTAAATCAGTATCTTTTTTTTTCTTTTTGCTCAGACCTTTGGTCCATCTAGCTGAAAGTGTACAACGCTTTGAGGAATGGCCACAGAGCCAATGTTTGTAACTTCAATGTGATGAAAAGAAGGGGTAAATTATTAAATTCATCTGGGGTAATCCTGTAGATTGCAATTAATATAGTACCAACCAAAACATCCATTCTCCAACTAAATTTTGAGGGTATGATCTTGGGAGTACTGAAAGCCCAAAATAGTGAAGAGGGTCACATGGTCATTTGGATGCAATTTGTCCACCCCTGAGAAGTTACATTAGAAAAACTTCAGATAAAATAATCTAATATCAATATACAAAATGATCTTACCTCTGCGTAGCTCTTTAATATTCTGATATTAGTGCATGAGAAAGAGATGCTGCTTGTGCCCAGAAAACAACTTTAAGAGGCTCATTAAAGCACGTTTTAAGGAACTGAACTTTACAAAACTCTATTTTTCTACTGTTCAGATTAAAAATGGAAATGTAAAGATAATTGTATGCATAGACTATAGGATTTAGTTCAGCGGCCCAGTCTAGAATTTTGGCCTGATTTATATCTAACAAAACCACAGATTGTCCTGTCTGGGATGCAAATCCAGAACAAGATAAAATGGTACTTTGATTGTACAGCATTACAAAACACAAATGTCTGTATTTGTGTTTTCATCATAAATGAATGAAAGTAGCTAGCAGACTACACTTTTATGCAAGTTTGGGCCTACCAAATTTCAGTTAATTTGGTGCAGGGGTTCGAAATGACATTCCTTTATTATAATAATTATTTTTTAAACATAATCTGCTGAAATTTGCAGTAACAGTAGCCCCTTCTATGAGGATAGAAAAGTTTAGCACAACAAGCCAAAACAGCTAATAAACAACCTTGGGTAGCATGAGCCAACTACATAAAGCAAATCAGAATAAAAGGATTCACATTATAACCTCATAATACTGATCATGGAGTGGTCCTGCTTGCTTGAAATACAAAGCCTTTTCTACTGTTTTCTCCTTTTTCCACTGCTTTCTCCCCCACTTGAGAAATTTGGACCTGTTTTCCAACAGTACCTCTATAGCAGCCAAATGCACCAAAATACAGATTAGGACTAGATTTTGTAGAGGATGAAATCTGGACTGAAACTGAACTAAATTGGTTCTGCTTCAATCTGGGCCTTCAAAAGATATGTATGTATGTGTATGTGTATGTATGTATGTATGTATGTATGTATGTACAGTGCATGCTAAAAGTATTCAGACCCCCTTCACTTTTTTCAGTTTTGTTATGTTGCAGCCTGATACTACAATAGTTCAAATTCATTTTTTTTCTCATTAATCTACACTCAGTACCCCATAATGACAAAGTGAAAACAGAATTTTAGAAATGTCTGTAAATTTATTAAAAAGAAAAAACTTAAATATCACATGTACTTAAGTATTCAGACCCTTTACTCAGTACTTTGTTGAAGCACCTTTGGCAGCAATTACAGCCTCGAGTCTTTTTCGGTATGATGCGACAAGCTTTGCACACCTGGATTGGGGGATTTTCTGCCATTCTTCTTTGCAAATCCTCTCAAGCTCAATCAGGTTGGATGGAGACTGCTGGTGGACAGCCATTTCCAGGTCTCTCCAGAAATGTTCAATAGGTTCAAGTCAGGGCTCTGGCTGGGCCACTCTAGGACATTCACAGAGTTGTTCCTAAGCCATTCCTGTGTTAACTTAGTCTTGGCTGTGTGCTTAGGATCGTTGTCATGTTGGAAGGTGAATCTTCGGCCCAGTCTGAGGTCCTGAGCACTGTGGAACAGGTTTTCATTGAGGATATCTCTGCCCTTTTCTCCATTCAGCTTTCCCTCAACCCTGACCAGTCTCCCAGTCCCTGCTGCTGAAAAACACCCCCACAGCATGATGCTGTCACAACCGTGTTTCAATGTTGGGATGGTATTGGGCAGGTGATGAGTGGTGCCTGGTTTCCTCCAGACATAACGTTTAGAATTGAGGCCAAACAGTTCAATCTTGGTTTCATCAGATAGAGAATCTTGTTCCTCACAGTCTGAGAGTCTTCAAGTGCTTTTTTGCAAACTCCAAGCGGGCTTTCATGTGTTTTGCACTGAGGAGAGGCTTCCGTCTAGCCACTCTGCCATAAAGTCCAGATTGGTGGAGGGCTGCAGTGATGGTTGTCCTTCTGGAACTTTGTCCCATCTCCACACAGGATCTCTGGAGCTCAGTCAGAGTGACCATCGGGTTCTTGGTCACCTCTCTTACTAAGGCTCTTCTCCCCCAATTGCTCAGTTTGGCCGGGCGACCAGCTCTTGGAAGAGTCCTGGTTATGCCAAACTTCTTCCATTTGAGAATTATGGAGGCCACTGTGCTCTTGGGAAGCTTCAGTGTAGCAGAATTTTTTTGTAGCCTTCCCCAGATCTGTGCCTTGCAATAATCCTGTCTCTTAGCTCTGCAGGCAGTTCCTTTGACCTCATGGCTTTTGCTGTGATACAGTATGCATTGTCAGCTGTGACGCCTTCTATAGCGAGGTGTGTGCCTTTCCAAATCACGTCCAATCAATTTAATTTATCACAGGTGGACGCCAATCAAGGTATAGAAACAGCTCAGCAAGTATCAAGAGAAATGGAAGGCACCTGAGCTAAATTTGTTGCAAAAGGTCACCTCTAGATTTGGGGTTCATCTCTTAGTGATGCACACCCAGTATAATTATCAGTTTTCCCTATTCATTACATTACATAAATAAAAAATAACAAGATTAAGGGGTCAGTTCTGAAAGCTGGGCAAATTTGAGGTGCACTCGGAATGGAGAGAGTTTTACCATCTACAGTACAGATTCTTCTGCTACATAAATTCTTTCTCATGCAGATTTCAATCGTTTGTATGCAAAGGTTCCTGAAGGTTAAGTTTTCTAAGTTCCTTGATTTGATTGGGATGGAAGATGCTCTGCATCTTCCTGTTTTGGTTGGGAGATTGGTAGCATCCATTTTAATCCATGGCATGTTTTGGAGAGCTCACCCATCTCTTTTTTTAATAATAATTTTATTAAACATTACAATTAAAAAGATAAAAACTAATACAAGCTAAAATGAAATAAAGTAAAAAGAAAAAATAGAAAATGCAGAAAAGAAAAAACTAGAAAGAAAAATAGAAAAGAAAGAAAAAATAAGAATATAGTAAAGAAAAAGAAAAGAAATATATAAAGAAATGACTTTCCCCTTCATCACAACAAGTATAAATAATTTTAGCAACTTATCACCTTCTCTTAAAATAAAACAAATGATTTCTTTTTCCCATATCTCATCTCTTAACTATAAACAAATCCTTAAAACCTTATTGTTCAATCCTAGTCAGCAAAAGTCCATTACGGGTTACTAGAAATAACAACATATCTCTTTTAAACATGATCAGATAAGCCAACTTTATATTTCTTCCTTTTACTTTTAACAATCTTGATGTTTAAAACCTTCAAATAATGTCCTAGAACTTGATTTCTTTTTCTTTTTCTTTCTTTCTTTCTTTCTTTCTTTCTTTCTTTCTTTCTTTCTTTCTTTCTTTCTTTCTTTCTTTCTTTCTGTCCCTTCTCACAAAATCTTTCAAAACTTTAACAGGTGTCTTTTGTAAATCCAATATAGGGAAGTCCAAATCACTCTTTTGGTTTGTTATTTGTGCATCCCTTTTAATTATTCAGACGTCAGCCAGCTTCATTTGTATATCTAGGGTAGCATCTTTTTCCATGTCATTCTTGTAGCCTGTCATTTTTAAATCCACTTTCAAATCAGTCTCAATCTTGTCCAGTAAAATATGTTTCTCTTTCATAACATATTTTAAACACAGTCTATCTATAATGGCAGACACTCTTAAAATTAATTTCTGAGACCATAGTTCACAAATATCCTTCAATACATCCAATGTTAAAGTGTTTTGCTCCATCCTGTATTAGTAAGTCAAATTTAAGTGCTCTTCTCCTTTAATCGTAGTGTCCAACCTTCAAAGTCCCATTCTACCATACTTTTTCTTTTTTTTAAGAATTCAAAACAGCAGCATTTCCCCATGGGAAGGATTCTTATAATTAATTTCAAAATCTTATTTCAAATCCATCTGGACCCTTAGTCCATTTGTAACTTTCCAAAATCAACATTCTAATCACCCTTTTGCTGTTTATTCAAAGAAGAATTTTTTTAAAGTCCTTAACCTTGTATTTAAAATTTCTTTTGCTAAGGATTGAAGGAAACTCACCCAGTGAGTGCTATAAAACTCATCAATCCAAAGGTTACTAATAGTTGAAAAGCAGTTAAAAAGTAATTTCTGAAAGTGATTAAGAAATGTTTTGGGCAACAATGTTTATAATCATCAGCCATTAAGTTACGTGATGAGGGATTATGGGTTTATAGTCCAAAATATATGGAGGACATCATATTCCCAGATCCTAAAAAGAGAGTTGCAATTCTTATTCATATGAAATTGCAATTTTGCTTATTCATATTTAAAATGTTTTGGCAAGACATCATTAAAAAACAAAAATAGGGACAGTTACCAGAAATTAGATGGCTTCTTATGAAATGAGAACCATTAGTACACCTAAAAATTAATAGGGACAATTGGCACACATAATATTAAGTAGAAACAATCTAGTCTAAAATCAGTTTTTTTAAAAAAGCCTTAATTTTCTTTTCTGAAAAAAAATAGTTCTTTTTAATAATTGATGGCTTTTTAAATGCCTATTAAAGAATGAATCAACAGTGCATTCTCTTCACACAGAAAGCTTGTTTCATATGATATATTTCCCAAGCTGCTTTAGCAGAAACATTTTAAAGGATGGTACGTGCCAAAAATAACGCTAAAAGTGATTGTTCTCTTTGAAAATTGATTACATTTATCTTGCATGTGATTTTGCTCCACTAAGATTACCTAATGGCCCAAAATCTAGAAATTGCAATTAGGTAGAAGTTCCATTGACCCAATGGAAATGTCCTTTACATAAAAGACAAAGTGTGGGAATAATTTGGCTGAAATATAATATTTTAAAAAGTAACATACTAAGTGCCTTAGGTTAGGGGGAGTAATTCAATAATTACACAACTAGAAGGAGTTATTTTGATTCTCTTAGTTAGCTCTTCAGTATTGCTTTATCTTGGACCCCTTCCACATGTTTGCCAGCTTCTCTCTCCCCAATAATTGCTAGAAGTAATTTTGTAGCACCATGCAGCATTCAGCAAGTGTCTGAACAAATGTAAATATTTGAACTTATTGTATAGGTCCATAATGAAGGGACAATGGTGAAGCGGTAATAGGGAATGGCGAGAAGGTAGAACTTCTTAATTCCTATTTTGTGTCTGTCTTCTGTCCGAAGGGAAATTAATCCCTATCCGATCATAGTTATGCCACTGGGAAAAGGAGAGAATAGCCATTCAGGATAGACAAGGAGAAGGTAAGAGAGAGTGTACTAACTTAAATGAATTAAAGCTCTCAAAAGCAAAACGGATTATATCCCAAAGTTTTGAAGGAACTAGGGGAGGTGATTGCAAACTACATTTGGTAGTCTCTGAGAACTGTTCCAGACTGGCCAAATCCCAGAAGTTTGGAGAAGGAAGCTTGATATGGGCAAGGTCTTTGAATAGATAATAAGCACCATGTTTTTGAACACTTGGGTAGACATACTACAATTAACTGAATCAAGCATGAATTTGTCATGAACAAATCATGCCAGAGTAATCCTTTGATCAAATTACTAGCTTCTCAGATCAGAGGAATGTCATAGACATGGTGTACCTGGACCTCAGGAAAGCCTTTTGTATAATATTCTCCTTCATAAAATGGTAAATATGAGTTAGATGATGCTACTGTTGGCTGGACTCACAGCTGATTGAATGACTGCATGCAAAGTGAGTTAATTAATGGTGCCCCTTCAGCTTGGAGGGAAGTATTGAGTGGAGTATCACAAAACTGTGCTTTTTCTATCAATTACTTAGATGAAGAAATTCATGAGTTACTCATAAAGTTTGCAGATGACACAAAACTGAGAGGAATGGCCACTATTTTAGGCAAAAGTAAACTTTGAAAAGTTCTAGACAGCCTTGAATAGTGGGCTAAATGAATGGGATGGGATGTAATAGGGAGAATGTAAAGTTCTGCATCTGGGTATGAAAGATGTAAGGCACAAGTATTCCCAGGATGGGGAAGCCTTGGCTGAGCAGTAATATGCATGAAAGGGATCTGGATGTCTCTGTTAATCACAAGTTAAATTTGAGCCAGCAGTGTGATGCAGCTGGAAGAAATGCAAATGCTATCTTTTGGTGCATTAATAGAAACACAGAGTCCGATCATGGGAAATAATTGTTCTACTCAACTCTGTCCTGGTCAGACTCCATTTGGAATACTGTGTCTAGTATCAGACACAATAATTCAAAAGGGACAGTGGAAAATTGGAGCAAGTTGAAAAGAGGGCTAGCAAGACGGTGAAACACCTGGAAAGCAAGCCTTCTGAGAAACAGTTAAAAGATCTGAGGATATTTAGCCCACAGAAAGGAAGACTAAGGGGAGATAGAATAGCAATCTTCAGATATCTTAAGGGTTGTCACACAGAAGAGAAAAAGGAATTATGCTCTATTTACTTAGATGACAGGACAGAACAAATGGGTTAAAAATATAAGGAAATAGATTCAGGCTAGAAATCAGAAGAAACTGTGTTCAGTCTGTCAGCTAGCGGAACACTCTGCCATATGATGTACTGAGTTCTCTTCTGCCAAAGGTCTTCAGATAGAGGTTGGATGGTCATCTGTCAGAGATTCTTTAGTAGATTCTGTACTGAGCAGTGAGTTGGGCTAAATGACCTCTAAAATTTATTCCAACTCAGTTATTCAATGATAAATTATCAATGTATCAAAGAGGTGTATAATAAATAACTAAAAATGAAAGGTAAAAAGGCAGAGTTTCATTCCAGTCAAGTTTTTTGTAATTCCTTTGCCACTTCTGAGATTATTTGCTTGCTTGTTTATTTCTTTCTTAGCTCAGCCTATAGCCTAGAGTTTTCTGGTACTGTCCCATCCAAGTATTAACCAGGTCTAACCCTGCCTAGCATTTTGGAATGAAAAACACTAATAACTAAAGTGACTTTCCTCCCATCCAGCTGCCCAGGAAATCCAAAACCAGAATTTAACTATCTAACTTATCTTCAAATAAACCTTCAATTAAATTAATCAAACAATCATAACAACTTTTGCATCAAATCACACAATCATAGTCCAGGATGAAAGATGCAAAGTTTTCACACTGCAAAGTTGATACATCCTGAACAATGGAGGGTGGCTGATGGGGTGACAAACATTCCTAAAGTGGATGCCAGTTTTCTTCACATTTCAGACTTAATAAATATTCTAATAGAACTGACCACATTAAAAAAAAAAATCCAAAAGTTGCTTTAAAATGCATAATGTGACATCAATATTTGGAAAGAAAACATCTTTAAAAAGTGCTATTGAAATTAAATTGTCCTTGTTTTAATCAGTAAAGCCTTCTGTTGCAAAAGGAGAAGTCTTCCCTTTGTCAGATTGTCACTCTTTTCATATAAGATATGTGTGTGCATGTGCTTGATTTTAATAAAGATATACAAGTATAATCAAAACATTTTAAAATGTGTTTTTCTGTTGTACATTTTAAATAATACATGTTATATATTGATTTTTATTTTATGCATTAATGGTCTGAAACTGATAAAATTGTTTAAACTGTTTTTTAATCTTTGCTTTGTAGTGCTCTTGACAAAATAATTTCTGAAATACATTGGATTTTTACACAATAAAAATATTTTCACTGGCACTTGAGATTTTCTTCCCTCTATCCATGTGAAGTTCCTAGCAATTGTCAACAATAAATAATTGTATTCCAGAATCACAAATACAGTGTGTGAAAACGTCTTCTATTCAGGGGCATCCATTGGAAGGGGGTGTCATAAAAATCAGGATGGCACAAAGCAAATTAAAAAAGGGCAGGGCTTCAATTGCATGGTCATAGCTGCCATCTTGACTTTTTTTTAGCCCTCCCCCATGTGGAAAGTCCTGTTTCTCTTCACTAAATAGAATTTCCTAAAGTTTTTTACAAGCTGTCATGCCAGGATGTTATTCGTATAAAATTTCCACTAAAGGGTAAATATTAATTTAGGATAGGTCTTCTCCATTGGTATGTCCCCTTTTCCTTTCCAATTTTTAAAAATTATATATCTATTTGAAAACTTGAGACTGGACCCAGAGATGTCTCTTTACTTTCTAAAGTGAATGAAGTGGCCGAAGAGAGGGGGTACGCTCCCCTCTTTCATCTATATACTACTAAAATTCTTGTGTCTGTAATCTTCAACTGGGCAAAATGGTGTGACCTAGGGCAACAATTTTTGAATGAAGGTACCTCAAATGGGCTAACTTACAGAATTCATCCAAAATCCTGGACCCATTATTCCCATGGGATTGAAATTTGGGAAATTTGTGGCTGCTTCAGCACTGCTGTGCTGCTGCACTGCTGTGGTCAGCCCAAGTCACATGATCATCCTGGGTGTATCCCCAACCTCTCTCCTGCCTCCCTCTGTCCCCTGAGCCCAATCGGCTGGCAGCAAGGCCCAACAGGCGAGTGGAGATTTGCTGCTTTGGAAACACAGAAATTTGAAATCTCTTAATGGCGGTCAGCATTGAGGTGAGGATGAGGGAGTGGCTTGGATGCCTTCTGGCAAGGTAGGGCAGGCTGAGAGGGGTGCCAGCCTCCCTTGAAAGAGGGGCCCCTTGGGGACACACCAGAATGGGCAGTGGGGGTGCAGTTTTCCTCACAGTTTGTGACTCCCTTTGTTCCACCTCCCCCCAGCAAAGTGGCAGGCAGTTCTGTGGGTCAGCTGAGGAGGAGGAAGAGGCTTCACCCGGGCTCTCCTGAGGGTCATGAGGAGAGAGCAAATGTCTGAAGCCTATATTACATGTAGGAAGGAAGGAAGGAAGGAAGGAAGGAAGGAAGGAAGGAAGGAAGGAAGGAAGGAAGGAAGGAAGGAAGGAAGGAAGGAAGGAAGGAAGGAAGATTTCTGATGCTCCCTGCTAGCTTCCCACAAGCTACCCTCAGTGGGGAAGCCGGCAGCAAGTTGTAAGTTGCTCACACTCCCACTCCTTTTTGCCCTTGGTCATTCTGTTTCTCTGTTTAGGTAAGAAAATATGATGAGCCAACAGGTCATGGGTTGTCTAGTTAACTTTTAAAAGTCTGGGATACTTAGAGCAAGTTCTAAGATACTTCCTCTCTGAAGTTTCCCAGAAAGGTCCATGTGATAGAGATGTTCCATGATTTAATTTTTCTATTTAAACTAATAAAGCAGTTGAAGTGATGGAGGCAGAAGAGAAGATCCAAAGGAGTTTTTAGACTAACAAAGCAAAGATGTTATTGACAAGACACAGACAGAACTTATCCAAGTCTCTGCCAAAAGATGTGATGATAATTAGTAGTTCAGAAAGTTTTTAAAATGAGAATTGATAATTGTATAGAAAATGAGGCTATTAAAGAGTACTACTTATGGTGCTTTATGCTACTTCTAAGTGGAGGCCATACGCTTCCCAAGACCAATTAAGGCCGTTACCCTCGTGTACTACCCTCATGTACTGCTGTGAGCTTTCCAAAAACATCAGATTGGTTACTGTGGAAAGCAGAATGCTAGATAAGCCTTTGAGCTGATTCAGGGGTCTTCTGAAACTCATCATGGTAAAACAGAAATGAGCTTGAGGATAAATTCTTCAGGACTCCCAAAAGCAAAATGGGATTGTGATATATTATTTCTGTTTTAAAACAGCATTTCCTCCTATTTTTTCATATACAATGTAGTTACAATATATATGGTGGAACAAGCCAGTTTTAATCACTTGAAGCAGCAGCCTCATCTAATTGCCATGCATTACTGCTTAGTTATTGCTTTTATTCATATGCAGTCTGAAATTATACAGTTAATGCAACTCAATTTACTGAAAGAATTTGGTTTAGCTGTATCTCCCTTTGATTAGAATTAAATTTATAGGGTATATTAGCCTTTCCCAGTTTGCTGCCTTTAGCTATAATCTCCATTTAACTTACTATCTGCAATGGTGGATGGAGGATAATGGGATTGGAAGTCCAACATATGTTGGAAGGCATTAAACCTAATTCTGTAGCTTTATTCCAGGATTGGGCAACCTATGGTCCTCCAGATGTCACTGAGCTACAATTCTCAATATACATCACCACTGGCAATGCTAGCTCAACCTTCTTGGAAATAAAGCATTCCTGCTTTATTTGACATAAACAGACACACCAGCCAAGTGTCCCTAAAGTTACAATTGTCTGTTTGACTAAAATATATATAGTGGAGTAATACTGCAGTAGGACTGTGGCATTTAGAACTGCATGCATTGATGATTTCCCTGGTGATTTAATCTACTGAAATATCAAGTTAGGAGATAGTCCAACTTTAAAAGAAGTAATGTTGTGACCTGTAATTCAGTTCCGAACCCTGCAGCCCCAGACATGCTCTTAGTTCTGTCAGTAATGTTCCATAGTGGTTTTATTGTTCATAACCAGTGCATGATGATCTCTGCCAAGAGAGAAGTTATTTCATTTGATTTTGTACTTGCTATAGTTTCAAGCAATACATCAATCTTTTGATGCTTTCTCAGCATGAAGGCAATTGCACATGATTGAAAAAATAAAGAACACCAAAGCATAGGACTACAAGAAGAGCTTTTTGTAAAAGTTCTCTTAGTCCGGCATGCTACTTCTCACATGATCCAATCAGATAGACTCTGTTTAGCTGGTATTTAGAGACATGCTGTCTCTGATCTAAAGGTAACACATAGCACAGCATTAAAGCCATTTATTAATAGCCTCCTTTAGATGCCTAATATGCACCTGAAGTTATAACAATTACTCCATCTTTCTGCTATGGGTTCCATAAGATGACTATGTATTAGAATGTGTATAATAATATTTCCTAATGTCTGAATGACTCTGAATGACCTTCAGGAAAATGAGGGAAAAAACTTTCTGTCCATTTTATTAATACCATAAACTTCTATTTATAGTGAAAAGCCCCTATACTGGATTGATTTTACTATCTGAAGGTAAAATGAAGTTAAAATGATTCTGAGTACTCTTTTTTCCGTTTTTTTTCACCAGCTGTACAATAATTGTTTTTGAATCCAAATATGGGTAAAGATGGGACAAGGTTCCCTCTCTTTTTAATTGTCTCACATATTAAAACTTCCTGCTCACAGCAACAGTAACATGCTTGGCAATTCAATAGTACAACAATTTTACTTCCCCTTTCAGTCTTTGCAACTGTAAAATAAGTTTGGAATCTTTTATGATATATTTTTTAAAAACTAAACCAAAGCACTGTCCTTAGTAACATGAGGTCAGTTTTCTGCTTTATTATCACTTATTCTCACCAAGGCTTATTGTTTTACCTTCAAAATGTTGCAGAGGAGATTCATTTTTAAAAAGGGCAGAATGTTGGGGCTGGGCCCATAAAATCCTCCATAAATGAATATCTACTTCTAAATGATTCATGAAAAGTACAAAGCACAACCCATAAAGGAACAGGTTGGTTCACCTAACTATTAAATGGGCTACATCTGCTTTAATACAGTTTAACCAACAGTGAATAAGCACTGATTAATATATTTTTTTCTTCATGAACTTCTCGGATGTGGTGTTCAGTAGCATGGAGATTTATAAGCTGTTAGGTTTATCTCTCCAGAGCAGTTTGGTGAGATGCAAGATTGGGACATTTTGCTTTCTTTCACTCTCACTGGAGAAAAGTCTGGGGAAATCTCACTTGTTCATATCGAGACATGGGGAGACTCAGAAAACAACATTTCGCCATTTCTGCAGCTCTTTGAGCTCAATGTTGCAGAATTAAGCCCTATGAGGATGAATTAGCATATGTAAGTATTATGCAATCTGTGCCCTTCTCTGTCCTTGTTTTTTATGACACATAACGGCATAGATTGCATAACATTTACATATGCTAATTCATGTCTATGGATGCATATTTAGAAATAATCACCATAATTTGCATAAAAATATGATATATCTTACCATAGTGAGGAAATTCTTAGATGTACCTGCTGTTATGGGGTTAACTGAGAATGGGCAATTTTGAGCACCCAGTTGTCCTTTATTATGGATCTTTCTCTTTAATCCTGAATTGGACTAAACCACCCTTCAAAGAGAAGCCTATTATCTAGACAGTCCAGAATTCTATAGAACAATGATTTAACCTACCCACATATATATCTTCACCCTGATAAAATAATCACAAGAACTTAAAACTACTTTTCTTCTGAGCTTCCTGGTGAGGAATGGTGAGTTGTCTCCAAGTGAGCAGAGATAATGACTGTGGCTAAGACCAAAGAACCAGTGAGTAAACCAGTCCACGGAAACTTTCTGGATGAGGAGAGGATGGGAGATCACCCACTTGTGTTCTGGATGACTGTTTCTTGTGATAAGACTGCAGGACAGCGGTTTGAGTGCTGGGAGACAAAGGGGACCATTGTGTTCTCAGCTGTGGAGCAGCCTTTTAAAAGACACCAAGTTCGCTACTCACTTTCTAATCACTTTTGGAAATTACCTATTCAACTACCTTAAGGATATTAGAGATCTTCAAAACGACAAGTTTGAAAAGTCATCTGATGAGTTTATCTTTATTCTTGAATAAAAGAAAAAACAACTATAAGCTTAAATGGCAAAAAGTTAAATAAGGATCTGATTCAAGAAAGTTATAAACGAATTAAGGGACAAACTTGGAATAATGGAATATTAGGACTTTTGCTATAAAATTTTGGAAATAATTATATAAATAAACAGCACCCTCATGGGAACCAATTTGTTTAGTCTATCCTAAATCAAAACAGAAACGTGAGACTTTATGGTTTCAGAAACTGAACACTAGAGGGGACTAAAGATTTTAGGCAGAAAGGGAAAAGGAAAAAAAAGTGAAAAGGCTGACTTTTGTCTTCAGCTAGCATTGGAACTTACAAAATGACAGAGGAGATTTTTGAAGAATGGGGTCAAAAATAGCAGCTTTAATCTCAGCAATGATGCATGCTTCTATGAATAGATTACGTCTAAAAGAACATAAAAGAAGAAAAATTGATCTATAAAATAGATTATCTAAAAGAAGAAATTACTGATCTGAAAAAGAATATCCTGGAAGATTTACAAGATAAATAGATGAAATAATTTTTGCCTGATGCAAAATATGAGAACATAAAGAATTTCCAGAAGTACTGGGGGAAAAAAATATGGACTATAAGACAGAGAACACAACTAAAATGGAAGTACAAATGACAAGACAAGAAATTGACCTGGATAAGGACTTTTTACTGGACTTACAAAAGAACTTGGTTAAAGCCTTGAAGAAATCTTCAAGATGGGAAAAGGAAAAATGAAAGAGAGAGCAAATCCTATGATAGCATCTGAATGAACTAAAGATTAAGATCGTTAGAAGCAAAAGAAAGGAGTACAAAGTTGGTTTGTTTGATCAAATTTAAAATAAGATATGTTTATATAAATCTGGGATCCCTTTATGGACTTTTTGCTGAGACTAGGATTGAAATGCTAATGATTTATGGATTAACCCTATGGATAAGGGATGGGTTATACAAAGAAAAGATATTTTCATGTAATGTTATAGTGGGTGATGAATTATTAAGTTTGTGCTTTTTTTGATGAAGATCGGAAGCTACTTCTTTAAATATTTCCTTTTTTCTTTTTCTTTTCTTTTTATTTCTTTTCTTTTTTCCTGAACACCTTTTATTCTCCTTTTTCTTTACTTTCCCTTCTTTCTGAGTTTAGTTTGTATTATCTTTTACTATTGTTATTACAACCTTCAATAAAGTTTTTTTTTAAAAAAACTACTTTGTCTCTCTTCATTAGATTTAGTTTTCAGTGACAAAGGTGTTTAAACAATCCACCTATAGAAGGCTAGTGCTACAATTAGAAGAATCATCAGGTGTTGAAAATAATGGAAGAGCAAAATGGGTAATATTAATAGCTGGTAGTGACACACTGTTTACAGCCTGTAATAGTTGAATGAATGATATCAACTGCAAACAAAATGGCTAGTGCTATATCAGCTTTGAAAAAATTCATGAACAATATTATCTAGATAGGCCTTAAGTGTGTGTGTGTGTGTGTGTGTGTGTGTGTGTATATATATATATATATATAGAGAGAGAGAGAGAGAGAGAGAGAGAGAGAGAGAGAGAGAGAGAGAGAGAGAGAGAAGCATCCTCCAGCAATGTTACTAGGGGTCAGGGCTGAAAAATGCAACCCTTCCAGACTACCACTGTCAATTCTGCTATAGTCTTTTTTTGGGGGGGTGGGGGAGATCCAAGCTAGTTCCTGGCCTTTAGATTGATGGAATCCAAATTAAAGGATCCCAGCCAGTCCTCCACTTCTCTGGGGAACTGATTCCACTGTTGAACTGCTCTTGTTGTAAGGATTTTTTTTTCTAATATTCAAATGGAATCTCCTTTCCTGTAACATTAATTAATTAATTCAACACAAACCAACAAAATTACTCCAAAGTATCTTAAATAAACCAAAAGACCCAGTAGCACAAGAAGAAAAAACAGGAGTCATCTACAACATACAGTGTAAGGACTATAACAAACACTGTGTAGGACAGACAGGCAGAAGGCTAGCAGAGCACATCCATGAACACCAACTAGCAGTCAGAAGACATGATGAAAACTCCTTAATCTCACAACACATGGACAGACTCAACCACAGTTTTAACTGGGAAACTGTCAGCATTTTAGACCAAGCTAAATCCAAAAATGCAAGAGAATTCTTGGAAGCCTGGTATTCAGACAAGGCAGCAATTAACAGACACATAGAGATAAACAGCATCTACATACTCACCAGCAATCATCACCCAGATAAGCAAAGGTTACCATCAGGCACACAATCAAGCAGTAAACATATGCTAATCAAGGAACTACCAGAGGGGCAAAACAAAGCCCCCACCCGCACCAGCACTGGCAAGGCATGCCACAGTATATAAATAGAGAGCAAATCCCATCCCATTTTAGCACTGAAGATGTTACCTAGCAGGGTAATGAAATGTTTGCAAGAAAAGAACCAAGCTCAGAGAACCCCAAGGACTCCACTATTCCTTCATTCTGAAACAAGAGAGAAGGTCTTGATTTTCTATGGGATATCCCTTCAAATATTTGAAAAGTGGTATCATATCCTCTCCACTCATGTTTTTTCAAGACTGCATATTCAGATCCTTCATTCTCTCTTCTTAGGACTTACTTCCTAATCCACTCATCATCTTCATTGCCCTTTTCTGAATCTGTTCTAATTTCTGGGAATCCTTCTTCAAGTGTGATATTGTCAGATTTCATGCCAGGCTCAGCAATAAATCTCAGTTCTTCAGACTGTTAACTCTGTACTCAGGGATTTGCTTACAGCAGAAGGTCACAGTGATGACATATCTAAGTTGCTTTACTGCAGACAAAGTAGAAGTTATATATACACAGAAAATCTGCCTCCTGCAGAACACACTGATCAAGACAGAGAGGGAGAGAGAGAGAGATTAGGGATAGAGATATGCTGCAATATTTAACTCCTAGGCCTTTTCCTCCCACCTTTTCAAGACAACAGGCATTTAGCTCTTCTCTTACTAGCCTTTGGACTGGGGGCCACCTGCTCAATATTTACATACTAGTTCTGTTTGGCCTAAGAATTGCTGGTTCTTGCCTTGCTAGCTTCAGCTCTGGACAGAGTACTTGAAGGGGGGTCTGACCAAAGCAGAATGCAATGGAATAATTACTTCTCATGATTTGGAAATTATGCTTCTTTAAATGCAGCCTAAAACTGCATTTGCTTTTTTTTATAGTTATATCATACTGTCCACTCATATTCAGTTTGCAATCTTCTACTAATTCCAAGATCTTTTTCATATATACTGTTACCTAGTACTGTTATCTCCAGTTTGATTTTAGCCTTCTAAATAAAGAACTTTCACTTGTCTCCATTCAATTTTATTTTTCAGCCCATTTCTCTAAACTGTTGAGATGAATTTTGAATTTTATTCCTGTGTTCTAGGGGTACTAAGCACCCACACAGTTCTGTAAAATGTGCAGACCTGAGAAGCATTCCCTCTACTTCTTCATCCAAAACATTAAGAAAAACATTGAAGAGTTTCTCTTTCTTAGCATGATTTTTGAGAAATCCGTGTATTCATTCAATTGTCATGCCATCCTGCACGCATTTAAACTAGCTTGTTAATCAGCATGTACTTTGTCAAATGCTTTGCTGAAATCAAGTTATATTTCGTCTACAGTAGTCCCA
Organism: Python bivittatus; assembly: GCF_059951505.1. NCBI lineage: Eukaryota > Metazoa > Chordata > Lepidosauria > Squamata > Pythonidae > Python > Python bivittatus. The sequence goes on along the minus strand of NW_028277030.1, from coordinate 112,011,498 downwards.
CAATCTATTAAGGAAGTTACCTGAGATAAAAGTAGTTTAGTAACATTTGTTGTTTTGTTGTTGTTGTTGTTTAGTCGTTAAGTCGTGTCCGACTCTTCGTGACCCCATGAACCATATTGCGCCAGGCCTTCCTGTCCTTCACTGCCGCCCTGAGTTTGCTCAGTTTCATGCTCATTGCTTCAGTGATGCTATCTAACCATCTCATCCTCTGCCGTCCTCTTCTCCTTTTTCCTTCAATCTTTCCCAGCATCAGGGTCTTTTCCAAAGACTCCTCTCTTCGCATTAGGTGACCAAAGTATCTGAGCTTGAGCTTCATTATCAGTTCTTCCAATGAGCAATCAGGGTTGATTTCCTTTAAGATTGACTGGTTTGACCTCCTAGCAGTCCAGGGGACTCTCAAGAGTCTTCTCCAGCACCACAGTTCAAAGGCATCAATTCTTCGGCGCTCGGCCTTTTTTATGGTCCAGCTCTCACAGCCATACATTACTACTGGAAAAACCATAGCTTTGACTATGCGGATCTTTGTCGGCAAGGTGACGTCTCTGCTTTTTAATATGCTATCTAGGCTTGCCATAGCTTTCCTCCCAAGGAGCAAGCGTCTTTTAATTTCATGGCTGCAGTCTCCGTCTGCGGTGATCTTGGAGCCCAAATAAATGAAGTCTGTTACTGCTTCCATTTCTACCCCTTCTATTTGCCAGGAATTGATGGGTCCAGATGCCATGATCTTAGTTTTTTTAATGTTGAGTTTCAAGCCAGCTTTTGCACTCTCCTCTTTCACCCTCATCAAGAGGCTCTTTAGTTCTTCTTCACTTTCTGCCATTAGGGTGGTATCGTCCGCATATCTGAGGTTGTTGATGATTCTCCCTGCAATCTTAATTCTGGCTTGTGATTCTTCCAGCCTGGCATTTCTCATGATGTACTCTGCATATAGGTTAAATAAGCAGGGTGACAGTATACAGCCTTGTCGTACACCTTTCCCTATTTTGAACCAATCGGTTGTTCCATGACCGGTTCTAACTGTTGCTTCTTGGCCCGCATACAGATTTCTCAGGAGACAGGTAAGGTGGTCTGGTACTCCCATCTCTTTAAGAATTTGCCACAGTTTGTTGTGATCCACTCAATCAAAGGCTTTTGCATAGTCAATGAAGCAGAAGTAGATATTTTTCTGGAACTCTCGTGCTTTCTCCATGATCCAGCGAATGTTGGCGATTTGATCTCTAGTTCCTCTGCCTCTTCGAAACCCAGCTTGTACATCCGGTAGTTCTCGGTTCATGTATTGCTGAAGCCTAGCTTGTAGGATTTTGAGCATAACCTTGCTAGCATGTGAAATAAGTGCAATTGTGCGATAGTTTGAGCATTCTTTGGCGTTGCCCTTCTTTGGAATTGGAACGTAAACTGACCTTTTCCAATCCCGTGGCCACTGTTGCGTTTTCCAAACTTGCTGGCATATTGAGTGCAGCACTTTAACACCATCATCTTTTAGTATTTTAAATAACTCAGCTGGAATACTGTCATCTCCACTAGCTTTGTTGTTAGCAATGCTTCCTAAGGCCCACTTGACTTCACTCTCTAGGATGTCTGGCTCAAGGTCAGTGATCACACCAGTGTGGACATCAGGGACATTAAGATCTTTCTTGTATAGTTCTTCTGTGTATTCTTGCCACCTCTTCTTAATCTCTTCTGCTTCTGTTAGGTCCCTGCCTTTTTTGTCCTTTATCATGCCCATCTTTGCACTAAATGTTCCTTTCATATCTCCAATTTTCTTGTAGAGATCTCTAGTCTTCCCCATTCTATTGTTTTCCTCAATTTCTTTGCATTGTTCATTTAAGAAGGCCTTCTTATCTCTCCTGGCTATTCTCTGGAAATCTGCATTCAGTTGCTTATATCTTTCCCTTTCACCCTTGCTTTTCGCATTCCTTCTTTCCACAGCTATTTGTAAAGCCTCATCAGACAGCCATTTTGCTTTCTTGCATTTCTTTTTCTTTGGGATGGTTTTAGTTGCTGCCTCCTGTACAATGTTACGGACCTCCGTCCATAGTTCTTCAGGCACTCTGTCTACCAAATCTAATCCTCTAAATCTATTCATCACCTTCACTGTGTACTCACAAGGAATATGATCTAAGTCATACCTGAGTGGTCTAGTGGTTTTCCCTACATTCTTCAATTTAAGCCTAAATTTTGCAGTAAGAAGCTCATGATCAGAGCCACAGTCAGCTCCTGGTCTTGTTTTTACTGTCTGTATAGAGCTTCTCCATCTTTGGCTGCAAAGTATATAATCAATCTGGTTTCGGTATTGACCATCTGGTGATGTCCATGTGTAGAGTCGTCTCTTGTGTTGTTGGAAAAGAGTGTTTGCTATGACTAGCTTGTTCTCTTGACAGAACTCTATTAGCCTTTGCCCTGCTTCATTTTGTACTCCAAGGCCAAATTTACCTGTTATTCCGATTACTCCTTGACTTCCTACTTTAGCATTCCAATCCCCTATGATGAAAAGGACATCTTTTTTTGGTGCTAGTTCTAGAAGGTGTTGTAGGTCTTCATAGAAGTGGTCAACTTCAGTTTCTTCAGCATCAGTGGTTGGGGCATAGACTTGGATGACTGTGATATTGAATGGTTTGCCTTGGATACGCACTGAGATCATTCTGTCGTTTTTGAGGTTGTACCCCATTACTGCCTTTCCCACTCTCTTATTCACTATGAGTGCAACTCCATTTCTTCTAAGGGTTTCTTGCCCACAGTAGTAGATATAATGGTCACCCGAATTAAATTCACCCATTCCCATCCATTTCAGTTCGCTGATTCCCAAGATGTCGACGTTCAATCTTGTCATCTCATGTTTGACCACATCCAGCTTGCCTTGGTTCATAGATCTTACATTCCAGGTACCTATACAATATTGTTCTTTACAGCATCGGACCTTCTTTTCGCTTCCAGATACATCCACAGCTGAACGTCCTTTCGGCTTTGGCCCAGCCGCTTCACTCTTTCTGGAGCTACTTGGAATTGCCCTCCGCTCTTCCCCAGTAGCATATTGGACACCTTCCGACCTGAGGGGCTCATCTTCCGGTGTCATATCTTTTAGCCTTCTAACATCGTCCATGGGGTTTTCTTGGCAAGGATACTGGAGTGGGTTGCCATTTCCTTCTCCAGTGGACCACATTTTGTCAGAACTCTCTGTCATGACCTGTCCGTCTTGGGTGGCCCTGCACGGTATAGCTCATGGCTTCACTGAGTTACGCAAGCCCCTTCGCCACGACAAGGCAGTGATCCATGAAGGGGTTAGTAACATTTGTCCTTATCAAATCTAAGCCAACTCTTGCAAATTATCTTGTTAACAGTCAATTTCTATTTGTCCATCTGCAAAAGAAGATACAGTTCCTATGGTATCATCTTGATTCCTGTGAACTCCCATGGACTTATTTCTTCACTGAGGTTGTAGAGGTAGAATTTCATGTATATTTTTCAACCTCTCTTAACTGGAATTTCCTTCAATATTTAAAGGTAAAGCTTTTTTTCTCATTAAGGCTAGAATATGTTTCTTAGTTCCTGTGGGTTTTTCCAATCCTTTTAATGAAAACAAATGGTTCCAGCTGCAAAAATAGATATCTAGTTTATGAAGTCAAAAGCTGAAACTAATATATCTTCAGAGACTGACTACAAGAAAAGTCAAAGGTGAGTAGAAAACATTTATAAGGTAACCTTTTAAGTAAAGTAAAAAGGTTACATTTATTTTACAATCAGCTCAATGACCTGAGAGGGTAAACAAATATTTTTAAGGAAGGTTTTTTTAAAAAAAAAATTACAAAGGACAAAGTGAGGAGGGGCACTTCAGATTGGACTATAAAATAAATTAATCTCTTTAGTAAGGAATAATCTGGGTGAGGCTATCTAGAGGCTTGAGTGATGGTGCTAGGAAAGCAATGGAGAAAAAAAAATGAACAAATGGGGTGAACAAAATAAAACTTGATGCAATTAAGTATGAGGCCAAGATTTCTGGAAGAGATGTATAACCTGTTTTGGGATAAATGTTAGTCTCTTTCTGTGGGGTAAATCTAGAGAGAGAGACTTTTCCACATGTCACTTTACTTGTTGAATAATCTCAAAAAAGTGTTAAAGCCTCTTCTTTTATCAGCACTTTAAACAGAATCTTCAGATCTTTTGCTTTTGGGATTCTGCCTTCCTCCTCCTCCTCCTCCTCCTCCTCCTCCTCCTCCTCCTCCTCCTCCTCCTCCTCCTCCTCCTCCTCCTCCTCCTCCTCCTCCTGCTTTCAGACAATGTTTTAGCTGTTTAGTGAGCTATTTTACAGGACTACTGCTGCAATTATTTGTGTTTTTATGGTTCCAATTGAATGGTTAATTTGTTTCATTTATTGACAACTTAGTACTACAATCTTCTTGGAAGACTGTATTTCTTAGAAGAGTGGGGCAAAAAGGCTAGGGTAGATAAGTGGACAGATCATTCCTTTGAAAGAGAAAAAGATAAGAATAAATATAGGTCAAACAGCCTACTCCAATTCAGACCTTCAAGGATGTGCATTTCCCTTCACCTCCAGTAAACATGGAGAAGGATGATACAAAGTATAGGTCTAGCAATAGTTAGCACATAGATCAGGGTTTCTCAACCTCAGCAACTTTAAGATGTGTGGACTTCAACTCTGGCTGGGGAATTCTGGGAGTTGATCCATATATCTTAAAGTTCCTGAGATTGAGAAAACCTAACATAGATTCTCAGTATTTGTAGATACTATATTTTTGAATACCTGATCTGGAGAAAAACAAGATGGGGCCATTGTCTTTATGACCTGTTGGCATTTCATTAAAGTATTCCTGCAAGCTTCCATAAGCATCCCTGTAGTTTCTAGCCAAAAAAACTTCCAGAGTGTCTTAAAAAGATCTGTAATGAAGCACTCCTGGCCCACATGTTTACAAATAGCATCAGATATAGCACAAAAAGAAAAGGGATTAAGAAAGCATCTGGCTGGCCACTGTTAGAAACCTCAAGATAAGTCAGTGGATGGACTTATAAGTTTTAAACAGTCATAACGCTACAGTAAAGAGTCATGGACAAAATTTTTCCTCACTTTAAAAAACATTTTTACAGAGCTTTTGAACAGTGCCTCACATAGCAAAATAATGACAAGATTTTTTTTCCTTTAGATGCTTTATAGCTAGTTCCACCATTAACTCAGAAATCATTTTCTGTTCAATGAAATGAATAAGGCAGAATAGATGAGAGTTTCTTACACATGCACATTCATACACACACAGAAACTTATTATTACATTTAGTGACCACAGGACCTTAAAAATAAACTTTGGACATGGAGATCTCTTTGTCCTTTAAAGAATGGAAAATATTATGTACTTTAAACCCTGCTGAGTCTCTAAAATTACTTGGATACTACTGCAATAGCAATGGAATTGCATTCCAAATGCCTTAGGCATAAAGATTGCTTCAGCAGGAAGAGAAAATAAATAAGTATTTACTCTGAATGGCACATTCAAGTTCTTGCCTTTTCATCTTCCCTAGATTATTTCTGATACAGGGTTTTTTTTTTTTTCTCATAAGGGAGACTTGTCAGAGACACCTCAGTGAGAAATATTTTGCAATTAAATCAACCATTGTTTGTAAAGGGATGTAAATCATCATCCAGATGTGATGGATTTATTGACATTAATGACTTACTGACTTGTGGGTGACAGCTTGATCATTTGGGACAGGAAATAGAATCACAAATATTTGCATGCAGTTAAGAATGAAACATGCCATTGGAGGAAATGGCTTCAAGTGAATCACTCTTTGGAGAAATGGGAAGGAAATACTGTATCCAAGAGAAGAATAAAGCACGCTGATTTCTAAATAGATCACAAATGATGAACCTACAGGCCAGATATCACTTCCATTGTAAGTATTTTTGCTACAGATCAAAGCAATTTTCACAACTGTTGTGACATGGCACTGATTCAAATGGTTTGAACTCAACAGCTGAGATTTAGAACCAGACCAAATGAGTAAAATCCATGCTGGGGCTACTAAACATTAATAGTTCCTACTTTCAAGCTGATATTTAACCAATGCTTTAATTTATTTGTCACGTTACTACTATTATGATTTTCAGAGCATGAGAACAATGTGGAACTTCATAAAGTCCAACCCTAATTAACTAGTTTATTCAGAAATAGTTTCTTCTGAAATCAGTGAGATTTATGTATATTTAAAAGTGAAACCATTGTTTGTTTAACATTAAAAAGTACGTCTAATGTTCTATGTCTCAGGATAGCTGCATACAAAGATTTCAGTATTTGAATAACTTAATTTAAATAGTTAAACTGAAATTTATTATCTGTACTACAATCTTATGCATATCTTATTTAGGAGCAAAATATTTGATCTCAATGGGACTTACTTCTGAGTCAACAGGCATACAATAGGTGCTAAATCCCAAAGGATATAGGATTTTAATCCTAGTTTCTCCTTAGCCTTATCAGCTATGGAATATATTATATCAGTGTATTTTATAGCAATGTGTGAGAGCCAATTCATACAAGCCTTTTCTTTGTCTTCCACATGTGATAAGCTTTTTCTTTTGTACATTGTATATTATATTCTTTCCCCTTGAATTTACAAAATATACTTGAAGTCCATGGCTTGATCTAAACGTCCAAAGACTAAATTAGATTGACTGCTATCTACATGTACCTCAAACATTTGTTTCTTTTTAAACAATGAAGTAAAACTGGGTTACAAAGTAATAGGAAGGCAAGCTTCCTTTTTTTTTTTTTTTTGGCATTTTTCCATTGCCTGATTTATGTCTTCCTTGATTTTTTGGCAAATACAGCAGAAAGGACGCTTGCTCAAAGGTATCCTGACTTGTTATCCAACAATTTTGTTTATAGTACAGTCCATGATATTTAAACTGGAAATTGCACTGAAAAATACCTTCATTGTTCTGGGACAGAATACTAGTCAATAGATTTTTAGGAAGTCCAATGGCAATTTGCATTATCCATATCTTATTGTATATGAATATTTGTATGCTGATCACACTAGAGTATGATCAAGAAATAGGCAGGGTAAATGGATGGACTATATAAATACATTGAAAATGATGACACTGAATAAGCATCAGGCAGGTGAGAATTGAAAGGTTTGGCTGCATCATCTGCTTTAAAGAACAAATGACAGCTCCTTCCTTCCTTCCTTCCTTCCTTCCTTCCTTCCTTCCTTCCTTCCTTCCTTCCTTCCTTCCTTCCTTCCTTAACAGTCCAGAGCAATGGAACAGTCCAGAACAATTTACAAGAATTGATGGGGAAATCAACCCATAACAATAAAACTAACACGGTTTAACAAGAATCAATACAAAAATTACAAATCAAGTTCATTAAAGAAAAACTCAGAAAAGCAAACTAAGTACGTGTAAGTACCTCAAGGAACATGCATATCTTCAATTGTGTTCTGAAAAAAGATAGCATGGGTACCAGTCAAATAGCTAGAGGGCTGCCCTCAGAAAGCTGCACAAAAGTGTGGTTCACAGCATGAAAAAAGGCATTATTTTATCTACAGTGAAGAACAGCGAAGAACATTTGGGTCAACATTTGTAGCAAATTGCTGATGGTAGAAGGCTGGAGATCCTAAAACTCTTGTCCAAGAAGAGACAGTGATTTGGTAGCTCTTGCAACCAACATTTGAGGAATCTCCTCAAATGGGATCCAGCCCCTAATTCTGGTGAGGATTCTTACACCATGTGCTGCCTTTCTTGTGATTAAAAGTCAAAATACAAAAGTGGAAATTATTTCTATAATGTCACCTCCTGGCTATGGAATGTAGAGTTGGAGTAACTAGAGGATTCCCTCTTCCTCCTACTCACGGGACTTAAAGAACAACACACTTTATTTACAAAAAAAATTTAAAAAGCTAAAAGGTTTTTAAAGAACCTTTTAGTTTAAATAATAATATACAAACATTCAGTGTGGAAAAAGAGAAATTGCAGAGCTGCTCAGATCATGGTAACACAACAGCTGGCAAAATTGAAAGCTAAAGTTAAACACCCAATTCCATTTTTTGGACAGAGAAATAAAGAAGAGACTTAGCAGCACAACACAGCCAACATAAATAATCTAGCACAAATCCCTGGCTAAATGTTTTATCTGCTATAGTCCTAAAGCAGATGGACCTCTTGTTCAGTTTTCTGGACTTCTCCAGCTTCTGGGAGATTCCAGACATCAATAAGATGCTCCTGGGAATGATGGAAATCCATTCCTTACTTAGTCTCTTTCCTTGGATTTCTACCCTCTACATCCAATAGGCAGAGGGCCTGAGGTTACCTGACTCTTGTCTATGTAGAGAATAAGGAGCCATCTCTCTCATGGACAGTGTATCTGACTTGCAGGCTATGTTCACAAAAAGAGCAAATTGGGAAGGGTCAACATATAAATTTATGGGTACATCTGTAGTACAAACCTATTGTTTCATTGAAGCTGGACAGACTTTAAAACCAAGTCCACTGCATTCAGTGAGATTTACTTCTAATTAAGTGGATGCAGGATTGCTTGAAAGCTGTGTTACATGGTTAATCTCAGAATGCCAGGAATAATTGGCAAGAGGGCTAAGGCCATTACAATTCTTTTGGTTCAAGCATTCAGGATGATGATGATATTATTATTATTATTATTATTATTATTATTATTATTATTATTATTATTATTGGATTTATATGCCACTCCTACTGTGCCTGACTCTGATCACCTTCCAGACCTCCCCAAACAATAAATTTAAATCTAAAACATAACACTATCAACAAAATGACATCTTTGCTGAGTTATCTGGGACCAGTTTGATCCTGTTGGTCCTGAGGAAGTGGACAGGATCCTCCAAACAGTAAATGCCACCACATGCCCTTTAGATCCATGTCCCCCCTGGCTGGTGAGGGCAGCCAGGGAGGGGACGTGTGGTTGGGTCCTGGTGATGGTTAATACATACTTGAGAGAGGGCATGTTCCGGGCAACCTTTAAGGAGGCGCTGGTGCACCCCCTCCTCAAGAAACCATCGTTGGACCCTACTGTTCTGGATAATTTTCATCCAGTCTCCCACCTCCCCTTTATGGGAAAGGTGGTTGAGAAGGTGGTGGCATTGCAGCTCCAGAGGATTCTGGATGATACGGATTATCTGGACCCCTTTCAGTCAGGTTTCAGGCCCGGATATGGAACAGAAACAACATTGGGCGGACTTATGGATGATCTCTGGCGGGAGTGGGATGGAGGTGCTGGCTCTCATTCTGACTCTCCTTGACCTCTCAGTGGCTTTCGATACCATCGACCATGGTATCCTTCTGGACCGACTCAGGGAGTTGGGGGTGGGCGGCGTAGTTTTGCGTTGGTTCGCCTCCTTCCTCCAGGGCCAGTCCCAGTCAGTGTTGATAGGGGAGGAGAGATCGGGCTCCCAGCCCCTCCTTTATAGGGTGCCGCAGGGTTCGGTACTCTCTCCCCTCCTTTTTAACATCTACATGGAACCACTGGGTAAAATCATCCGTCTCCACGGGATGCCGATGATACTCAGATATACATCTCCATCCCGGGGGAAGTAAGTGATGCTGTGGCTGCCCTTTCCAAGTGCCTGGAGGCTGTGGGGGTCTGGATGGGGAACAATAGGCTTCAGCTGAACCCTGGCAAGATGGAGTGGCTGTGGGTTAATGACCCCTCGGTCCCTAGGAATTTGCCATCTTTGATTCTGGATGGGGTTGCACTGCCCCAGATAGATCCAGTGCGTAACTTGGGGGTCCACTTGGACTCACGACTCCTGCTTGAAGAGCAGGTGGCAGTCATGGCCAGGAGAGCCTTTGCGTAACTTCGTGTTGTCCACCAGTTACACCTTTTCCTGGACCGAGAGGCCTTTGAACAGTCACTCATGTCCTGGTCATCTCCCATATAGACTATTATAATGCGCTCTACATGGGGCTACACTTGAAGAGTATCTGGAAGCGTCAACTGGTCCAGAATGTGGCCGCGCAGGCAATTTTAGGTGCATCAAGATCAGCACATATAACACCTTTGCTCCATGAGCTGCATTGGGTGCCAGTTTGCTTCCAGGTCCAATTCAAGGTGTTGGTTATCACCTTTAAAGTCCTACATAGCATGGGTCCAGGGTACCTGAAGGACCATCTCATCCCCGTTACATCAACCAGTCCCACCCAGTAATGCAGAGAGGGCATGCTATGGACCCTGTCTGTAAGAGAATTTCATCTGACGGGGTCCCGGAGGTGAGCCTTCTCTGCAGCAGCCCCTGCCCTTTGGAACACTCTTCCCCCATAAGTGAGCTCGGGCCCTTCCCTTTTAGACTTCAGAAAAAAACTGAAGACCTGGTTTTGTCATCACGCATGGGGTGGGGATGGGAATAGTCAGTTCTGGGGTTGGCTGGTTCCCTAATCTTACCTTTGACTGATATTATCTGGTCACAGGCTGAAATAATATCACCATCTCTTGGATTTTATTGTATTTAATAACTGTATTTTATATTTGTATTATTTATGTTTTTACTGATTTTAAATTGTTTTGTTGTGAACCTCCCAGAGTCCCTCCTTGTGGGGGAGTTGAGTGGTGATATAAATTTGACATATAAATAATAAAATAATAATGCATGCTGAGGAATTACTATAGAACCATCTGTATCAGGTGAGATTCAAATGATTCCCTTGGCCCTCAAAGGCCTGCTGAAATTGCCAGTTCTTAGCAGCTTTGTGAAAAGTTAATGAGGTTGGGCTAATCTAATATCAGGGGGAAAGTCATAAAAAGTTCCATGTATGAACAGTAATGAGCATTTTTTAGGAAGTGTGAAATAAGGAGGATTACACTTAGATATAGTATCTCTCTTCAAAGCAGAGTTGGTGAAAATGTAAGTAATTTCAAATATAGTATTCTTTACATCTTTTTTTCTACTCACAATTTTTTTTTGTCTACTGCTACTTCTTTTTACTCTGGGATCACATCATCTTGAGTGTGTTTTCAGAACCCATGGTCTGAAATGAAAAGTGCATGTTTGAAATGTTGAGCTCCAGAAGCAACAAGTTCCATTTTAGCAGTTTTCACTGAATCAACTGTTTTATGTCTTATTGATGGCCCAACACAGAAGAATTTTTCTTAGGTTAAATAGAATTTACTCCCTAGGAAATGTACCTAGCATTGCAGCCTAAATCTTATTTGACCAGAATTGCTCAGTCTTGAAATTAAACACTGATTTTCTCCCAAGGGAGGTTTGTGATCCACAGGTATCAGAAACTATAGTATGAAAATAAAACGGAATCCTAAAGAAGCCTTATAATAATTTAACCTATTTCATATATTCTATGGTTTAAGTAGTCTATTAAGAGTTCTTATCTAGTTCTATTCCAACCATTTCAGTGCAAAATTGTGATGTTGGGTTCTGGGTAGCTTATAAAAGATTTATTCCTGGAACCAAGACCTGAAAACAAGCAGACAGAAAATATTGGCAATGGTTATTGGATATTTCTATTCCCAGCTGGAGCTGGAGCCACCAGTACACCACGTGTGGATGAATAGAGACTCCCTGAACCTTCATGAGCCTTCATAGTTTACAGATACAATTCTGCTTTCTCCAGCCACAGTGATTTACCAGGGAATCACCCAAAGAAGATTCTAAGGACCAAATTAGCTGATCCATAAATTACATATTTGTGTTCTTTATTTCTGAAGTTTATTTATTCTGCTATAAGCACATACCTGATCCCACCAGACATAGGGGAAGAACCTAATCCTTCAACAACCTCACAAGTGTCTATAGGAAGCATCGTGGAACAAATTATGAAATATATACCATTATACCGTTAAAACTATGACTTGCATACTTCTGTCAAACACTGGGATACAAGTGCACAAGGGGAGGGGAGACTTTTTGTGTCATGACTTGTATGTGTGGCCATACCAATCTTTCACTTACTACAATGTTTATTTGTTTTAAACATAAAATAAAACAACCCTGTATATCCATAGGGTGTGCGTGTACATTTTTTCAAACAAAAGGGTGGGGAAAAGAATAGACTTCACCCACTCCATATGTTGGGGTTTCAATCTAGAATAGTACATAAAATCTACAAGTGGAGGACTATAATATACAATTGATACATTCACGTTAGCCTGAGTTCTAGCCCCATAGAGCCCTCTACCTCATGATAATGGGAAACCTGTAGCATAAATGGGTAGCCTGTTTCTGGTGCCCTACTTATAAGAAACACTGAACAATCAGAACAATTGTTTGTTTGTTTATTAGATTTATATAGCTGCCCGATCCACAAGAGTAACTCTCTGCAACTTACAACCTGAAGAAATTGAAAGCAAGGAATTAAACATAATATAATATAATATAATATAATATAATATAATATAATATAATATAATATAATATAATATAACCTTCAGAACTTGAAAATGAACAGGATAATGGAATAACAACAACAACAATAATGCCATGACTCAACTTCCAGACAATTCCACCTGGATGACTGAGAATCTTCATAAACAACAACAAATAGAAGCAACTGAGGCCAACCAACACATCTCATTTAAGGGTCTTGCATTCTATATGGGCTTATCCCACAGTCTGGCTCAATACTCAGGGGAAGAGCTAGCTCTTTAGGGCCTTGCAGAAGTATAGACGATTGGAGCCATCTGAATCTTGGGGGTGGGGCGGGAAGCCAGGAATGATATTCCATGGTACAGGTGCTGTGACAAAGAAGGGAAAAGTGCATACATTTTACAAAATTTTGGAACTCACTATTATTATTCAGCAATTTTTCCACCAACTTTTGTATTATTTGAATTCGTATTACAAAAAAGCTCTTGTAACTGAATCTTTGTTTCTGGAACTGCAGATTTTGTATCTGATGGATTTTTTTTTTTTTAAAGGCCAGATAGCATCAGAGAACTAACCTACCCTTTCAAAGTATTTTGGTGATCCTAGAAGACTTGCCAAGCTAAATAGCCCTGACTCTGAGAAATTAGTATACTAGGTCTACGTCTTTTTTCTAGAGTAAGCTGGGGACTTCCTACCTGGACTAAACTCCTCAAGGATTAAAATCCAAGGAAGGTGTTTAAGACCTACAAGTGTTTGATATTAGTCAAAGACTGGTTGAAGGAAAGCAATATGTTTAATTCAAAAGAGTCAGAAGTACTCCAGGTTAGTTAAAATGTAAACCACGGAATTGCTAGACACTTTGAACATTGTTTTAAAGGGAAAGGCAGGGTAGAAATCAAATGAATAAAGCCTTTCCTTTAAAGCCTTTCCATCAAGTATCTAATGTTATTTGGTCTAGCTTATAGCCTATCCCTTATCTCTGTTTTCTAGATAACACACAAGAGACTCAGATACCTTCGCAACAGAGTTTATTACAATACATGAAAAAACATTCAGCACTAAAGTCTGCTCTAAAAGAGATGGAGAGATCACATAGAGGAGGCATGATGGAATGTGAGGGTGAAACTGATGAGGGTGAAACAATGAAACTGATAAAATAATCAACCCAGGTTATATTATGTTCTGACCCCTGAGAAGTAGAGGAAAGAAAAAGATTAACCAACTAGTATTGTTCTTCCAACTTTAAAAAGCCATGGTTAATGTCTTAGAACCAGCTTTTCATCTTCAGAAGAACCATCCTACTTCTCTGCTATTGTTAGTTGCCTCCCCTGGGAGCAAGTACACCATTTCTGTTATTCAGATGATGTGCTGTTTTGAATCACAAGCAGGGAATTTTCTGTGGCTGAAGGGTACATCAGAGACTGATTCCAAAATTAGATTCAGAGATATAAGCCCTTTTACAATAGGATTACCTTGAGTTGTTTGATGACTGGACAAATACCTTGACCCTTAATTATCGTAGGCTGGCAGGTAAATTTAGGTATTTCACTTTCATCTTAATGTATTTATCTAATGGATTTCAAGGCCATCCAACTCCAAAAAGATTCTGGGCAGCTTACCATCTTAAAAGAATACTTAATATAAAAAGAAAAACATGAAAACATGAACTCCCACACAAATAACAACCAAGAAGTCATTAGGGCCTCCACAAACACCCTAATCCCAGGTCTTCAGAGACTTATGGAACATTTGAAGGGTAGGAGCCACATGCATCCTCAGAGGGAAGCTGAGCCAGAGGGCAAGTGTGGTGATAGGCTGTCTACTGCAGTATGAAATGCAAACACAAACACTGTGTAGGCATTTGAAAAAATATTTTGTAGAATTGTTCTTTATTTTTATCTGGAGCATAGATGGAGGCCAATAATATTATTTTATATTTTTTTCTTAATTTCAGAATTAACATCCTCCTACCTTGTTTTTATTGATCAGCATATTGTAAAATAGATATTTTAATACTGTAAGCATCGTAGACACTGAAGCTTCTCTGTGCTGCATTTGTAAGTTTTCATAATTTAATATTTATAAGTGTTCTTACCTTATAGTTAGATCACTGTAAGGTAAGAAAAAGCATAAAAGTGAAGGTTAAATCACAAGTGTTAATGGAGCAAACCCATTACAATGCTATTGAAATAAATAGCAATTGTAGTAACAAGTGGCAGCCAAGAAGACAATTTACAAGGTGTCTCTTTTTAATATTGCTATGTAATTTCTTTTAATTTGTAAGCTCTAGTATTAAGCAACTATAAGAACAAAAAGGGATGATTTATTTGAAATATCACGCTTGCTTGGCAAGAATTCCCTCAATCTGAAGACTTTTAAAATATATCATATGTCAACCAGTATATTATGTAATTGTAATGTGTTGTTTGGGTACATAACAGAAATGGAAGGATAGGGGGCTAATTGTGTTGCACAAACCATTACTTAGTGCTGTCCTAGTTATGTCCACCATCAGTTCATGTTAAGACCCACGTCTGTATGAAATATAACTATTATTGATAACTAGTGGAACTGATTCTGAGCGGCAGCCACTCTGACAGATATCCTGCAAGGAGAATTTAATGTAGGTGATAAAGAAAGAGAGTTGCTTCTTGAGAAATTAAATGCCCTAGAACCATAAATCAGTCAGCAAAACCCTTTGCAATAAAAGCCAATTTGAGCAGAGTGGAGGTCTCCATTCTCACTGATGAGAATTTACACTATACAGGTAGTCCTTGCTTAATGACCATTCATTTAGCAACTGTTCAAAGTTACGACGGCACTGAAAAAAGCTACTTACAATCAGTCCTTGCACTTACGACTATTGCAGTGCTCCTGCGCTCATGTGATTGCAATCTGGGCGCTTGGCAACCAGCTTGCACTTACAATGGTTTCAGCATCCTGGGGTCACACAGTCATCATTTGCTGCCTTCCCAGATGGCTTCCAGCAAGCAAAATTAATGGGGAACCACATGATTCACTTAACAACTGGAGTGATTTGCTTATCAACCACCACAAAAAATGTCATAAAATTGGGTGCAGTCATGTGATACTTAACTACCACCCTGCTTAACAACAAATTTTCTGGTCCCTGTTGTAGTCCTTAAGCGAGGACTACCTGTATTCAGTGATTCCACAGAAGCTGAAGCAGCATAGAAGGTTCTCCTCTTGTAGTCCCCTGCCTCACTTCACTTGGCAGAAGCATCTAGAAGACAGAAGAATCTGGGTAGCTCCATAAAGGAAGAAGAATTCTTTGAGATACTCTTGTCTCAAGTTTTTCAGACTTCAAAAACCAGCACCAAAATAGCTGCCATTTTGAATGAATACCAATATAATTTTGTGCCTTCAAGTCAGTCCTGACTTCTGGCAACTGCCTGGACAAGTCCTGCAGTTTTCTCGGCAAGATTTTCACAAGCGGTTTGCCATTGCCTTTTTCTGAGGGCTGAGAGAGAGAGAGTGAGTGGCCCAAGGCCTCCCAGCTGGCTTTGTGTCTAAGGAGGGACTAGAACTCAAGGGATACTTTATTCTTGCCTTCAGTGAAATGAAGCACCCTTTTGAAGGTCTGACAGCACTAGTCTCTGGTATCCTGGCTCTTAGCCTTTTGCTTTGTTCTCAGACCACATTAAGGAAACACTGAAAAAGGAAACAGAGAACTTAATTAGCAAGGAATATTAGTGCTGCTTTTGGAATTGGGCCAGTGCCCCATTAGCTTTCTCTTAAAGAGATAATATTAATTCAAAAGTAGTAATGAGCTTTTTCTGCTGCACAACTAATCCATTACAAATACATTCATTAATTTACACTTCTCTGTGAAGGAGACACGCAAATGAAAAAAAAAATCACATCACTACATTTTTTCTGAAACTTTCCAATGATAAAAGATTTGTAAATGCAAATAAATATAAAATATACATTTGATATTATCTATATGTATTAACTGTTTTTAATTAAAGTGATAAATAGGTATAGCTATCCCATAAAATGGATACCATCCAGCAAGAAGTTCCTGAAAGTAATGAAAGCAGCATGCAATTTCGGCTTCTGAATAATAAAGTCTCCTTTGAGCGGAGCTGAGCTCCTGGTGACTTTGGGGACAGGTGTAGGTCCTACTGAGATACAAACTGTATGTAATATTGGAGAACTGTATCTGGATTTCTCAGTGTCTTTTGCTTACATTCAAAGCAGCTGGGGTGGCTACTAATTTTACTATGGATGTACCATTATTACTGAGTGTGAAGCTTTAGAGATGGAAGAGGAACCAGGTATGTATGTGTAAGTACAGGAATTCAAGGAGAGCCAGAGAATGCCAACACCTGTTCATCCATCATTGTTGATGAAGACCTCAACACCATTAACCATGTTAAAACTAAATGTGTCTCCAAAGATGACTGGTCAAGCCAATTCGGGCACGGAATGTCCTGGCACATATTAGCCCAACATGTGTAGACACTGCAGTTGTACTAATGGCTCTAGACTTCTGCAGCTCACACTTATGTTGTTCTTCTGCAGCATACCTTACTTTGTAAGCTTGACAGCCCTTATGGATGAGACCACACCAGGTAGAGAGATTTTGTGCCAGCATTTCCCAGGTGGTCGTGTCTATGTCAAGCAACTTCAGAGAGGCTTTAATATATCTTTGTAATGTTTCTTCTGCTCTCCATGTAAGCGTTTTCCAGCAGAGAGTTCCCCAAAAAGGAGCTGCTTGGGTATGTGGCTCATCTGGCATACAGATGACATGACCTGCCCACTGGGTCCGTGCTCTTATCAGCAGTGTGTGGACTGATGATAGACTTGCTCTAAAGAGAACTTCAGTGTCTTGTACTTTATCTAGCCATCTGATGCCTAATATTCTGTGGAGACTAGTCATGTGGAAATGGTTGAGCTGTCTTGCATGCCTTCAATACACAATCCATGTTTCACAGGCATACAGAAGGGTAGTGAGTAGCACAGCTCTGTAGACCCTCAATTTTGTTGCTGGACTAATTCCTCGACATTCCCACACAGTGGAGAGCAGTCTACTGGAAACAGAACTTGCCTTGGCTATTCTGCAGTTAACTTCTGTATCAATGGTCACTACTCGGGAGAGAGTGCTGCCAAGGTAATTGAACTGGTCCACTACCTGTAGTTTCTGCCTTTTGATTGCGATTTTGGATTCTGTGTACAGTGCATGAGGAGCAAGCTGGTGCATGACTTTGGTCTTTTGAATATTGATTGTGAGTCCAAAATTGTCACAAGCTGTCGAGAATTTGACTTGCATCTCTGGCTCTGAGCCAGCATTCAGGGCACTGTCATTGGCAAACAGGAAGTTTCTCAGAACAGTTTCCTTCACCTTGAAGGACATCTCCCCAGGTTGAATAGCTTGAAGTCTCCTCAGGTTGAATAGCTTCCCATCCACTCTGTATTTGAGGCTGATTTCAGCATCACTGTCCTGAAAGGCATCATTCAGCATGGCAGTAAACATGATGAACAGTGTGGATGCAAGCACAAAGTCCTATTTAACACCATTGGTGACTAGGAATGCCTTAGAGGATTCTCTTCCATCTAGCACTCTGGCCATCATGCGATCATGGAACCAGCATTCCACCTGAATGAATTTGGTGGGGCAGCTGAACGTTGGCATGCCCCTCCACAGGGCTTGTTGGCTGACAGTATTTCATGAGGTCAACAAAGGTTGTATAGAGTACACAATTCTGCTTCTCACATTTCTCCTGAAGTTGGCACATGGCAAAAATCATGTTAATAGTTCTACAACCTCTGTGGAAGCCACACTGTGACTGGCAGCAGGTCCAGCTCCAGATGAGTTGCAGAACTCTTGCAAAGGTTTTTCCTGAGATGGAGAGCAGGGGGATTCCTTGGTGGTTGTCACATACTTGTCAATTGCCCTTCCTCTTGTAGAGGTGTATGATGGATGCATCTTTAAGTTCCTGAGGAATGGATCCTTGCTTCCAAAAAGACTGGAATAACTTGGTGAGTTTCTCTATAAATCCAGGACCACCGACTTTGTATATCTCTGCAGATATGGCATCTGCCCCTGAAGGTTTTGCCATTGGATAGCTGGCTATCCATGACTTCAGCTACTACCAGTGGATCATCCATAGCACTGTTGATGTCGACCTGGGGAATCCTGTCTATCGCCTCATCATTAATAGATGACAGTCAGTTGAGGATAGCTTCAGAGTGTTCAGCCCATCTCTGCAGGATCTGATCCTTCTTTGTAATGAGAGCTATACCTTCTATTCTCAGGAGGAGGGAACTCCTGAGAGACTGAGGTCTGTAGAGAGTGTTAAGGGCTTCATAGAACTGTTTCAAGTTGTTTCTGTCAGCATATCCCTGTATTTTGTTTGCCTTGGTGCTCAGTCAGAATCTTGCATTTAACACAGTTTATTCTGATTGACACAATGAAAGCAAAGCTTTTCAAGAAGTAAAGCCTGTATCTCCTCATCATTCTCATTGAACCAGTCATGCTGCGTGTGAGTAGAGGGCCCTAGCATCTTCAGTGCAGACAACATCCCCGATGTTGCCTTGTCATGCTCTTAGCGTTCCATGATGTTTGTAGAGACTGCTTTCATTACTGTTGGGCCTTCCAATGGCCTCATCTGCTCAATCCACTGGAGTCTGTTGTCACTGAGGGTTTAAGATCCATCAGCTACCCTCACCTGGTTCAGCTGGCTTGTTGAAGCCATTGCCCAGGGTGTGGCCACTGTAACATGCAAACAGCTACGTGGAGCCACAGGTGAGAGCTGAGCACCAGGTGAGGACCAAAGGTGGGTGGAAAGGATGCAACATGTTCTCCCACCAAAAGTGTTACCCCTCCCTGAAAGCCCATACACCCCATACATGCCAATTTCTAAGGGTGCCATGAAGGAGGATAGTTAGTTAGGGAGGTCATAGCATTAGAAGAATGCCCTTGCTGGTCCCATCACCCTCTTCAGACTGACCAAGATTATCACACAAGAAAGGAAAAAGTTGGCAGAATATCAAGATGAGATCCAGAGTGTTTCTTTCACAGTACAGCAGATATTTTGAAGCTTACTTGTGAGAAGAAATAAGTCTGGAGCTTAAATCAGGAAACGGTGGGATAGCAATCTTGTCTAGCTTAGCCATTGCTGAAGCCACATTTTTGGGAAGGGGGTTGCTGTGTTGCATATTGGAGACCTGCCCATTTAAAACATGTTTTTATTCATACAGCAAGGGTGTCAGGCGCAGTGGCAACCCATTTCCCAAATGAACCTTCTCTAAGATTAAAAAAATCAGGCATTATATAACATTCATTTTCTCCAAAGGACTTGTGACAGCCTTGAATGCACTTTATATTTAGGAAATTTCATTTAATTAACAAAACAAATCTAATAAGGGGGTTAAAGGAGCTCCCATGTTTGGCTCAGAGTCCAGTGAGATTAATCTTATGCATGCAGAGAATTGCAGTCATAAGTTAGGACATGGTCTGTTTCCAAACTAGGCATAGGATATGGAATCGTAATGCCTCATTCAATCATGCCCTTACTTTACCCACTCTTCATGGCTAAGGAAGAGACAAAAAGACCTAAAACTCCATCTGTAAATCTATGTCTATCTCATGATGGTTTTTTTTCTTAACTTATTTGGAGAAAAATGGAAAAAATAGTACAATCTGTGTAGGTGTACATGGTCTTCAGTTTTTTTAATTGCTCAATTTTTACATGGACAGTGATTTTCAGCAGAAATGAACTTCTTACATGCATTTATTATTAACTCTGAGTGCATACTATTTTATAATCCTATTTTTAACTGATCTTTTGTGAATGCAAAATTATTTTGACTAATATTAATATTCAGTATTAATAGCATTTTACTTTATTACAATGTTATTATACAGTAGTAGTTACAAGAAGGATTATCTTCTTGTAATTAATTTGTAGTCATTTTTTGTAATTTGCTCCAATCTATTTTATTTTAATTTGTTCTTTTTATGTTGCTTTTTTGTTGGTTGGTATCCAGAGTTGGTTGGATTCGGTGGCATCGAAATGAAATAAATTAATTTTTTTAAAAAGAAATTAAAAACCAATACATTTATTGGTATATACAATGTATTTATTACACACACACACACATACATTTCTAATCCAAAACAAATATAATCATATAAATATAAATAGATACATATAAATTTATAACACCAGTTGGAATTATCTTCACATATTTATCAAATGTATTGGACTTCTTGCTCTGAGCAGATGTTATATCCAGTAGCATGGGAAGCATTTAGTCAAAAAACAAAGAAAAAGTGCAACACTCCTACTTATGAGTCCATATGTTGCAATTCTAGTTGTAAGTTACAGCAAATCAGCAATCATTTATTAGTGCCAGGAACCATTTGCTTGGAAACACATTTAGTTCTGTTAAATTTCACCTGTGATGAACCCAATTTCTGCAGATTTTTAAGGCTAATAACTTGCTGCTTGAACCTGCTGAGGACTATTGATATACTTTTGAAAACCTGGATTTTTCACGTCATGAACAAATACAGTTTCTACACCTGGAAACCAGTTTGAATTTTTGGAATAACAAATCAATTTGTTTGTTTAGGCTTATATTACCACTCTGATCAGAAAGACTTAGAGGAGCTTCACATTCTCTGTTACCATAATCACACTAAAAGCACAGTAACAGTAACAATAACAGAACCAGAATATAACAGTTCGTATTCAAATCATCTCTCATATCACACTATTCATGCAGTTCTGACAATCATCTGGGTCACATTTTTGGAGCAGTAAACTATCCATGCTAAAAAAGGAAGCCCTGATTGTATGGTCATCTATCCGGGCATATTTTATCTGCCTATCAGCACTTCTGATCTCCTTCCAGAACAATAGAGATGGGGCCATAAGAAGAGATTAGCTACTGATAAGACTCACCCTTGGGGACTATGATGATGATCCATTCTTGGATCTTACTGGATGGGTAGATTTCACTTGGAAAAAGCTATTGCAAAGATGCCAGATTCTGAGCCATACAATTTTTACAGGTAACAACCAACATCTTGAATTATACCTGGAAGCCTACTGGCAATCAGCCATACTGAGTGGACCCAGTTGCTCTTTGGGCCTCTGCATTTGGATAATTTATGGCTTCTAAATGAAAGGAGTTGTGGAATCCAATCACAAAATAAGAAGGGATGGTTTGGGTTATAGTGAAGCACATACAATTTTAATAGTGGAAATTATAATTTCCCTTTATATTTTATGAGGGACCTTTATACAATCCTTGAATTGTACAAAAACTGAATTGTTCTACAGAATGGAGAGAGCCAGTTTGGTGTAATGGTTAAAGCACCAGGCTAAAAAAACTGGGAAATCATGAGTTCTAATGCTGCCTTATCAATAGCCAGCTCGTACTGGCTCTCAAGAGCTGGTTGTTAAATTTTCAGGAACTTTGCGAGCCCATTGAGAACAGAACTGAGCTATGACACCTAGTGTGCCGATCAGCTGTTCCACAGCTAGTTGTGCAGCGTGGTGGCAGCAATGAAGCTAGCAGAGCCAGTTCTTCAACACTTATCAGCACACCACTGTGCCTTGGGCACAAAGCCAGTTGAGTGACTTTGGGCCAGTCACTCTTTCTCAGTCCTAGAAAGAAGATAATGTCAAACCACTTCCAAAAATGTTGCCAAAAACCTGCAGGGAGTAGTCCAGGAGTCATTGCTGACTCAAAGGCACAAAAAAACCCAGAAACAAACAAACAAAAACACTGTACAGAGGTATCCACAGAGAAAGTCAAAAAGGCCAAGATGGCAGCTGTGACTGGGTGTTTGAAGCCCTGCCCATTTTTTACATGCATGAAAAGGAGCAGGGCTGGTTAGGTCCTGGTCACAGCTGCTCTCTTGAATGCTGCAGGCCCTATGCTGGCTGCTGATAGGCTTCCAGTTGCAAGTTAAAGCTACTAGAACACAAACTGCATCTAATGCCCACACAAAATTTTGTGCCCAAAGTTTGAAGATTCTTTTTTAATATATAACTTTTATTAAAAGTTTTAGGAGCAATAATAAGAACTAATACAAACTCAATTAGAACAGAGAAAATAGAAAAAGAGAAAGAGAAATCACAGACAAAGCTAAAAGTGCAATAGTAAAAGAAAATAGAAGAAAGTAGGAAAAAAGAAAAAGACATAAAGATAAAAAGGTATAAAGAAGTAGCTTCTGATATTCTTCATAGCAGTTAAGTACAATTATATTTCAACCTCTCTCTAAAGTTACATCATGACTCTCTTCTTTCGGTAATCTAGCCTGTCTAATCACCAAAACCATAAATCACAAGTTCATTTTTTCTCCATTTTTACGCAAAAAGTCCATAAAGGATTTCCAGTCACCAATAAATGTAGATATTGTCCTTTCTCTAATCAAAGAAGTCAGTGAGCCCAAAGCATGAGCAATTTTTATGGAAATGAAAACATATTTTAGAAATGGGTGAAGGGGGCTAAACAAACAGCCTCAAGCAGCATGAATGCAAGTAAAGATACAAGTATGAAACTGAAGCGAGGAACTGTTAGAAGGAATATATCAGGGCTTTTTATGGGAATGATAAAAATGTATTGAATGTTAACATTTTGGACAATAGATGCTATGAGAATGTTGAAAAATTGTACAGCTGCAGGTATAGATGGTATAACTGAAGAAATGGTTTACAGTGGCTGTGTGAGTTTTTTAACATATATGTGAACATTGCATCTGTGCCTGACAGTTGGATGAATACTGTTATTGTTCAATAGAGAAAAAAAAAGTAGAAGTGAATGCAAAAATTACAAGGGAATTAGTTTGATTCCTCCCCCACACCACTTTTTAAAATATTTTTTAAAAATATGTATTTTAAAAGGAAAAGAAGATAGAGAAAAAAGAAAAATATATATAGAAATTACAAAATACAGGTATTACATGGAAAGAATAGTTTAAGATAAAATTAGAAGAAAATAGAAACTATTCCATTGGAAGTAATATCTCATTTTATCCCTATAGATCAATTTGGATTAGAATGTTGTTTTAGTTGTGTTTTTAACTTATGGATTGCACATATTGTGATTCTTTATGGAGTTGGGCAGTGTTAACAAATCTAATGAAGCAAACAAATAAATAAACAAAAACAAGAAAAATAATAATTAAGAAATAGATCATAGACATCCAGAAGAGAACAGAAACTGAACTGAACCACAAAGTACAGGGGCTCAGCAGCCAACTGACCCCAAGGCCTGGGGGAACAGCCAGTTTTTCACAGATTTTTGAAACATCATTTGGGTGGGAAATATACAGATCTGTGGGGAGATATTAGGGAGGTACTGCAGTAAAGAAGGCTTGCTTTCTAGGTCCCAATAGTTGACACTATTTGAGAGGATCTGGAACACACCCACTCTGCCTGATTCATAGAACAGGCAGAAATGATGGAAGTTAAGTGGTCCCTCGAATAAACAGTCCCTATGATGTCTATGTAAATAATAATAATAATAATAATAATAATAATAATAATAATAATAATAGACTACCTTGACGTAGTGGCTGTGGGGCTTATGTGCTCTGAGGGCAATGAGAGCTATGCTAGAGGTTCAACCATTCTGGACAGGTCTCATCACAGGAGCCAGACAAAGAGTGTCTCTCTCATAAACAATATGGTGAGACCTAATTTACAGAAACCTATACCAGATCGGTCATTGATTGGGTCAACAAGAACTGCACTAGGTATTCTAGTTCCTGGACATCTGATGACGAGTGGGCTACAGGACTCAGGACCGTAGGCTGAGGAACCAGGGCCAGCAGCTGCAGGACTACTGGAAGAAAAGTTGTTTACTCGTTGCAAATATACAAAGACTAAAAACAAAGAAATAATGATCTGCTATTACAAATCAAGTCCAATGAGAAGAGGATATCTGAAAAGAATGCACCAGTTCTGAAAAGATCAACATCCAGAAGCAGAAATACCAATAGTAATAGGCACCTTGGCTGCAATCTAAAACATCTGGAGTACTACTTGAAGACCCTCGGCATTGACAAAATCACCATCAGTCAATTGCAAAAGGCAGCTTTACTTGGAACAGCTTACATCCTGTGATGATACCTTTAACACCATCAAACAACATCTGCCTATCCCAGGTCCTTGGGAAGGACTCGATAGGTAGATAAAATTGACAAATCCAGTCTAAACATCTGGCTGAGTGTGCAACCAACAATAAATACATTAAAGAGTTTAGAAACCTTAAGAGAACTGAAACTTTGGATGTGGCAGCAAGCCAAAAACAGATTTTTAAAAAAAATTATTTACTATACTCTGTAAGCTAACATCAGACTTGTTTTTCATGTATGAAGTAATTGGGGACACGGGTGCATCCTCCCACAATTTAAGCTGTCATTCCTCTAATGAGGAAATCAGACAGACTTCCAGTAAAAAGCATACAGTGTCCTGGAGGCAGTTATCATAGATAAAGCCCTTTCAGTGTATTTTAGATATATAACACTTAATACTTAACAGAAAAATATCTGGTAGAAAAGGAAAGTCAAAATTTAGGGCTTGTTGCAACTTGCAGTCGATTGTTTTCCAGAATAATTGAGCTGTCTGACATTTTCACCACATAAAATGTTCCAACCTGATTTTTACATTTCCAATGATTTTCTAAATAGGTATTGTCCAATTTAACAGTAGTCACTGGGGTAATGTACCAGTGGAAGAACATCTTGTATCGATTTTCTCTCAGGATAGTCTTTGCAGTAAATGTGATATTTATCCTTCATTGGTGGTCCCATTTTTGCATGTCAATGGTCCTATTTATTATTTATTATTATTATTTATTTATTTATATTTCAAATTTATCACCACCCACCTCACTGTGGGGTGACTCTGAGCGGTTTGAAAATGAATCACATTCATTTGATCGTGTGATCTTTAACTTGTTCGGTCTCAGAATCATATTTCAGTAGCAACTTATATATAAGGCCTAGTAAGTGTTCTATGTATTTTTAATTTTAACTTATAAAAATTTCAAATTCAGTAAAGCCTCTGAGCCACCTTGTTTTCATAATCCTTCTGGACTATACTGCTCATTTGAAGATATTAAAACTATGAAGGCATTTTTGACCATTCTAAAGTCAAAATGATTTGAATGATTTCATTTTTGTTTTGTTAATGATTAAACCTTGCAGATTGTAAGAGTTTTCTCTCCAGTGATAATATTTTGGCATATTTTTCTTCATGAAAATATACATTTAATATTGAAACCAGATAAGCCTGGACTTACTTTTTTTCATATTTATCCCATAGTTTTAATAAGCTACTTCTAACAGAGTAATTTCTTACATTTATAGTGCTTCTTTTTGTATCTGACCAAAGATATTTAGATATTTATCTATGTATTATGTAGCCTTCTGTGACTCTATAGATGCAATCCAGACATATGGTGCTATAAGCCAGTCTTTATTTCACTTCAAACAGCTGGACTGGTAATAAAACTTCAGATTTGATACAGCCAATCCCCCTCTTTCTTCTACATTTTGTAAAATCTTACATTCGATACTTGATCATTTATTTAATCATATGAAATTATTTGTCTTTGCGTTCATTCAGCATCTTTTCATCAATTAAGAGGATCATTTGGAATAGGAAGGTTGTTCATTTTTACTGTTCAGGTAACATCAGATGTCAAGTTGTCTTGGAAGAAATTATTTAATTCAGATTGGCACTTCAATTTAATATAATTTGTAATAAAGTATTCAGTCTCCAACTTTTTAGACCAACAATTCTCTGCAAATTTAGGATTATTGGATTGTGCTCTTCATACAGTAGGTGAGTGGAACAACTTCTACTTCCATGAATTTGGGTAATAATGAATTCAACAGGGGATTAGTTTGTTAAGTGTGTCAGGGAAAGTGTTTGGAGGAATTCTTATTGAAAATTACATGAGGTAGCAATGAGTCAAATTTAGGAATGCATTGCAGGTTTATGCTGGGGAAGGAGTTATGCAGATCAGAACGTTGGTTTTCAGCAGGTCATTGAGAAGTGTATAAAATGAGAAGCACATGAACGTGAGAAATAAACTTTATTGTAATGTTGTTCATTTAGATAAAAGAAGATAAAATTAATAGGCTTGAATTATGGAATGTTTTGCATGAGTACAAATTGAAGGTTGGTTGCTGAATGCACAAGAACTGTATGTTATAGATATAAACCATGTGTGAGAATAAATTGAGTGTTTAGCAAATAGTTTGACACTGAGCAGGTATTACAGGGGTGTGTAATGTCCTCTTGGTTATTTGGTGAATTTTATTTATTTATTTAATAATATTTACAGTATATAGCTGCCCATCTCACAAAATGTGACTCTGGACAGTGTACAACAAAAACAAATGTATATCTTTGCTAAATGTATAAAAATGCTTGTAGTGATATAACAGGTTTGTTCACTGGAGACATGAAAGTACATAAGTTTATGCAGCAAATATTAGATAGTTTCTATGATGCAACAAATATATATATCTGAAAATTAACATATGAAAAACTAAGGTAGTGTGTTTGACAAGGAAATGGAGTGAACAATTTCAAGTTATATGAACACAGCAAAAAATGTAAGATGCACAAATAAGTAGTGAGTAGTATGTGATCTGTTATGAGGAATACATGTTTATCATTAGAAGGGAAATGGCTGTGTATCAGAGCATGCTTCCATATGGTATAAGTAGTTAACTTGCTGGTTTAGGAATGGGAGACCAGGTTTGATCCTCCCTTAGGCAGAGAAGCCAGCTGCATGACCTTGGGCCAGTCGCTGCCTCTCAGCCATAATCAACATTAGGCTCTGCAACAAGCTGGCTGAAAAGCAAAGAAACCCATTGTCACCTCATGCATTGATAGCTTCGCTATGTAAACTAAAGCAACTGCTGTGCAAAAGAAGCAGACCCAGCAACTAAGCAGGACAAATGCCAGGAAGAACAAACAGCAGCATAAGCACATGTTTCTGCCTCCTTCTTATATAGAAATGTATTTATTTATTTAGAAGATTTGTACAGCTGCCTAACTCATAATTGTGACGCTGGGTGGCATGCATCAAGTAAAAACCAATGATTATAAGTAAAACAAAAAATACAAATCAAAAGAAACGAAACATATTACCAATGTATCATATAACTTACAGCCAATGTCAACCAAGAACATGTTCCACCTCCCAGAAGACCAGTTAATCTATCATTCTAGCCCAATGCTTGGGGAAAACACAAGCATGTAATAGTTTTGTAATAGTTTTAGTAGGTTGTAGTAATTTTCCAGAGAGCTAAAGGGGTGGGGCCATTTAAATCTCAGGGAGACACCATTTCAAAGGCAGGTGCTACCACAGAAAAGGCATATGTCCTAGGTCCCATCAGATGCCATTACCTCAAGGAGGGAAACTGGAGCAAGCCCATCCTATGAGAGAACATGGGATGGGCAGAAACAGAGGGTCTCTCCTCTCCTCTCCTCATATGCCTTTCATTTTTTGTCTTACTATTTTTTACTTTATCAGTTTTCCATACCTTTGCTAAGAAAAGGAAATACTGTGATAGATATGTATCTTTTTAGGTATGCTATTAACACTATCATCTGGTGACCAGGGACACACACACAGAGTATTGGTCTGGGCTGTCCCAACTGGCATGCCTATGCTTTAAAAATGTGATCCTTGTTGCATTAATTCTTGTTGCATAATGTGATCCTTGTTGTATGCTTTTTGTATGAAGAATTTCCGGTTTGTCATAGAAGTGTTCTTATTGCTGTTTGCTTAACATTTGCCTATTTGTATTTATCTATTTAGTTTTTAACTGTTGGAAGACTTGAAGGGCCAGGTTGGGAACAGATTATCCTTGAGAAGGTCTATCTATGTGGTCACTAAGAGTCAATGCCAACTGATGGCACATAATAAATATATTTTTAAAAGTTTTCTATTTTTTCCTTTTAGCTTACAGATCTTTTCATCTACATTTTATTACATCAATCTTCATGTTCAGATTATCATCAGATCTGTTCAGCTCTGGCATAATTTGATTATGAGTAATGATTTTGTATTTAATAATATAATATTCTCCTGAAACCAGTTTCTGGAAATAGTTTCCCTTTTTGTTTTTTAATTAAATATAGCTCATTTCACAGTCTACCCAAATGAGTGTTTCCTATAGATCATTGACTTATAATGAAGGTTGCAGTCTATTGTATCTGGATGGCATTCTCTACCCTAATAGGTTATTTCAGATCTCCAAGAATGGAGCAATGAGAAAAGGTCATTGGAAAGAAAGATCCAGTTTCCTTCTAAGTGCTCTGAAAAACTTTGCAAGAATTTTTAACTTTGATGTCAGCATTCCTACACTGGAAGTAGGGAATGAAATGCATTGACTGTATTCATGTTAACTTGATTACTAAATAAACTGGTTTTCTGGTTCTTACAAAGCACTGAATTATACATTAACCAAACAGATTGTGTTTCTACAGCACATTCATCCAAAATCAAACAAACAAACAAACAAAAAACCTAACCAAAAAAACAAAAAATAAAAAAACCTAACCAAAGTTAAAATAAGATTACCATGTTGTACCAATAAAGTCACTAGCTCTTTCTCTGACCTGGTTAATCTTCACTGTGATGTGAAGCCAACTAAAATGATGTATCAAGAGAATTTATACAATCATACACTTCCCAATGACACATTCAAACCACCAATCTACATTAGCCCTGGAGCTAGTATGGATTTTCTACCACTGGATACAATAAAAAAGAAAAGATCCGAACTGGGAAAAAAATGAAGAAAAAAAAATACTTCTGACCTCCTTGTGGTCCCAGTATGGCTTGAAATAAGATGTACAGTGCCTTAAATATTTCCATTATCACCTGTCACACTTTTTCTGTACTATCTGTTCTGGTAATATACAATACGAACATGATTTCATACAATTTAAATGCAAACATACATACTAAAGAGCAAACTTGGTTAAACATTTTAACCTGGGCATCCTACATTTGGTGGGATTTAAGTGTGCTTGGAATTGCAGTCTTAAGTCAATTGGCATGAGTTGTGGTTGTGTTAAGTTTTGCCTTTAAATCATTCTGTTCATGTAAGGCAGGGTATAGATAGGCTTTTCTGAGCAGCACTGTTTTCTCCTTAATGCAAAACCATCATTGGATGTAATCCTATGGTTTTTATTTCTGGCTGATCCAAGATCAACTAAGCTAAATTTCTTAAATCAAAACAATTAATTGTATTAGCCAGTGAACATTTCATACACCATTAGACTTATGAACATACAACTGATGGACTAGAAGTCCAACAATAAGTCTTGCAAACAGGTAAAGGAGATGATACCTTGGCAGTATTAATAATTCCAACAAATGCTCTGTAAATGCTAAAACTTCCCACTTACTGGAGAAGAAAGAATAAGACAGTTACATAAGTTTGATAGAATCGATAGATTGATTACGTGCCACTCAGTCAGTTTCAACTATTAGTGACCACATGGATAGATCTTTTTTGGGATGATCTGGCCCCAATCTGGCCTTTAAGTCTTCCAATAATATACTCATTGCCACCATAATCGACTTGATGTAGGTCATCTGTTTCTTCTCTTTTCTTTTCTTTCTCAGCATTATGGACTTCTCAAGACAGCTGGGTTCTTTGTAATGTGACTAATATATAATAATTTGAGCTGGTCATTTGTGCCTTGTTAAGTTCTATGATCTACTTGTTTGTTTCCTTGGCTATCCATATCATTCTCAGGAATCTTCTCCAACACCAAAGTTCAATAATCCTTCTATCCTACTTTTCTTTTTTAAACCTTTCCAGTTTTAAAAATGTATAGCTCATTTAAGTACTAATCAAGCTCTATCCTATTTACCTTCCAAACTCAGTCAAGGTCAACCTGGGGTTACTACCATCACAGGTAATATAATGAAGACCCTATTTTTGAAACCAACTTATCTCTAGGCTTCCAACAAGATAGTCTTCCATTGCTTTACTTTGGGAAAAAAAGGGGTGTATTTGTGCAGTTCTATATTACAGTTGCCTACTACCACCTTGGCACTTTTCTCACACTTCCTGGTATGTTTCCTCCTGAGAATCATTGACTTATCTAGCTCACATGGGATCTTTCTGATGTTTCAGAATCATTTTTTGTCATGATATCATACCTTATATATTTTTGATGTTACTGCATAAACTGAATTCCTTCAGAACAAACTTTTTTGTCTCTAAGGCTTGCTTTCAGTGTAAATATAAATGAATTAATATATATGAATACACACCTACACATATCTATTTATTGTCTGTCTATCTCTGGTGCTTTCTTATATATTTCACATTTTAAAAAAAACCTCTGTAAGAGACTCAAATGAGGTATGGGAGAAGGGGTAGTCAAAACAAGCTAAAGAAGTCTAGGCAAAATTCCAACCCCCCAATCCTGCTTCAGAGCCCTGACTCCTGCATGTTTTCCTTGCTGGCTGGTGGCCTGCTAAGGAGTAGCAACAAACCTGAAGTTAAGAACCAATCACCTTGCCTGTAATGACTGTCCAATCACAAATCAGGACAGCACAACTTGGCAATGTCTTGGGACAGATGCTGTAGAGGTAGGATAGGGGCTGTCAATGGATTATGCAAATTTCATGCCAGTTTTCTTTTACACCAACACAAGGAAGAGAGGATAGCACTTTAATTCAGTAGCAGGAAATACCCTTCAAGGCTAATTCTTAAACCCATGTTTTATGAATGTTTTATTGAGTTCACCTGACAGCTCACATTGTTCTTCTTTGTGAAAAATCCCCCCCCACATCTGTATATAAATTATGTAAACTTTCCTAAAAGTGAGATTGTTACAGTTGATGTGCCTTTCAGCCAACTCCTAGATAAAGGAATTTTTTCCACATAACTGTGGAAGGAATTGTAAGACAAGAAACTTTCTCCCTTGGGAGGAACAAACAGTGTTTGTATAGGACCACTGGTAACAAACTTTTCAGAGAAAAAGGAGAGTGACATTTTATGTATGAAATTTTCCAGGCTCTGACGGAAAAGAATTAGGTCATGTAAATATGTTGCTATGCCCTTTTTATCTAGAAGCTTTGCTTCAAATTGTAGAGTTTTGCAGATCCTTTAAACAGTCAGGAGAATTTCAGCCAAAGTCTACAGCCAACTTATGGCTACTCTCCTAAAATAACTCTAGAATATTGGCACAAATGAGAATATTCTAGGGTCTAATGTCAAGAAAAGCATAGATATTTTATTTATGCATGCTTTCTCCATTGCAGAGATCAGTCCTTTAGGGGAAAATGGGGGGATGAAGTGGACTCAGAAGCTAATTCCATTGATTTTAACTGATCTGAGGACTGAAACTCAGTAAACACTTGAGTAAGTGGTGTATGCTGGAGACAGGGGTGTTGCAATATAATTATGGTTAAAACGTTTTAGAAGTTGGTTGAATATGTTACTTGCAGAGACCAGGGCTTCTCGTGTTTCTGATAAGCCAAATTTATAGGAATGTATGAAATGTCATACATCATTTTGTACTCAGAGATGCACTTATAGCACACATTCATCTAGTGGCTTCATTTCATAGGGACTATAGCAGCCTTAACCCATCTAATTACTTGTTTATACATTAAGGTAATTAGTCAATACAGACAAATATATCCATATAGTATTCTAAACAGTAAGGTGGAAATAGCTTGCCATTGCCTTTTTCTGGGATTTTTTTTTTAACAGTTTCCTGGTGGTTTCCTACCCACATACTAATCAGTCTAACTCTGCTTAGGAATTTGGAAGGGGAGGGGAAGAATCAGCCAAAGTCAGCTAGGTGCTGCCACCTGCTTTAAATAATGAGTCAATGGCCTTCTCCAAATAGTGCTTCCATTTGAGACTAGCCTTATTTAGCCTTATTTAGGCTGAAATTTGTTTGGTAGCATTGTCTGAGCTTTGGGATGCTCTCATGCAGAAGTATTAAATATGTTAACTCAATATTTAATTGTAATCTACTTTTTGAGGCATTTTTTTCATCATTTGCTTTAGAGTTTCCTAAGTTTCCTTGACATTAATATAATTCAATGTTTAAATATTCTCATATACAAAGAAATCAGTAATAAATAGCATGGATTATCATCACCTGCTACTGTCCTTTATAGAACTAAAATTATATGATCACTTGAACCATTTAACACGACCTTTATTTGACAACATGACTTAAATTAGGAGAAATAATATGTTTGTATATAACATCCTGCATGGGGAGGTGACCAGTGGGGTGGGGAAAAACAAACTATTGTTTAAGGAAAGCTGGTCTAAACTTAGCATCTTTCCTGAAGTGCTACTTTTATATGTATATGTAACCATGACATTTATTTTAAATAAGGAACCATTTACAGTTTAAGCAAAAGGTTATATATTCTGATGTGGTTTAAATCTACCAGAAATGCACTGGATAATTTTATTGATTATATAGCTTAGTTCTTAACCATGAGGACAATGTGGAAAGATAATACCATAGAAGAAACTTGCCAATATCACATATACTAAAGTTTTCTAGGCACTAAAATAAAGAGATAAATTTGGTCAACCCCTAGTTACAGAAGTGCATAAATTTTCATTAATCAATAAGCTAAGTTAGCCAAATATCTTCTTTTGTACTTGCAGTCTTGCCTATAGATGAATTAGCAACAAACAGAGCTTCAAAGGAACTAATCCTAACGTCATTTGTGAAAACATTTCAGGATCTTTCCCCAATTCTCAACTCATCAGTCCTTATTCATGCTGTTTTTATTTTGTCTCACATTGATATGTATCCTGTTTAAATGTTCAGCCTGTTTAAGGGTCAGGGCAATTTAAGGGTCAGGGCAAAAAAGGGGGAAAATGGCAATGCTGGTGCGTACATTTTCTTCCCTTTTAACATTATTCTCCTTCCCTTTGGACTCATCCTCATGTCCATAAGTACAAGTCACAATGATGTCATCATGAAAATGACAATTACATACTTGCATCATTTTCAGATAAGTAGCTCCCTTCATTTTTGTGATGATGTCAACATGCCTATGCCCCTCTTGCCCTCCCCCACAGATACTCATGTCCCCCAACTGCTGAATGAACATGCTCCAATCATCATTTTGTATATCTCGTCCTCATGGTGTAGCCTTTGTCTTGTACCTGTATCTTTAAAGTCATATTGATCTGTTCCAGTTCTGAAGTAATGTTTTCCCTCTTCTCCTGACACAACATTTGTCATGCATTCTTTGATGCTGCAGTGGATGAAGCTCCTGCTGGTCACTTTTAGGACTTGATGGGGGTGCCCTCCCCCACTTTTGGTCACTGGAAATGATCCTCCATGATCATCTTGGCTTGAGATGCAGGAGAGACTGGAACCCGGCTTCCAACAGTCATCACCATCGGTACATTTCATGTCTGATCAGTGTTTCCCAAAGGGCCTGATGGGTCTCAAACAGGCTCTTCTTTTGACAATGCTAAGCCTATTTTTAAACTCCTGTACCCTAGACAGAAGGTTGATTTAAACTAGGAAAGAATGGAGGTTCTGCCAACTGTATTGCTGGTTCTGTCACCTTTGGATGAATTATTAGTTTCTGCTACTTCTGCCAACAGGGCCATTCTTGTGGCCACACTTTTTTACCATTTTGTTCTGCACACTCCATTCTGGCTTCATGGCTGGCCATCAGCTACTTCCAGGCACTGGTGGCCATGAGGTCAGAACTGGACCTGTATCTAGCACTGCCATTCTCTTGAGCACTCCTAGTCAAGAACAGAACCCACGTGTTATTGATTGCTCCACTTTCTTCCCATCATACCCTGTGACTTGTCAACTGGCTTTTGGGGAACAGATATGATATTCTTTCTGTTAGTGAGGCAACTGACAGGTGGCTAAAGGTGCTATTCCAAGCCCCATCTTCTCTTACCACTTATTAAGGAGAGCAATTGGTGGTTGTTTTTCTTGCCATCAGGTGGTGCTTGGTGAAAGGGAAAACAAAGGCAGGGGAATCCACCCATTGCTCTCCATCAGTTGTCCCCCTTTAAGCAGTAACCTGCCGCATACCTCACTCATTCTGTGGCAGAGTAGGGCTCAACCATCCAGGCAGCCATTGCTATGCCAGTACTGTATACTTGTCTGTGAGTCAAGGACCAGCGGATCACCCTTTAATAGGGGCTATTTGTCTGTGCCCTTTGCCTTTCTCCTCCCGCCCATATAATTTGGAGTCCACAGTCCTTTCAGGCTCCCGGCGCTTCTCTGACTCCGTAGGTGGGTTCACGGGCTACTGAATCTGTAGCCACGTGGAAGCAAACGACATCATGGATAGTATTCGGGGAAATGGGGGAATGGCAGGCACGGTCAGGCGGGAGCTGGACCCATGGGCTCAAGCGGCTCTCGGTCTCTTCGAAGAGCCCACCCTGAGCAGAGGCTGCCTGAGGTCGGCTCCGAAGCCCGCCTAGTATTCATAAGGGGCGTGAGGCTGGCCGTGTCACGCACCGAGGTGGATGAAGAGGCACGACCAGCGGCCCCGCGGTCACCTGTTCCGAGTATCCGAGGGAGGCGGGGCCGGAGGGAGAAGTCCCCTTCCGTTTTACAAACCAAAACGCCGTGCCTGGCAAAAGAGGTCCCTCGCGCCAGGGAGAGACAGCGGGCCGGCCGAACTCCGCCGCGAGTCGCCCACGGGAGAAGCGAGCGAGCCAGCCACGTTCAAGAAGCTCGGGGAGACGGAGGTGGCCGGGAGGGGGTGAGGCGGAAGAAGAGGAGTGTTGTTGAGGGAGTTCCATACATACACACCTTGAGTGGTGCCCAGACACCGCGCGAGACGCACGCACGAGGCGCTACACACACACACGCACAACTAGGCGAGCGCAGGCGGCTCACACACCCCAGCGAGAGGGCGCGCGTGGAATCCGAGCTCAGCATCCAAGCCTTCCCTCCTCTGCCTCTCCCTGTCTCTTTCTGTCTCTGTGGTTCCTCTCCAGTCCCACGCGCTTTCTTGTCCTCTTTTCTCCCCTCCCCTTTCCTCCCTACCCCTCCCACCCCCCACCTCTTTGCTCTCAAACTCTGCCTCCCCGAGCCCTGAAAAAATGCCTGCCCGTGAAGCGAGGAGAGGGCACCGGGTCTGTAAATAAGAAGTGAGTACTCGTACAATGGCGCGTCTCGCTGGCTTGGAAAAAAAAAAAAAAAGAATCCGGCTGCCTGGAAAAATGCTGCATGCTCCTTTGCTTTTGCCGATGCATCTTCGCTCTAGGGCAAAGGAAGCCCCCCCCCCCCAGGTCCTACCCTACCCATTGCAGGCGAACCCGTTTTGCCCATGCCCACCTCCCCGCTGCCTTTCTCTCCCTCCCCCACCCCCTCCCTCCTTCCCTCCTCGCCATCCCTATTGCACGGGCTCTTCCTGCTGCATGCAACACCTTGGCTCAAAAGCGCTAGGTTACACTTCATCTTTGTTTAAGGGGTGCCTAGCTTTGACTGACAAAAAAAGGGGAAACGAAGGGAGGGAGGCTTTTGTTTTGAAGGCTCAAGCAAAAAAGGTGGTATTGCCATTAAAAATTTTTTTAAAAAGATGGGGCTTTTCCAAACTCGTTGCCTGCTATCCTTGTGGACATAGAAGGAAGATGTGCACTGGTGTCTTAGCAAATGATTTCAGGAGCATCTCTTGGGGAGGAGGCAGGGAGGAAACTGGTTGCTTCTTATAAAGAAGAGAGAGGGATGAGGATTAATTTTCCTCCAAACATCCACAGAATTGGGAGGGTTTGTTCATTGCTGTGCGTGTTGCCTGTGTGTGAAAAGGGAACCTTGAATCTTGGCTGGGTGGAAAAGCTTCCTATGAGCTAAAGGAAACAGGGAAGAGTGTGCAGTAGCACCAGTTGGAGCAGTGTAAGAAGACACTTTATGCTTCCATCCCATTCCCATTGTTAGTTTAGCTGCATGCAGCTTCCTAAAGGGGAGTGGATTAAGGCAACTTGGGAACAGCACTTACCCAGGATGCCAAGATTTCCTTGGGAGTGTGGGCGTACACTGCCCCTGAGCAAGAGGGGGGCGCTATTGTTATCACTATGATAAATCACTGTTAAAAAGAGAACAGCAGGTGCAGGTGAATAGAGGAGGGTTTGTTGCACTAAACCTGGATTGCCTCCATTTTGGGGTGGGAAGATGGATGGAAGAGGGTGACAACACACTCAGGGAGAGGAGATCAAAATGGTAGTTGCTGTATCAAATGATAATGGAACAACAGGATTGTTTTGTGTTGCTGCTCCTTCCTTGCTTTTCTTTCCATGATACAATTCTCAAAATAAGCCACCATCCACTTAACATCTCTTTATTCTTGCATACCCAGGAAGTCCACAGGGCTTCACTGCTAGTACTGCAGTTTAATTATCTTGTAGATTGCCTGGTTAAGCTGCCAGACATTACCATCATGAGTCAAAAAGGATCTTACGTGAAAGCCTCTAGGCAGCATCATTTAGTTACAGCTCTCAAACCAATGATTCTGGAATCCTCCCCTAAAATCAGTGGAATTACTTCCATCACATCTACTGCAGGTGGAGATGGTTGTAAGATTGCATTTCTGGGCTCAGAAGGATGGGATTGTATCAGGATCCTTGTTTTGTACCAAAAGTTGTCCCAGAGCCATCATAATATAGGAATTAGGTATCTGATAGTGTCACTCAAGTCCTAGCTTTGTAGGACTTGGGAAATATTAACTACTTGGTGCCACTGTGCAGTAAGTCATGAAGAATATTCATCTGAGGCTTTTCATCTGCAGCTTCTTCCACCTTCTGCCCTTCATTGTGTAGGAGAAAGCTCAAGTGAACTATGCTAATTACATGTT
This sequence comes from Python bivittatus, assembly GCF_059951505.1. NCBI lineage: Eukaryota > Metazoa > Chordata > Lepidosauria > Squamata > Pythonidae > Python > Python bivittatus. The sequence continues at coordinate 111,974,284 of NW_028277030.1, read as the reverse complement.
ATCTTTGACTTCAAAACTTGTCTTCCTATGCCTCTTTCAACATTTGAAGATGGTGCAAAGTTATAGATTAACATCCTGAAGAACATACTTTGCATATGGAAAATGATGCGCTATGCTCTTTAAGACTTGCCATCTTTCCGAGTGAGTAGTAAGGATGGAAGAGGAGGGAGAGAGATTTATATCTGCTTTTAGGTGTAGGATTTACTTTGACTATCAGGGTCATTGAAAGAAAAGTGAAATGAAGGAGTACACTGAATATTGCCAATATCTTAATGACTTAATAGGTAATGTTATATATCTTCATTGGACATATTGTTTTTGGTAATTATAGGTATGCTGGGACAATGCTTCAGTGCATTATATCAATATCAGTGTCAGTGCATCAATAGGCAGCTGCAAATAAGAGAGTGGGAGGGAAGATCTTTACCTGAAATAGCATCCTATGGTCCTAATTACCTAAAAATGTGGTACTGGCACTTATGATTTATTTATTTATAATTCCCAGATATGGGCATGAATTTTGTAGCACACATTCCTTAAAGGGCTTTCACTTAATAAATAATACCAGTTGGTGATACACTTAATAAATAGTTGAAAGATTTCCATAATAAAAAATATAGAGATAAATGGTTTACTAACACATTTCTGATACACACTGTGTGTGTGTGTGTGTGTGTATATATATATATATATATATATATATATATATATGAGAGAATACATTTTAATTAATATTCAGTATCATTGGTAATATTTAAAATAGAATCAGGATTTGGGAAACAATGTGATAATCTGATGGAATATTAATCGTAAATGACATGTTTAAATAATCAATATTATATCATTAGTTTTATGGCTAATGATTTAGCTGTATAAATATCTGTGATATCTGGATAATATATCTAGTAATAAAGTTATATGCGGGTGTGGAATAGCAAATGTAGTAATTTTGTCACAACAGATTGCTGGAATCCTTGAGCCATAATAAATTCTTCAACAGGTAGACAAGTTGAATTCATTTCCAGAGCTAGAGTCTCTGAAGTTAAATTAGAAGAACAATTCACAGCTTCTCTCTCTCCTCTTCCAGCAGGAAAAATAACTAGGTAAATGTTGACAGGCCTTTTAAAAAATTAACATTGTGTTTCTTCTCCACCCCTTTTTATTAGTGGCGGCACCTGACTTGTTGGATCCCAAATCTGCCACTCAGAACTCCAAGCCACGGCTGTCATTTTCTACCAAACCCACTGTACTTGCTTCACGGGAGGAAAGTGATACAACTATTAATGTTATGAAATGGAAGACGGTGTCAACCATTTTTCTAGTGGTGGTTTTGTATTTAATTATTGGAGCTACTGTATTCAAAGCCCTGGAGCAACCACACGAAACCAGCCAGAGAACAACTATTGTGATCCAGAAGCAAATGTTTGTGTCACAGCATGCCTGTGTGAATGACACAGAACTTGAAGATCTAATTCAGGTAATTCCCTATACAGAAATGTGTTCTTCCCATAGATTTAAGTGAAGCAGTATTGATGTTGCTGTTCTAGCTACAATGTGATAGTGCTGATATTTGGCACAAATAATTTATGTTGTCATGTGTAAAAAGCATTGCTAATCCCAATTTGGATACTAGGCTTGCATTCAACCTAATCTTTTCATTGAATGCTACTCTCGTGTTTTCTGAATTATTCATTGGCAGATGCAATCCAGTGTGCTTCTTTTATATTGGGTCAGTTGCAAACTGATTTACCTGGCAAACGAGGGAAAAGATTATTTCTGGACAAAAGTGGGGTACTGGTTTTAACATCTTGCTTTTTACTTCGATGTTTATAATCTTTCTTTCTTTACTTTTTCTCTGTCACTTAGAATACCACTATTACATGGAAAACAGTGCTGAATCATTATAGTAAAAGTCCCATATGTGTCATTTTCAAATACTCTTGCAAAGTTTACATTGGTCAAAGGAATGTTCTTTACTGTTAAAATGGTTTAATCCTTTTAGAGTACGTGTATTCACAATGTGATATTTCTGTTAGATTCACCTTATGATATCTCCATCGAAAAGATAAAGTGATATTGCCAAAGGTAAAGTACCATGTTTCCTCTAAATGGGTTGGTGGGATACAAAAGGCTTCAGGGGCAAGAGAAGAAGAAAGATTTGTTGTGGAAACTTGTTTTATGCTCACACATTGTTGTTGGATTCATCTCCGAAACTTACATGTTTCTTGTTTTTAGAAATTTGCCCTCTATTTCTACCAACCTCTCATCTTTTCCAATCACTTAATTCTGCTTGAAAATATACTGTGTTGAGGACAGGAGCTGAGTTGTTCATCCATAGTAGTAACAGTTTTGCTTCAGCGATGATGCTTCCCTGTATGATTGAACACATAAACAGTATTTCAGAACTTTTTCAGAAAGATTCTTTGTTCCTGGTGCACTTATGCACCATTTATGAAGTATGCTTCAACAAAATGGGAAATAGCTATTTCTAAATGGGGAATAATTAGCTGAAACAATCATACCAGTTCGAAAAAGTTGCTGAATTTTATTTGTAACATATATTATCAAGGGAAAAATAGCTTGGTTGAAACATCTATCTGTGATGAATCCAGGTTTCCCTTCCCTTCTTACTTCTCTAAACAAAAAATATGTCCAGACATTCTCAAATTAAAGCCACATCAATCCACATTCCAGAATGGCTTTTTTTGATAACTTCACCTTGTGCATGGGTCCTAGAGGTGGCTGCTGAAGAGAGAGATTCAAACTAACCAGTAATGATACTGGAAGACCTGATCAGGATTCTTATAGGAAGTTCCTGTTTAGCAGAGTGCTGAGTCATAAGAAAACCTGCCTGGGAAGCCATTTCATGGGGTTTTTACTGCAGGAATGTCTCTTGTTTAGAGAATGGTCTAGATATGGGGAAGAGAAGACTGGATCTATCAAAGTATCTGCTACCAGTATGCTGTGCTAGCATAGTTCTAGCAAAAGGTAAAAACTGGGAAATAAACATTTGTCAAATTAAAAGTTGAAGTATGTAGAAAGAACACAAAGGACTTCATTTCTTGTTGGGTCTTCAATGCTAGATAATTACCAAAGCTACAGGCTGCCTTCCCAGCTTTTAGTTTTCAGTGTGAAGCGAGGGAAAGGGTCAAGCCATTTATATATGCAGCTGTGGCAACAGGTCTTTGAGGTCTTGGGCTGATCTGGATTACCTGCTTGGCCCAGCACAAATACAGGCCATTGACTATTTCTCAAGGGCAGAAATGTACAACACCAAACAAGTGGTGCCATAGAAGTGCTGTCCGGGCTTGAAGACCTGCTGATTCCAAAGAGATGCTATTATTGGTTCTAAATGGAATTGCATGCCCCTTAGCAGAATTTGTTCACAGTTGGGAAACATCTTGAACTCATAGCTCCTGCTTGAGGAACAAGTGCCAGTTGTGGCCAAAAGGGCCTTTCAACAGCTCCATTGTATGCATCAATTGTGACCTATCCTAGAACAGAAGGCATTACTGTCACTCATACCTTAGTCATCTTGCAAATGGAGCATTTCAACACACTGTACATGGGGCTGCCCTTGAAGACCAGCTACACCTGGTCTAGAGAGTGATGGCTCATCCTGCAGAGTTGGCATGCTCTGGGTTCCTTCAATTAAACCATGCCATCTATTGGGACCTTGGAAGCATGCCTTCTCTGTAGCAGCACTTGCCCTCTGGAACAAGGTCCCCCTGAGACCTGGATGGCTCTCAGTCTGCTGTGTTTGGAAGAGCCGTGAAGACCTGGCTCTCCACCCTTTGGCAAAGGAGAGTAAGACCCCTCACTTCATCATGCATACCATCTTTATCTTTTATTGATTTTATTGTTTCTTTGATTGTTGTGAGCCACCCAGAGTTGTTGAAAGTTGGGCAACATGCAAGTTTAATGAATTATTATTTTTAATATAAACCTCGAGATTGTCATCTACAAGGGCTTTTCATTATTGCCCCTTCGTCTGAAATAATATATCCCCAGATGTTCAAAAGGTACTTCCCTCTTGACATTTGGAAAGTCTGAAAAGTTTTGATTGTTCCATTAAGATTTGGGGGCAGGGTTGTTGTGACTATTCCTTTGCACAATAAACGATTCTATGGTTCTGAATGGTTGGACTTCCATTTTACATATAGTTATAGTGTGATTTATGTTTTTTGAGTTTGGATTTTGATTATGTTGCTGATTACATTATATTTATCTTGTCTATTTATTTTCCCAAGTTCTGAGTTGGGGGAATTTACACTGTTTAGAGTTGGTGTGATTAGAATTAAGAGTCTTGTAAAATAAATGGATGGATGGATGGATGGATGGATGGATGGATGGATGGATGGATGGATGGATGGATGGATGAATGAGTGTATGTTATCCCCTACCTGCCCCCAGCTCTCCAGGAAGGCAGTGTCCACCTGTCTGGTTCACACAGTGCTATCCAGTTCACCTGCTACACTTCATTTCATTGTAGGCAAATGACTCTACTCCAACTGATTACTGTGCTCTGTGGCAGGAATGCCTCTTCCCCTCCAGCCACTGGTTGCTATCCTCATGGCCATTTTTAAAATAATGATAAAAAGCTGTTGTTTCTTTACAAGTTCCCTGATGAAACAATTAAGAGGGGACCTGTCTGGTAAATTGAATGGCAGGTCATCACTGTGGCCAAAATGGAGGAAAATACTGAAATCCAGAAAGGGATATTTTATTTCCAGATAATTTTCTCATGGAAGTCCAGCAGTTTAAGGCCGTGGTGCAGAAAAGCCCTCTGATGAGAGTCTGCAAAGTGGCTGAGCTATTATTATTAAGAAACCCACAACTAGGAATAGAAGAGTTATAAAAGTGATTAAATAGATGTGCTTAGCTTAAGATCTTAGACAGCAACTTTCCAAGGCACTTTATCACCACAACCATTGACATGAAAGCTAGTAATTAATTAGTATGATGAGACTCCTATCAGGCACCAGTATTCTGGGATAAAGGAAGTGTCGGTCATGTCACAGAGATACCACAAGTATCCAGTTGATCTGCCTTGGAACTGGGATGCCTCAAGCCTGGGTTATATTTTTTCCCCAATATTCTGAGTTGGCTAATTTAAAGGAATGCTTGTAGATAACCTGGCAATAAAATAGGCATTTTTATGTAATGCGATTGTCTTTAATGGGAAAAGTTGAATTTTTATAAATTAATTAAAGAAGAAACTGCATGAAGAGTAAGACTTAATCCAGCCTCCCCAGTATGGTTGCCTTTAGATTTTTTAAATTTCTAATTCCAGAAAAACTAGAGAATCATGGGAGCCAAAGATGCATATATAGAAGACATCATACTAAAAAAGGCTTTTCTGATCCCTCTTTTAGGTTTTTACTCTTATTCTTAACAGTCACCAAAACTTACATATCCTAGGAGAAAATGGATTCTTTAGCCAAAATGTCTGGATAACAACAAAGGAAAAAGACAAAGCACAATTATAAATGTATATAAAGCTGGTATATTGGAAGTCTTCTGTAGCAAGGTGTTCTAGTTGGCAGAAGGTTATGTGACTGATCTAGATCTTTGCTGCTGCCGCAGTGTGGAGTTCAAGCAGTGGGTCAGTCAATATGAACTAGCTATCGTATGAACTGGATCAGTGACAATGCTCATATCTTATCAAAAGGACTTTTGGGGAAGTTGGCTTTTCAGGTTTAACTTTTTCTCATAAAGCAGCAGTTATTTATGAACGTAGAAATAACACAAAGAAGTTTCTAATTAGTTTTGAGTTGTGACAATGTTGGCACTCCCACAGATAAGTCTAAAGCCAGCAAACTATAAAATCTCCTGTATATGTTCTTATTTCAGATCAGGATAAGATGAAATATAAGACACTATTAATTAGAATGAATATAATTTTACTATAGCCTCTCTCTATGTTGCTGTCCATATTTCTGGACCACAATTCCCTGACAATTGTCAGGGCTATGGAAACATGCCCTGAGTGGGACTGATGGGAGTTGTAATTCAAACCATCTGGAGAATATCAGGATGGGAGTGGCTATTACATGCTGACTCAAATTAATGCAAAAAGTCTTGATTGAGGCTAACATTTTAACTCCAAAGCAGCTAGATCTGAATTAAAGTTCCTTCGTGGAAAAACTGAGTAAATGTAATCCATGGCAGTTCTTTTATTTTTAAATGTATTTCCTCTTTGAAACACAAATTTATTGATTTCATAATCATACAGATTGTTATTTATTTATTTTTACAAAGCAAAGATTTCAGACAATATTCAAACTTATGAATGGTTATTTTACGCTCTGGTAAATATCTCAAGAAATAGTGAAAGAGTGCGGGAAAATAATTTTCTGTGAACTGTTCTAGATACTTTCTCCACAGTGATTTAGCTATTCTTTTATACAAAGTGCAACAGTTCATTAGTGATCAGCAGAAAATTTCATTTGGTTCCATTTTCTATAAGATCTTATTAAAATGAATAAGTGCTCTGTTCAACCAGACAGCCAGCTTTGAATGAGAGTACTGCACAGGTAATATTTATAGATTTATTAACATTTGCAAATATCTTTATAATGAGCCCCATAGTTGTAGAGCACAATGAATGTAAAGCATGATTATAGCAAACAAAATTATATCACACAGCCATATTCATGAAAGATCTAAGATTTCTGTTTCAGTGAAAAACCAGTTTTTTCTTTCTTTTGCTCTGTGCAATAACTAAAGCAGCATTAAGGACTTTATGAAATAGCTCTGGTCATTTCTGAATGATTAAACACTTTCATTAAAAATTCTGTTTCATTCCTTATCTTTCTAAACTTTCTTTATATCATTTAATATACATCATTAGAAAGTTTATAGAAGTTACACAGAACATGAACTTATGAATGATATATTTTTAGTGATAGATCCTTACTTTACTGGCTAAATTCAACAGCTGAAAACCATAACCCCCAAATTTCCTAGGTTTACCTTTTTTTGCTAGCTTTCTATGAGGACAAATAAATGTAGGCTACAATACCATGGTGCTTGAGAGTGTCCTTAGGCATTATAGTCTTTTTCAGAATTTGTCTGAATTTGGAGAAAACATATAATTACACCCAGGATCTACTCCAGCCACTCTGGTCTGATGTTGGAGCTCTGACATGAAAAAAAGCCAAAAGTACATTTGTCATATGACAATCTTTGTAATTTCTGGACCTAATGCTCCCCCAGCCCCAGACATACTTGCAATACGTGGAGGTCTTTCAACCAATCATGGAGGTGGCATAAAGAATATCCTTCTTCCACAAGAATTTGAGGTGGGAAGAGAGAAATTCCTTTTACTAGTTCCACATCCACATCTCAGGAGGCTCCCAGACTATAGGTTTAGGACTGAACATATGAATACAACAATTTTTTTCTTAATCTGCGCTCAGTCATTACTGATTCTGCAGTGACTGCATACAATAATATGATTATCTAATTTCTGACTTCTGTGATTCACATAGTCAGTGCAGACATTGACTTTTTGTTATGGATGCCTCCATAAAAGAAATGTGTATACTTTTCATTGTATATACTTCCATTAAAAAAATCAGCATCATAATTTGTGACCTCAAATCCTAAACTTAGATTCACGATAATGCTAACAAGTACACAGATGTTAACATCAATTAGAGTAACTACCTTCAGTCATAATGAACAACTGATTAAGAATAATAACTCTTCCAGGCAGCAGTTCTATCATACACAATATACAGCTGTTACTTGTGGCTAATCTGCATGTCTTTCCTTGTGACAAGGACATAATATTTTCCTTGCAATGGACAAGCCCTGTTTATTTATTTATTTCCTAAACACTGTTTTCATTATGCACAATTATCCTAAATTTGAGTTAATTGTATGTGTTCACTACCATTTCTTTAGTGCAGAGCTACAGGATAAACAATGTATAATTAACTGATTTTAGAAATTGGAATGGCACCCACATTCAGGATAGCATCAAAACATGCCAACTAGGATTGTATTGAAATAGTCCTCCTTTTATGGAGCGTAAGAAGAATGATGGAATTGTTAATTCTTCTTACTTTTTATGTTTCATCCTCTTAGATTTATCTTTCTGAAGGTGTGCTTCAATTGTAAAAAGCTATTCTGCTTCTCTGTGTTGTTGCAGATTCTGTCTCTCAGTGCTTTAGCCTCTAAATAACTAAAGACAGCGAAAGGACACTTTAGTTACTGTTATTCTTTTACAACGTTCACTCCAGGGCCAAGACTTTGCTTTCTTCATACTCATTCCCATATGTGCAACAATGAAGGTCAATTGCAGCATTAGAAGCTTTGTGTCTTACTGGGACCCTTTAATAAGCACACACAGAAATGTTGCATACATTTTATATTATCCTTTTAAGGGTTTCTTTGAGTGATCAAAACTGGGGACTTATTTGCAATACATGCTGACATCTTCTTTCTCCCTTTGGACTAAATATGTTGTTAGTGAGCTAGTTAACAGCTTATGGAAAGACTACATTATTTACGACTTTTGTTTATGAAAGTTTTGCCAATGTTTTCTCTTCTTACTAGTGTGGGTGGTTGTTTTTTTTTTTTTTTGTCTCAAGGGCACAGACTCCTTTGCACAGAGGGCTAATAAGATGCATAGTGACAAAAAGCCAATTTTGCTGGATCCACCAACTGAGTCATGATTTACCACTAATATAAGTGGTTAGCACTGGAATGAGTGGTAGATACCTTTAGGCCAGAATATTACTTCTGAAATCAAACAGAAATATGAACAGTTTAAGAAGTTGACCATTTAAGGCTACAAGGAATTTAACATCATGCTAGTTCCCCAAGAAGTTTTACACTAATATGGTGATCGATCATGTCAGATATATCAGAAATTAAATAGTTTAATGGTCTATCAAATTTCATAGGTTCCAGTGACAAAACACATCTGTAAAATCTCAATCAAAATAGAATTTGATGTAATGTATTCAAAGTGACATGCAGAGCTGCGTGAATGCTTTCCATCTCTGGATAGGCTGATGTGCTGCTTCAAAACATGTGGATTGTGACCTGTAATGCCTGATAATGCAGTACTGGAGCCCTATAATAAAACACAAATTATCTTATAAAGTGGTATTGATCTAATGCTTTATCATGCAACATTCTCAGTAGGAAGAATATTGTCATTTATGGGATTTATGACCAGAAATGTTGCCACTGAGAAAATGAAATACATCAGTATCAGGTTTGCTAATGAAATTGCTAATTCATTTTCAATTGCTAAAGGAGTGTACATGTTATTTTGTTGCACAATTCAATTAATATATCACTCTTTAGCTAATCCCTTGTTGTTTTTTACAGTAATGCTGAAATATTAAATATTACAGACTTTAATTATTACAACCTTACCTGAAATATAACATTTTATAACATCCAAACACACATAAATGATGCTTGGAAAGTTTGACTAGTCTGTAGCTTTTTATTTCCTGGACTAATTTGTGGACTAGAAGGCAGTTATTCTTAAACAACATAAACAATTCTTTGAATGTTTTGGTACAATTCTGTAGCAAAATATAAGCAAAACAGCATTGTTTAAGTTAAGATGTGTATGTCAGGATAAACTTAAAAAAAATAAAATAATTTTTACAAAATTATTTGTTTACTTTCTCTACAAGTCTTCCTCTCATAGGAACCCAAAATTTCACAGGAACTCTTCCCCTGAAAAAAATATAATTGATTAATGCAGTAATGGGATGGAATAGATTTATGAACCCATGCAAAACTGAGACAGGTCTGGGTTCTGGAACTGATCCATCCATCCTTAATGGACACTAACATTTTACTTGTTGCCACAGCACATTCCTTATGCTTACTGAGGTGCTCCACTCTTATATTTATTTTATTTGTATTATTCTGTATACAATATCTACAACATTTCCCAACTTGTGAAAATATAACTTTGAAATTAATTGCAGCCAAACAAAGAATATTAGCATTAACAGTTGCATATTTAGGGGTGATACAGAAATTCTAAAATAAATGTATGGATATGGAGGGTCCCTTGACAATGTTTGGGGACTAATAGAAGAGAATATATGTAGCTCAGGGCTGAACTGTGGAGCTCAGAGAACCCCAAGGACTCCAATGTTTGGGGATTTTACCAGCATTCTGGTAGGCGGCTTTGTTGGACACAGAAGGTGACCAGAGTGCTCTACAAATTGCTCCCAAGCGACCTCTTTATGTTGGCAGATACCAAGGAGTTCCAGGAGAAGCAACAGAAACAATGCCAGAAGCACCTGTGGAGAAAGAGTAAAAGTGAACTTGACTGAGCATGGGTAAGAACTCATGTTTGAGCCAAACTCATGGCAATAAGGGAAGTGAAGCATTTTTATTTCTCTACCTTTATTATCCCAGTGGCCCTGTTTAAGATTATTCATTCCCTGCTGGGAGGCTGAGCAGGATCATCTGTCACCTGATCCCTGTGATGATGTTCGTGCCAAAATCTTGACTCATCAAAGGTGGTCTCTATAGTGATGACTGGACAATGTTCTGCATCCTTCTCTGGGATTCATTCCACCTTGTGGACTTTGAAAAAATGGATAGGATCTCTGCAACCTTTAGGCCTTACCTAAAAGAAAAGAATATGGCAGTGGTAACTCATGCCCTTATAGACTACTGCCCTGTAATTTATTTGGGACTGCCTCAGAAGCTGCAACTGATGCAGAATGCAGTGGCTTGCATGCTGATAGGTGAGGCTCATCACAGTCAATTATGTCTTTACTGTGGCCACTGCATTGGTTGTCAGTAGGCTTCTGGGTGCAATTCAGTGTTAGGTTTGACTTTTAAAGCCATTAATAGATTGGCTCCTAGCTACCTGCAGGGCTGCGTTCTCCAAGTAGAAATTATTTGTCCAGTATGCTTGTTCTGAATGGGAATGCTACAGATTCTCACTGCATGAGAGGTGAGGTTGGTGGGGGTATGAAAATATGTTTTTCAGTGGTGATTTGGCATTATAAAATAGACTCCACCTCAGAAGTAATCTTGGTTCTCTTTGGAAAAGCCTTTAAGACAAAGTTATTCCATAAGTCCTTTGGAAGTTGGGGTCACCTGTACTTTGGAAGTTGATGTACCCTGTCTGATTATTGAAACGATCTTTGAATTCTGGCAGTATATAAATATAAATACAGTAAATACATATAAACATAAAGATACATACATCTGGTTAATTCTAATTTTATTTTTCTAAAATGCCAGTTTCAAACAAAATGTCAGTAGCTGCAAAAACTCTGAAATACATGACATTTTTTTCCTTTTTTTTTTTTGTTTGTGAAAAAGTTCTACTATGTGAAAATTTACTACAAATGAAAGCCACTTGGGGAAAAGAAGAGTGCAGTTCATTGGAAGTGTTCTTGCATAACTGCTGATTTTATTAAATTAGTTAACAGATTTATAAATCGTAATTCAACCATAAAAATTCCAAGTGTGGGTTGTTAAGAAAAAGGCATGCGTCCTGTTCTAAGGTTTATAATCTAAAAAGAAAAGGAAATGGAATGGAATAGAGTGGGAAAAGGAAAACCAAGAACATTCTGGTACCAATTCTTAATATTTTTTTCCCACCACGTTTCTCATAGTGGTATATATTTGGAAATATTTTTTGTTAAAATATATCATACTTGTGATTTATGCAAGGTGATCCATTGACTTTATCTCCTAAAAATTTAAATTTTAGCACTTAGATTGTTTTTGAACAAGTTCCATGTTGTTGAATTTCTTGTAATCTCTTGGGTGTGCTAGGCACAGAAAGTCACTGTGCTTTTCCCTTTAAATGAGTTTTTCTTAGCATTTCATATCTATAGCATATGTTCAGACTTCAACTTTTTCAGCTTCTAGAATCCCAGTGTTGTTTGCTCCCAATATATCTTATAGCTGATATGGGGAATTTCAATTTGGGGAAAAGTTCAGGATGAAGTTTTATTTAAATGTAACAAAAACACACATTTCAATATACTGATATTTTATTTATGTAAGCTACTTTCCTCGGAGAGTTGGGCCCTAAAGATAATATAAATGTTAGGTAAATGTAAATATATTAAATATTTCCCCTTGTCTCATGCCAGAATGAACTGAGTAGTTTTAAGTCATTGCAATAGCCTCCTACAGTATAATACTCCATATTATATGACCATGATATATTACTAATGTTATAACGTGTTCATATGAAAATAACAGCCAGTCATAAATGTGCCATAATATAAATGTAGCAACTGATAAATTGCCCTGACCTAATTGTATAACACTTATGAAAACTGGGCAAATATGTATCAATCAAAGTGATGATGTGGTTAATACCACTATATGCCAGAAACAGGATTGGACTAACAGTTGGACTAAGGGAAAAAATATTTTTTTAAAAAATATTTGTTCTAATATACAAAAGAACAAGAATATAAAATTAGGAAAATGCATAAAACATCTAACCCTTTCCCAGTGCATTGTATTAAATAAAATTCTGCTTAACTGTCAATCAAAATAATTAAATCTTGACAGCATGAAAAATATTAATCAGCCCTTCTGTTACGTCTGGTAAGAACCTGCTCATAAATAGAGAGCAGACACATACTGAGATCCTAAATCTGGAGAGCCTAAATCTGGAATAGCCTATTTTTTCAGCCCTGAACTGTGCCTCGGATTTGATAAATTCACACTTTTCATAGAGATGAGTTTGAAATTTTGAGCATGTAATTGAAAAATTACATGCTCAAAATTACACTCACATCTTTAAACTGTAATGATTTAATCTAATCTAATGGATATTGAACCAAAATGGAAGATTAATATGACCGTATCATATGAGTAAGTATCCTCTCATCCATTTTTCATTCCCAACATGATGAAGTAGGTCATGCTCCTCTAGATGAAACTAGTCTATAGAATGTATTGCTAGTTTGCTACTTTAAGTGTACTTATACTTTAATATAATGCTGGATTGTCAAAAAGAACTCAACAATTTTATTTATTTACCAGATTTATTTGTCACCTCAGTTGAGTATGACTAAGTGATGTACAATATCCAAACATGATAAAGCAATATAATAACAATATATAATAACACAAAATAATGCTAATTAGAAAAAAAAACGTTCTGGCACTGGTGACTCCCCATTGATCCATCCCCAAGTCCTTCAAGCAAAATTTTTAGATGTTTCTATAAGGTGGTGATTATGGGAGAGCTACTCTTTCTTGAGGACAGGCTGTTCCAAAGGAGGAGAGTCCTCAAAAACACCCCCAAGACCCTAATTATATTTTGAAATGGGCCCCTCAAGAACAGCAAGAATCTAACTTCATTTTAAAATGACAGGCACAAACCTAAAATGCTATACAGTGGTACCTCTAGTTACGAACTTAATCCATTCCGTGACTCTGGTTGCAACTCGAGTTGGTCTCAAATCGAGGTAAATTTTCCCATAAGGTTCAATGTAAATACGGTTAATCCATTCCGCCCTCCGAATTTGGTCTCACCATGAGGCAAATTTCCCCATAAGGTTCAATGTAAATATGGCTAATCCGCCCTCTGAATTTGGTTGCACCCCGAGGTAAATTTCCCCCATAAGGTTCAATGTAAATACGGCTAAACAGTTCTGAAACATATGCATTTTATTTTTAAACCTCAAAAACCTTCCAAACACCACAAAAACCTTCCAAACGCCACAAAACACACCACAAGCCTCACCGAATGTCTCCTTGCTACCGTGATCTCGCCCACAGGAAGCCGCAATTATTTTGGGATGTACTGTGAAAACATAGGGGAATTGAAGCCTATTAGAGGCAAAACACACCTATTTTATGTATGTGTGTATATTTTTAAAGGCAAAACATTTAAAATTTTAAATGTATATTTTAAAGGCAAAAAATCACATTCTTGAGTTTTGACAATTTGCTGCTGAATTTCAGCAATGTTGGGCAGATTTTAGAGCAGCGTTTCTCAAGCTTGGCAGCTTGTAGATGTGTGGACTTCAACTCCCAGAATTCCCCAGCCAGCATGAGTGAAGTCCACACATTTTCAAGCTGCCAAGGTTGAGAAACACTGCTCTAAAATCTGCCCAAGGCTATAAAAAGGGTTGGGTACCTATGGTCTGTGGCTTAGAAGTTAATCGCTTTAATTGAAGTGAGTGGTTCCTACATCCAAACAGTGTCTTATTTTCAATATATGATCCTAGCATTTTAGGATGAAGGATTGGTAAGACTGTCTCAAATTGAGCTCGACTCTAAGTGACGATATGGATACATTCATGGATTTTTCTTTGCAACAGTATAAAAGTTGTTCGTATTGCCAGGAACAAGAATACATGATTGTAATTCAACATGTACTTGAAATGTGTTCTGCTAATACCTAGTCTATGGGATTTAACATAAAAAATAGCATTTACTAAGGTGCATTTACTAAGGTCCAAATACAGATTCATTAAAATAACACGTCAAATCTTTTAGATTGCAAAATATCTGCTCAGAAAATAAAGATTTGCATCAACAGATAACATCAGTACTTATATGATAATGAAAAAGTAAAAGGTATTGCTGTCTGTATTCCCCCACCCCATCCTTCCATAGGAGCAATATTGTAAACTCTTAACCCAGAAATAAAGCCCATCCTTTAAGGGACTTTTGAGTACACATGTAAGGATAGCAGTGTTTTCTCTGAACATGCACAATTTGACTAGGGGAGGGAATATTCTGAAACCAATAACTGTTTTGTTTCCTATTTACTTTTGTACAAGATATAACTCTGCATTATCTTATTCGTGAGTATTCATGAATCTAGTGCATGAATAAAATTTAGTGTGTAGGAGCTTATTGATTTTATTGTCTATTTCAACACTGAAACCCTTGGTGTCAGGATTTTAATTTTTATCCGTGAGGTGGTAATCAGACTAAGACTTACTAAAGTTGAATCCTAAAATGGTTGCTAATTCAGAACACTGATATACCTATCTTTATATTCTACTAGTATTTTTTTTTTCTGCAAAGCTTACAGAATATTGAAAAGCCAGTGTGCTACAGTGCTTAAGGTGAAGGACTAATTCAAGGCTACCCTTAGCCGTGAACAGTCACTGTCTCTCAGTTTGATCATTTTTATTTAATTATATTTCAGACTTAGATCAGAGGCTCTTGGAACTGAAGCAGTTTCAATATGTTATGAGATTTCCCCTTTTTAAGCTTTTTTTTAAAAAAAAATCAGACAAGTAGATCACTTTCACAAGCATACGGAATAGTGTGTTCTAATATCCTTGTTTATATTTCATAAATACTGAGAAAAATGTCTTTAAATTTTCAGCAAGTTGTGGCAGCAATAAATGCAGGAGTCAATCCTAAAGGAAATATGCCAAATCAAGTCAGTCACTGGGATTTGGGAAGTTCCTTCTTCTTTGCGGGGACTGTTATTACCACCATAGGTAGGACACAATTTATTATTCTCTTTGAACATTGATGACCCAAAATAAATTTAGCTAAAAATATATGTTTATATTCTTATTTGGGAACTTTGTCTCTTTTAATTGTCCTGTTTTTAACAAGGAAATGTTGGCTAGATCTGTGTTCATACATAGTTACAAAAATAAATATCAGTAATCAAAAAGTTGTGTATATTGGATTCAGTTCACATTTTTTTAAACAGAACCCTTGGTTTTTAGCTTGATTTGCTTTCTTTAGCAATAACCATCTTACTTTCATACAATTATTCTCATATATTTTAACTGAGAACTTTATAAAGTTAATCTATTTGGAAAACTTCTTTAAATGTTTAACATGTAAATATAATAAATCTAAATACAGATCTAATCACCTGGCATTTTATTATGTATCGGGTGACTTACAACAGTTTATGATCAAGATTCCTTCTACTATATGGTACACGTATTTTAATGCAAGTACTATATGGATAGTTACACCATGCCAGATTGAACACTGTAACTACATTAAGTTGCTTAAATATCACACTGTTTGACATAAATATTTCAGAATTCCATCATAGGCATCCTTTACTTTTGTCTCACACAAAAATTTACTTAAGGAGAGACAGGTGATATCAGGTGGCGGTACATCCCATCCTATCATTGTCACTATGAAATTGTGTTCCGCACATCATCTTCATCAGAGTGGAAGGGCTGAGAAGATTCTTCCTCCTCTTTCCCCAGTCTAAAATTATCTGCAAAGGGAAAAGTGAGATTGGACCGGCCATGACCCAATTCTCATCACGTTTTGCCTTCCAGAGGACCTTGAATTGAACTGCAAGATAAAGACAACTTTGCCTTCTGCAGCAGATCTTAGATATACAGGTAGTCCCCAGTTTAAGAACAAGTTCTGTTCCCAAGGTCTGTCCTTAAGTTGAATTTGTATGTAAGCCAGAACAGTATTATTGTATAATACTGTATAAGTAGTACTGTGTAATGAACTCAAACCATTGTGTATTTAACTTGAATCATTGTGTACTTAACTTGAATTTTGCCACAATAGGCTCTGTTCTTAACTATGAGTCATCTGTAAACTGGGCATTCTTAACCCGGGGACTACCTGTACATAAATGAGTATCTGTGTGAGAAACAATCATATGATATGATAAACATATTAATGTAGAAATATATTGGAAAGTGCATAAAAAGAGGTATTCTTTTAACTACTCTGTGTGCAAATATGTATATATACTGTTGAAATTTTATCATATCACATGGATGAGGAGAATTCAGCATGTTTTGATTATTTTTTAATGAGCCTGCAAGGCAGCCTTTCTCAGCCTGTGCACCTTAGATGGCTTGTGCTACAGCTGCCACAATTGTGACATATCTAGAAGATATTATGTTGAGAAAAGCTGCCATAGACAGTTCTGAATGAAGTTTGTTGGTTTGTTTATAATTTATATGCTGCTCATATCCCTCAAAGGGTGACTCTGGGTGGCTCACAATTAAAATCAAACATCAAAACAGTAAAAACTTGGTAAACTTGTCTTGTTTGTTTGAGAAGATCATAAACTTCAGAATGTCTTTCATTATTTTCAATAGCTCTAATCTGCTTTTCTAAAAAAAATAAATAAATAAGTTGCTCAATATGGTTAATAGATAAGCATTTGTTACCTCCACCCCACCCCACCCAAAAGAAAAGAAATATAGGCAATCCAAAGCTTTTGAAAGAGAAAGCTTTTGGGAAAACTCTTATTACAAATGACACTGTCTCTTTTTGTCTATACTGATCCATTCCTGAACTAGAATGAATATTTCCTTAACCAATGGGAAATATCAAAAACCAATCCAAAAGGGAGCATTGAATGAAATATACTTGCTTGAAATATCAAAGCAAAGTGTTGTGCTTAACTTGTCAGAGGATTTCAAAAGTACATGTTTACATTGTTTTAGAGTGCAGTCATTCTGCTATTTCCATAGAATTATTTTTGAAGTTTATATTTTGCTGAGTATACAGTATATAAAATTGCCTCCTTACATGCTTTTTTACTGAACTGCAATTGATACAATCAGAGATGACTTTTTGGTATCTTTATATTTTCAATACTCTACACCAGTGTTTCTTAGCCTTAGCAGGTATGGCTGGTATAGTTGGCTGAGCAGAAGTGCACACATCTTAAAGTTGCCAAGGTTGAGAAACACAGGTCTACACATTTCTGAACACCTCATGTCAAAAATACAGATCAGACTAACTAATGTGGTAGAGATATGGAAACATCTCCCTTTCAGAAACCAGTCGTGATTTTTTACATTAAAGTCAATATATTACTATTTTATTTTCCACATTGATATGTCCCATTCACTCTCTAGTAAGTATTTTGAGTGAACAAAAGTAACATGTAAGATGGACACATGTCTGGTCATAGTAATTTTTGAGATTGCTGTTCCATATAACTGCAGCCATAGAGGTTGCTGTATAAAAAAGATCAGAAGTATATATTGGGGGATAGAGGGGGAGCCATATTGAATTCTTAGCTATAAGGAAGCAGAATGTCAGATAAAATGTCTTGACAAACATTTTTATTTCACATAGACAATACTGACAGTCATTTAAGAATAATTTTTGTATAAGGAACTCTTCCCCTTCTTGGCATCCTCTAGATATGATTTTCTTACCCCTTGTGGTTACCTTGTGGTTCTGCTGGGTGTGGATGATGGAGTCCCTGGTCCAAAATATCTGGAAGGGGCAAGACTGGGGAAAGCTGGTATAACTTCCAATTTTATCATTGGCTTGCTTGAACTTCTTATATTCCACTGTCACTTATGGCGAGCATCGGTTGCTTTGAATATGGCATGAATAGCCTTTGGTATTTTATGGAATAATATTTGTTTAAGATTACTCCTGCTTCTGTGCAAGGGGAGCAACTGACCTGTACAAAATATCAAAATCTCCTGCTTTCTTTTGGTGTCATATTATAATGTCAAGCAAAACTATTTTATTTTCTGAAAGTGAAAAGATAGCAAGCAGCTACTGACATTCTGAAAAATATGCCATATTTGATGGCAGGTTTGAGGTAGCACTTAGCAGACTAAAGTAAATCCTTGTAGATTCACATCTGTGATTAAGGTCCTGGTCTCTGAGTTCAAACAAAATTTTTATTGTAAATAATGTTTCTTTCTCCAGTATATGTCCCCTGTAGGCACAAGCCTTTCTTCTGAAGTCAGAACATTTTCTATCTTGTTACTGTATGTAGTTTATTGATTCAGCTGAACAATGGGGAATTGTACTATTAACTCTGTTATTGCTGGCAGAATTTTATTATAATCAAAGAAGCCTGTGTTGAAATGCGCTTTTCACCCGGACATTAACTGTATGATACACAATCTCTCCCTACTTCCATGGAGGCCTGTGTAGGAACAAGAAAGTTTTAACAATGCATGTTGCACGAAAGAAAAAGTATGTGACACCTTTCTAATAGCCAGTGTAATAGGATTATATAAATGCATATTTACTAGATACATACAGTATAATTTTATAAGTTTTATTTTTTTCTCTCTTTCTCTCAGGTATATGTAATTGTCTTTTTGTTACATTCCCATTTTAATCTTTTAAAAATATTTTTAAAATTTGAATAATTGTAGTTGTCAGGACCATGTTCAAGCTATGTATCCTAAAATGCTATCTGTAATCTCTGAAAATGATTCCTGAGATCCACCATAATAGCAGAAAAATTGAGCTGAAAATAGGGCAGCCTGGGTCCTGATCTTGAGCCAGGGTGTTGGTTTTAGGCAGCGATTGATAAGTAAAAGGCAAGAATGGAAAACCATGGACTTAATTCTCCCATTCTGGCCAATCCAAAGAGTCTCTGTTTGCAAATAGCAGGCTTGCATTATCTTTGAGGTCAGGCAAGAGTCTGCAAGGTAAGAAGGAATCTTACCATGATGACGAGAGTGAACAAATTTGTGTCAATCCATGAGAAATACTGTCTACTTGGGAACAATGCCACCAAATATAAATGGTTTTAATTTCACCACTTTCAATGGGAGTGTAAACCCACCTGCTTCATTCTCCCATTAAAATAAATGGGGCATAATAGTGACTTTCCTTTGGCTGGAACCTGCTAAAATATTTATGAATTATTACAATTGATGCCAAAGTTGTCTGTCTGTCTGTCTATCTATATTTATATTTGTAACCTATAAATATTTTATTGAACAAAAGTCCGTAGAAAATATTCTAAGCTAAGCTGAGTAACAAGTTCTCCTGAAGTGTCCCTTTTCTGGATGCAAAGAGTGGATCACTCTGTAAGAGTGCACAAGATGCTGCAATCCTGGAATCGGGAGTTCTGCTGAATAGCTTCATTATGCTATATGCAGTGTGTACAGTTTTATCTGCATTTTTTTTTGTAATACTAAGTGAAAGGTTAGTATTAAAGTGATTTCATTGGTTTCACAATATGTAGTGTAGGAACTTTTATTTTTCCCCCCTCCCACCAGCAATCCCAACAGAATTCCCCACCACTGCCACCACCACATGGCAATTAGGCTTTAAAAAACAAGAAAGAAAAGAAAGCCTTCCATAATCCATTCTTACAGAATACAGAGTTGCAACGATCTCATTTAAGTTCACTGGGAAGAAAGGCCCATGGAGTTGTGCACTGCTTACTTGCAGGAAAGTGCTCTTAAGATTACAGCTCAAATCTGAACGTGTAATTATTTCCTACACCAAAGCCAGTGGTCAGATTGATATACAGTGATGAAAGAAACTCTCATCAGCTACATTGTTCCATTTTAATTCTCACTGTGTTATTATTTAAATAAAAGCAGTAGTCCTGAAAGTTTTTTGTATGAAAGGAAAAGTTGGCATACATATATTTAATACTAAATGCCAAGCCAATTTCAAATGAAGCTATGGAGACATGCCTTCACTTTTGTTGGGATCATCACAGCTATGAAGTAATTCAGCATTTTCCATGTTCTCTCCTTCAACTAAGGCTTATGAGTTGGGTTTTAATTTTTTAGAAGTACAGTTTCCCCATTCTTCAGATGTTGGTCTAAAAGTATGCTTGGCTACTAACATTAGTCTTTCTCAAGTAAGAGTACACAATAAGCCTGAAGAAAGTTGGATTACTTTAATAAGTAGGAGGGAGGACATCTGCCCATATTAGGTCCAAAGTACTTTTTCAAATGATTTTCAAAGTATGCATAGCCTGTTCTCTGTTGCTTCTCTTGCAGTGGAAGAAAAAGAGATACAGTTAAAGATTAGTGAATCTTTAACAAGATGTTACATTAGCTATGCCATTCACATTACTTTTATTATTCTCAAGCTTTTAAAATTTTTTTGTATTGATTCTCTTTTACTTTGTAAACATTGTTTTTGTGCTGTCAAAGTTCACATTCTTCTGAAGAATATAGCCTTCTGAAGGATACTTTCAGACTTGCAAGATTGATATCAGCCTTCCCAGGTAGACCAGACAAGAAACATGATCAGATGAGCTAATTCTACTTTATTGTAAGGCTGCATTAACAGAATCTTGAAAGTCTGAAAGTACAAATCTCCCACTGTTTCTATTACAGCCTGTTAAGCTAGGGAGGTTCCTTTCTGAGTTTCTTTCTCTATCATTATGCAGCTGTGGGCTATCCCCCCCTCTTAACTGACCGTTCCCTAGGCAGCATCTGTTCCCCCCATCTCCAAAGGTCATTCCCACATACCATTACAGTGGGTGATCCACTTAACGACTGCAGCTAGAACTGACAAACTGATGTAAGTAGAGCACAGTCATGTGACTTTTCATTTAACAACCACGTTGCTTAGCAATGGTGTGCTGGGCTCAATTGCAGTCAGTAAGTGAGGACTACCTGTCTAGTTATCACTATTTATTTAAATACGTATAAGGTGCTGACAATACAGCTTATAATAAAAGCAGTTAACAAGAAATGACAGCTGAAGTGCTCAAATCTTCTGCCAATATGCTACTTTCTGTGCTGGCTGCAGATGAGGGATCTTCTCTCCTTGGCAGGCAGCATAAAAATGAGGTGGCTGACTGCCTTTGTAGGCAGGAGCAGGTGTGAGCAGACTAGGAAAGGGAACTGCTGGAAATGGTCTGGGCTGTCCACCCCAAACTTGTTCGGTGTACAGAATCTGTCACCCATGCAAGTGGACTTTCTCATGATATTCCTGACTGAAATAGGAGGAGTAATATTTTAAGCAACCTTATGAAAGTAACATATCTTTGAAGCCTGGTCTGTAGCATTTGGTTGAAAGTTCAGGACTGATGCTCCTATTGAGTTTAGAACTTTTACTCAAACATTATTTTTGGAATGGCCCTTGGTATATTTTAATGCACTGGAAAAAACTATTTAGCAAAACATAATTTAAAATATTATTTTCTTCCTCTGCCTCTCCAATTCATTTACCATCTAATAACTCCAAAAATTGGAATTCAAGGCCTTTAAATTGAAGATAAATGGAGAAAGAAATACCTTAAGACTGAAAATTAATAACTTTCAGTCTTGTTGGGCTAGGTAGGACTGGTAACATCAAGAATGTTTACATTTAACTTATTCTCCGTATCATTAATTTTTCACTACATTTTCAAGGTCTTGATCTTTCAGCAAATGATTGAAAAGTGCAAATTTAAGTATGGTCTAAGTGTTTCAGTGGTTGCAAAACCATGGTCTTAATTGAAACAGCCTTTAAAAATAGAATAGTTTTGTGCTTTACATGAATAAGTTATTTGGCTCTGGGAGTAGTGAGCTTGCTCAGCACTTGAGATGACAATTCTCTTCCTAAGAGATGGTAGGTCTCAAAAGAGCTCGGTGGTACTCGATCTGGTAGAGAGGATGGGTATTGCTGATAAGAATGGAACTGAATCTTATTGAATCTGAGTATTATGAAGGCTAGATACTCTATATTCTAATGCTAGAAAGGGTGGGGAGAAATGATGTTTCCCACTTTAAGCAACTCAAAATAGCTGCACTATTTAGGGAGCAGCCCCATTATTATAAAAATACATAAATATGGACAATACACATCATGCATTTAGATACCATCCTATAAAACACTGACAATTTTGTCACACCTCTATATCCCATTTTATCCTTTCCTCATCAACACCTTGTATTGTATCATTCATTATAAAAAGACTGAAGAAGTGCCATTTAGGTATTGTAGCATTTAAGGCACATGGGTTTGATTTCCAATCATTTCATTAAGCAGCCAATAGTGCAAGTGCTAATTATTAATTATTATCTACAAAAGGGACTTGTGACAGTATTCTTGCTAGCCTTTCCCTTTAGGTGTGATATTCTTTCCAACTCCTGTGTTCTGTTTCTTTTTTCTAAATGATACTCATCACTGGGGCATTTGTTGGATGGGAAGCAGTAGAGGCTCTCCTGCTTTTTAAACATGTCTTTGTACTTTTGCAAACTTTAGAGATCTTTTGAATAGGTTGATATTACTCTCTAATTTCTTAGTGGCCCTGTTTTGGCAGTCCTTTCAGTTCTGACTGCCTGCAAAAGAATAAGTCATAATTCTTAGTAAATAGCAGGAAATGTGCTATATTTTAATGTCTGGTGAGTACAGAATATGCTTTATATCATATAGCCATGGGGTTATGGAAGTGACAGAGTGTAGATCATACAGGTTGCATGCAGAAAGGTCAGCATTAAAACACTGCTTATTTAAACAAAATCAGTGATGTGCATAGATTCATTATTAGAGAAATCGGTGCATTAATAACATATGGAATTTCCAAGTTAAAATTATTAAAACAAAGGCCAATAAACATTCAACAGAAGTCTTGTGTGCGTGTGCGTGTGCAATTGTTGGCTAAGGGGTCATTAAATGTTCTAACACTGAGATAGTAGGATAGTGGGTTTTTCCCCTGAGTTAAGTGAAAGTCCAGGTAGACTTCATGCACAAATGATAATCTCTCTTCATTCTTCCTTTTTTAATGAAGAACATTTGTGTTACTTTTCTGATAAGCATAAATTGTCGTCTTCTCTAACGAAGATCAGATTTTTCCTGTTACCAGCAATCTCTTTTTAGCACTGGAAAATGATTATCCCACTGTCATTTTGTTTGAAGTAAATGCAGTACCATCAGGTCACTTAACCTCATATGATAGATGCTTAGGATGTGTAGTGAAGGAAACATGCCCCCCTGAAGCTCATATTCTTCTCACTCTTATTTTATACAGCTATTTGTAGTTCAACCATATGCTGTTGTGCTAGTGGTATCTAAGAGATGAGATTGTTTTGGAGAATAGTCTCTGATTTGCATCACAGTTGAAATTTACTGTTGTTCTGTTTTCAACACTATATTTTTATTTTTCTTCAGAGTAGTTCAGGATAATTGGTCTTTCAAATTACTCAATGTTAATATATGTTAATATTACTCTGGTGTCTACTGCTCTTCTTTAATTCAGAGAACTATTCTAACTTGGATCGGGAAATACAGGCATAAATATCTGATGGCTAAATCCCAGTGATACAAAACTACTTTGCCAGAACAGCAGACATTGTTGCATAGGGTTCCTTATCCATAGAGATGGGGATTTGGTATTATGGGATCTGGCTAAGCATGGCTGGAAACGTGCATTAGGGATTATGAATGGAGCAAGATTCTACTAGAGCTCTCTTTTCTTTTTCTTTTTCAAATGAATGTGGTTTTTGCTGTTTGAGTGTCCATTTGTTTATTATCCTGTTCTTTTCCTAAAGAGCTTAAGAGTGGCTTATGCACACTTAAGTTATTTGGTTTCAGCAACAGATGATTGATTCCAAAGGCTCCCTCAAAAATGAATTCCAACACACCTAGTGGACATGTGTTTTGAATAAGCTGATGTATGTAAGGTTTACCCCGTTCGTCTCAGAGAAACTCTTGTGACACGTGTGTTCAGCAAAGAAGTTTACTCAAGCGTAACATAAGTAAGTACAGACAAAGCCAGGGTTGGCTTGGCATGGCTTACATGGTATTTTATAGCTTCCCCGTTCCCGCGCTTTACCCGTTGCTTAATTACAAATTACCCGCAGTAATCCCCCCTCGCCCAAATGGCAGATTCAGTCCGGTGCTTTTGTCTTTCTGATTGCAGTCTATGGGTTGTGCTGTTGTTGCCTTTGTTGGGTTTGCCTGTTTGCGCACAAAACTGGGAGTTCTCGATCCTTCATTGATCCTTCATTGATTGCTTCGCTTCCTAGCCTCTGCGCTTTCCTTTGTTTGCAGCGCCCGAAGGGAAGCCAAGCTGATACAAAGTATCGGCTTGCGGTTTTGAGTTAAGTGTCACCACCTGGGCGTAATCAGTTTGCGGTTTCACTTCCCCTTTTTCTCTGCTAGCGCCTGGGCGATGAAATTGACTAGGTGCGGCTGAGCAGCGCTTCACTGTGCCGGGCCGTGCCGGCTGAATCTGACAGCGTAGATGTACTTTCTCAGATTTTTCAGCTTAGCTGGTCTGAATCTTCAAGAGAAGAACCTTGAAACATTGTGAAAGTTTCATTCACAGTTATTCCAGTTTTTCTGCAGTTTGCATTCTGTGTATACTATGCTAGAGCCTTCAAATAAATAGACATAATGGCAGACTGAAGATGGATCTGTGAAGAGTGGAGCTGACAGCTGCGGTGGAAGGAGGAGCTGGTGAATGGATCAGCTGCTCAGAACTCTTCCCCAGATTAAGGAGAGGGCTAGGATCACCCACAACTTTGCTCCCTACAGAGGCTTCCTGTGAAGAGAATGTAAAATAGCAAACTCTGGCAGGTTTTAGAGCTTTGGGAGCTGGGGGCGGGGGAAATCATCTTGCCTAAGCCATGGTTCAGTACCTTCAAAAGGACACTGGGTTGGCCCACTTCCTCTCTTAATCACCTTAGGAAATTGCTTGTTAGTGATTTTTTGGATGTTAAGAATCTCCGGAAGGGCAAGTTTTATTATGCCAGGAGAGTTTCCTTCTATCCTTGATGAAAGAAGTTTCATGTAATTTTAAGGGTTAAAAAGAAAATGTTTTATTTGTGAAAAACAGCAAAAGGGGGACTGATATGTTGATTCTGGAAAGTTAAGAGGCCAGAAGGACTTGAAAGAACATTTCCTCTGGATTGTTTAAAATTTTATAAAAATATATATGAAGATTTTGAAATTAAGTATAAGAAATCCTGTGGGAAAGTTTTGTTGATTGGAAAATAAACATATGATAAGAGAGGACTTTGAAGGTTGACTAGAGGGAACCAGAGAGAACTAAATATTACAATTAAAGGAGAAGAGATCCATTAATACAATGGAGCAATACTATTTGACTATAGAAGAAATCAAGGTTATTTGGGAACAGTGTACCCAGAAATTACTCTTAAGACTGTCAGCTGCTACAAAAATGGATTTAACAGAAGCTACAGAAGAGGAACAGATTTTACTGGACAAGACAGAGACTGATTCTGATCTGAAGGTGGATCTGAAAATGAATTTAAGAATGCCAGACTACAAGAGTGATATGGGAAAAGATGCCACATTGGATTTACAATGAAACTGGCTGATGTCTTAATAATTAAAGGGGACATACAAATAATAAATCAGAAGAGTGAGTTGGAAAGCTTTCTTATCTTGGATTTACAAATCCAAGAGATGTTAAACTAGTGAAGAAGTTTCTGAGAAGAGACAAAGAGAAAATTATAAGAAATCTGCTTATGAGACATTATTAGAAAGGATTAAAGATCAAGCTTTTAAAAGTAAACAGAAGGGATATAACGTGGATTTATTTGACCAGGGTTAATATATATAAGTTGTGGTTTCTGGTAGCTATTAATGGAACTTTTTTTTTTACCAGGACTGAATGATGAGTCTTTAAAGATTTGTTTATAGATAACAGATAAGATATGGGGAGAGATTTCTTTTGCTTTATTTTTTAGGGAAAGTGATAAGTTGGAATATAAAATGCATTTATTTGATTAAGGTTAATATATATATATATGTTATTTCTGGTAGCTCTTAATGGACTTTTGCTGATTAGAAGTGAATGATGAGTTTTTACAATTTGTTTATTGATAAGAGATGAGATATAGGAAGAAGAGACTTTTTAACTGAAATATTAGAGAAGGTGTTACTGAAGTCTATCCTTGTCTGAAGGGAGGAGGCAGTCATTTCTTTAGATATCTTTTTTCTTATTTTTTCCTTATTTCCTTATTTCTTTTCTTCTGCACTTTTTTCTTTTTTCTATTCATCTTAGTTTGTATTGGTCTTTTATCTTTGCATTCGAAAACTTTAATAAAATTATTATTAAAAAGAGAACAGAAATAAATAGTTCTCACTTCCTGTGGTACATCAAAAATACTGCCAGTCTACAGTGGACAATTTAGTTCTTCAATTGCACTTGAATATTCTTAGAAAATTTGTTACATGCCAGCTATTTAAATAAGACAGCTGAAAAAGGGGGTGGGGATCTGGGGCTCAGGGTTTTGGCAGCATTCTTATCTTAATTCTCCATAAAGAATTAATCATCAGTCGTGAGAAAACAGCATGGAAGGACCTTCAGAGTACTGTTCCTTGCTCCTCAGTCTCAAATGCTTGATTCTTCTTTGGGTACATCAATGGCACCATTTCTAGTACTTTTCTTCTCTGGGAGATGGGTAATAGTTATTTGGAAAGAAATCCTCATCAGATATGATTGACAAAATATGGTTCATGCTAAGATGAATTGTATTGCAAGTGTATTGTCAGATAATTACAGTAGATTATGTATATAATATTCATGATCATAATACCACCATTAAATACATAGCAACATTTGATTCCTACATCAGCTTGCAAAGAAACAAGCAAGAAGTAAGAACTTGAGCAGACAGTTTTCAATTAACTTTCAGGCTTTACCACATAGGCAGGAATGAACCATGGAGTCCTTGGGGTTCTCTGAGCTTGGTTGTTTTCTTGCAAACGTTTCGTTACCTGACTAGGTACCACCTTCAGTGTTAGAATGTTACCTAGCCGGCTAGATGTTGCCTAGCCAGGTAATGAAACATTTGCAGGAAAACAGCCAAGCTCAAAGAACCCCAAGGACTCCACAGTTCAGCCTTGAGCTACACATATTGGCTTCTATAGGAATGAACCATTCAGACCAATGCTTCTCAACCTCAGCGACTTTAAGATGTATGGACTTCAACTCCCAGAATTCCCCAAGCCAACGTGCTGGCTGGGGAATTCTGGGAGTTGAAGTCCATACATCTTAAAGTTATTAAAATTTATTATTACTGGCTTCCCTTACTGCTGCTCTTTCCCTAATTTTCCTGTGCTTTAATGATTTACAGGAAGTAGCAAGACCCTGTTTCCTTAATGAAAAAATTGTCCTTGTCCTTGAGTTGCTGAGGTTGAGAAACACTGATTTAGACAGACCCATAAGAAATGCAGAATCACAGATAAATAATAGAAGCAATAGCTGAGCAATTCCAACAACTGCTATAATTCAAGAACAAGCCCTATATAAAGAAACAACGTTGAAATCTTGCATTTCATTTTTCTTCCCACCCTCCATAATGGATGACTTGACCCACATATTTTCCAGGGATTGAGTGGCAAGGTGAAGCTGCTCTAAAAATGTACAGAGAGCTACTCTAGGATATCCTTACATTTTCCAACACACTCTTTTTGCCTTTGAATCCAAAGTGCTCCACAGCCCTATTTTCTGCTGTGTTTCCTTTTTTATTATGCCAAGGTATAAATATTTTTTGAGACTCATTGCACTGATAATTGTGATGATCTTGCAAAACTTAATATTTGATTTAATGTGAGAATATTTTTAGCTTTCACACTACAGAATAAAAAGCATTTTAAAGTGACAAATGTCAACATTTTTTTCTACTTTAACAGAATCATAAATATGCCATCTTCGTAACTAAACTTGCTTTTAAGGATTAATGGCATTGTGCCAAATAACATTTATTTTCTTGCCCTCTTCTTCTTTACACACTGATGCCATTTAAAAGTTATTAAAATTTACTATTACTGGCTTCCAGTACTGCTGCTCTTTCCCTAATTTTCCTGTGCTTTAATGATTTACAGGAAGTAGCAGGACCCTGTTTCCTTAATGAAGAAGTTGTCCTTGACCTTTGGACAAAGATGTGTTCCTCTTACAACCAGACAAAACTCAGTTGTATTGTCAATATATAAAGAGAGAATAAGATTTTGGTGGCACAGCAGTTTGTTTCTGACAACCAAATTATTTCTGACCATCATATGTTGTAGGTCTTACCATTTAAATGTGACCACATGGGCAGCAGTGCTATATTTAGGAAATGTGGAATCCTATATATTGTATTTTCCTGTATCTGGATTGATTGAAGTAAATTATGATGGAAATAAAGAAGAAGAAAATCTAGAGGTATCCTGACAAATCATGACATTGGTAAAGTCAAAATATCTAGTTTTTTTATCCTTATTGGAGCACAAATTAATATAAAATTAGATATTACAGAAAATAGTTTTTTTTTTAAATAGTGATTTGTTTGTATTGTCTGAAGAACACCTGTATTTTAAATACATAACAATTTGTTACACTGGGATTTACAGGAATACAAACATTTTGCTACTCCTAATGTTGAGTTAGGAGAACTTGCCACAAATAACCAGTTACCCTTTTTCTTTCAGAAATTTCATTCTTACTCTTCTTTAAAAAGCTTTGGTGCTGAAAGATTGTAGCATTTGGATCTATTAAGTACAGTGGTACCTCGGGATACGAACGCCTCTACTAACGAACCTTTTGGGTTACGACCAGCTCTGGCCGCAAAAATTTACCTCGATGTATGAACTCCACCTTGGGGTACGGTCATTTTTCCGCCCTGACACGTGGTCCGCGGCCATTTTTCCGCCCCTGACACGTGGTCTGCGGCCGTTTTCCCACCGCGCCGCGCGGTGCCCACCCATTCTCCCGCCACACCGCGCCCAGCCGTTCTCGCGCCATGCCCGGCCTTTCTCGCATTGCGCCGTGCGGCGCCCGGCCGTTCTCCCGCCCCTGACGCGTGATCCGCGGACGCCAGAACGGATTAACGGTAATTACATTGAACCTTATGGGAAAATTTGCTTCGGGGTGCGACCAAATTCGGAGGGCGGAATGGATTAACCGGATTTACATTGAACCCTATGGGGAAATTTGCGTCGGGTTACGACCAACTCGGGATACGCCCAGAGTCAGGGAACGCATTAAGTTCGTATCCCGAGGTACCACTGTATCTATTATCTTAAAATCTCTTTTTTTTTACTTTCATGGAACAGAAGTCCTTAGTTCCACTTCCATTTTAACAGTTACGGTTATAATTAGCAAGCAAATTTAATAGCTAAGAACATGTCACACTGCAAGTTGACATCACATATACCAAAGGGGGGGGGCTTATATTGCAATGCTGCTTCTGCCACCTACCCTTTTTTTGACAGACACATACCATGAATGCCATTGCAAAAATACTGTAATGCAAATAGTCTGATAAAGTCTTGAGTTATCAGACTTTGCAAAAATCTTAAAGACCAGCAGAAGTCAGCAAAGAGTTAGTTTTATATACCTTTTTATATCCATCTGCTGATCATCTGGATTTCTGCAGCCCAGATCTGATAGTCCTAATAAAGTCATTAGATAATCCTGGCTTATCTCAGGAAATACTTTGGACAAGCCTAAGTTTCTTAGAGCTCTGTACTGGATGTACTGAGATTAAGCTATCTGTCTGTTTCTCATTACAGTAAACCAGTCACACAGGCATAGAAGGAGATCGTTAAGAATCAGGAAATATTTCTGAATGGCTCTGAGTTAAGAAACCCTGATTGTATGGAGATGTTGGGTGACTATAATAGATATATTTATCAAATATTTGAACTAATATATAATCAGATGATGCATAATACATTTGGCAGTTGTATTTAATCACAGGAAAATATAAATAAGGTAAATTCTTCTGAGTAAGCCAAGTAGCAGAACACCACATTGGCCTCATCTACAAATTTGATAATCACATTTTCTAGCTCCAAATCTAAATAATTTATAAATATGTTCAATAGCACAGGGGCCTGGAAAGGAGCCCTGCAGTATACCACTTGATACTTCCTTCTAGGCTGAAAGAGAACCACTGATATGCACTTACTGAGTGTGATTATTCAACCAACTCTATACCAATATAATGGCATCATAGTACCACCCACATTTTACTTTATTTTCTACTAGAATCTCATGGGAGATATTTCTGAAATCAAGCTACATTATACCCACTATATCTGCATAGTCAAATAAACTGCTCACTCTGTCCAAAAAGAAGATCAGGTTGGGTCCTTAATAGTTCATGGAAATCCTGAAATCATTGACTTCAGCAACGCATTTGACAAAGAATTCCATGAAATCTTGATTAGTAAATTAGTTTAAATGTGGACTGGATAACATGTCAATTAATTGGATACATGTCTAGCTCAGACAGTGATACCAAGAAGTATTTATCAATGTTTCCTTGTGAGTGAAATTTATTTATAAGTAGTGTTATAATAAGTATAATTAGTATTTATAAGTAATAGTTATAATAAGTAGAATTTATTTATTTATCATCTGTATGGTGTCCCAACCTCTTAGGTAACTCTAAGCAGTATTATGTTAGGATTTAAAAGAAATAACAACAACAGCAACAACAACAACACACCAGACAGTTGAAGAAGAAAAAAGGGCATTGGAAGGATATCTGAAGGACAGTGAAGAAGATGCACTGAAGCTAG
This sequence comes from Python bivittatus, assembly GCF_059951505.1. NCBI lineage: Eukaryota > Metazoa > Chordata > Lepidosauria > Squamata > Pythonidae > Python > Python bivittatus. The sequence continues at coordinate 111,943,132 of NW_028277030.1, read as the reverse complement.
TATACCATGAAGGCTTACTGAATACTGAAGAGATTAAACTGGCCTACAAGAAAGACCAAATGAAGAACAGAAAAGAGACATGGCAAGGCAAAGTATTACATGGGCAGTACACACACACACACACACACACACACAAAACTAGCAGGCAAAGCAGATAACAACAGGACCTGGCAGTGGCTAAGAGTAGGAAAGTTGAAAAAAGAGACAGAGGGGCTAATTCTGGCTGCACAAGACCAAGCCTTAAGAACAAATGCATATAAAACCAGAATTGAGAAGACAGCAACAGACAGCTAATGCCGCCTCTGCAAAGAAGCTGAAGAAACAGTGGACCACCTAGACAGCTGCTGCAGCAAGATTGCATAGACTGATTAGAAACAATGGCATGACAAAGTAGCAACAATAGTGCATTGGAATATCTGCAAGAAATACCACTTGCCTGCAAGCAAGAATTGGTGGGACCACAAAACAAAGTAATAGAAAATGAAGAAGCTAAAGTGCTCTGGGACTTTAGAATTCAAACAGACAAGCACCTGCCACACAACATCTCAGACTTAACAACTGTTGATAAGAAACCCAAAAAGGCTAGATAGTAGACATTGCAATACCTGGAGACAGCAGAATAGAAGAGAAAGAACTGGAGAAAATCACAAAATATAAAGACCTGCAAATAGCAGTAGAATGACTATGGCAAAAGAAAGCAAAGATAGTACCAATAGTAATGGCTTCTTAGGTGCAATCCAAAAACATCTGGACCACCACTTGAAGACCATCGGCATTGACAAAACCTCCATCACTCAGTTGCAAAAGGCAGCTTTACTTGGAACAGCTTAGGTCCTGCAATGATACCTTTAACACCATCAAACCATCAAACCACAATATCTGCCTATTCCAGATTCTTGGGAAGGACTCGATAGGTGGATAAAAGTGCCAAATCCAGTTTAAATATCTGGCTGACTGTGCGACCAACCATAATAATAATTTTAAGAAGACCATAATACATGCTATTCGTGTATTGGGGAAGTGGGGAATGACCAATTCAAATGATTATGACAAACAAAATAGACTACCAGGGAACCAATCACTACACCTTACCCCAGGACCTTCTGGAAGATCCAAGTTTTCACAGTTTTATGAAAAATCAACAGGGTCAAAGCCATATGACTTCAGGGGGATGCTGTCCACAGGTCTGTGGCAGCTATGGAGAAGGCATACCGCCTAGGTCTCACAAGATGACAGTGCTTTACAGCTGGGACTTGGAGTGCATCAACTCTTCCAGATCTTATTGGTCAGGCAGAAACAACAAGAGAAGATGTTTCCATAGCTAACCAGGTCCTAAGTCACGTAGAGCTGTATAGGTGACCACCAACACCTTGAATAGCACCTAGAATCCCACTAATAGCCAGTGTAGCTAGAGAAGCAGAAATGTTACATGAACAAAATCAGGAACACCCATAGTTGCTCATGCAGCTGCATTCTGGTCCAGCTGTAATGTCCAAATGGTCTTCAAATGAGCTTGTTGCATTAGTCCATGTAGGGGCTGCTAAGGCTTGAGTGACTATGAGAAGGGCTTCCTGATTCAGGAATGGATGTAATTGGTGCACAAGATGGCTTTGTGCACAGTACCTCCACGCCATGGCTGTCACTTGCTCATTGAGGAAAAGTCAGAAGTCCAGAAGGATCCCCAAATTTCAGTTCTACTTGAGGAATTGTGACCCCACTAAGAACTGAAAATGGTAAATCCCTGTGACCAGAAAGTTTTTGAAACAAAAGCCACTTGGTCTTGTTAGGGTTGAGCCTCAGGCTGTTCCTATCCATCCAGGCACTGGGGCAGGACTTCCACAGGACTGCTTGTCCAGCCAGGGATTGAAATATTAAGCTGGATATCATCTGCAGACTGGTGATTCCTGAACCATTGGTGACAGATAACTTCACCCACTTGCCTCAAGATGCTGAACAGGAGTGGATGTTACAAAATTATGTGGAATGGCTAATACCCTGAAATCTGCAAATCAAATGTTCTTGATATGTTAGATAAATTAGTTGAAAGTAATATAATGAAATGTAACTGATACAAGTATAACGTTTTTTACTTAGGAAACAAAAATTATATGAATAAGTATAGGATGGGAGATACCTGATTTGGTAACGGTACATGTGAAAAAGTTTCTGACTGCAAATTGAATATGAGACAACAATGTGATATGGCTGCAAACAAAGCAAATGCAATTTTACCTTGTATCAGCAGAAGTATAATTTCCCAATCTGGGGAGGTAATCATTCCACTTTATTGTGGTTTAATCAGACCACATCTCAAATGCCACGTCCACTTCTAAGCACTGCACTTTATGAAAGATTCATAGAAAGTGAAATAGATTTAGAGAAAGACAGAATGATCAGGGGACTTGGAATTAAGTTTTATAATGAGAAATTGAAGGAACTGGGGGTGCACAACTTTGAGAAAACATGACTGGCAGGATATAATGGTACTGTTCAAATATCTGAACAGATGTTATGTAGAGGAATGTCAAAACCTGATTTATTTCATTCTAGAGTATAGGACACAGAATGGATTTAAATTACAGAGAGATATGTTCTGGTTGAATATTAAGGGGAAAAAAACTCTAACAATAAGAGAAGTTTGGCAACAGAACCAGTTATCCAGAGAGGTGATGGATTTCCCTTCAGGCTAGACAGTCACCTGTCTGGGGTGCTTTTATCTGAATCATGCACTGAAGAGGAGGTTGGATTCAGTGGCCTAAATGGCCACTTCTAACTCCATGATGTTATAGTTTTATGAGACCATAATGTAAAGAAGTGGATAGTATATTAATAACTGAAAAAGTAATATTTAGGAAGGCTATTATAATGTCACACTTTCACATTAATTGCATGAATAAATAGGATATTCCATAAATAAATAAATAAATAACTTTTAATTCAATTTGTTATTCAGCATCTTTTCTTTTAACATGATTTGTACCCTTTCAGAATAACCTATGTGTCAGCTCACAGGTAACTTTTCTTTTGCATTAGAACATTTCTAGTAAACTTCATTCCTATGCTGCTGGCTTTGGAAGAATACACAGGATCTGTGGAAAATTTTCATTTTCATTATTTCATAGAATTGTCTCTTTTTCAATATGTACATTATTATATAACCTTCCCCAACCTGACTTACTCTGATTTTGAGGGGAGGGGGGCAGAAACTGGTGTCAGCAGCTCATGTAGCAATATAAGTCTTTCCTAGAAATCAGGATTAACGTTATTTCCTAGAATTGCAGCCAGAACTCATGAAGTGGGCAGTGATCCTTAGTCGGTCTATTCAAACAAAGGACTGCTTATTGATTGCACAACAGCTAAAAAGTGCTTAAATGAACAGGAATACAATATAGCCTAGCCTCATAACACAAACTGGAATAAAACATATCCTATTTCTGGCTCACTGTCAAGTTTAAATCTGTTTTATGAATTTCAGAGAATTTTATAGTCTGGTACTTTTTTTATCTTCTAGCTGTGACACTAGAAGAACTCCATGGTGTGATACCGTGTTAGTGTAAGATAGGTATATGTCCTCATATATTTCACACATTTGAGCAAGTGTTGATATGAGACCACTTCAAAAATATATGTATGAAGATGCTTACTTTGATTTATTGACATTACACATTGTCTTACACTGCAGTCCTAAGTATAATACATGGAGGTACCCTTAAATTCAATAAAAGACCTGAGGAATCTTGAACCATGATCCAGAAAACCAGCTATAAGTTCTTTCTGTCACAGTTACTGTTTGCTAGATGAGAAAGCTTGTGATTTATTTGCTGGACACAGTTGCTACCAATGCTGCTAACTAGAAGGAGATCATAACAGAGCTAATCCTTGTTCCAGGCAAGGAGCTGAAGTATGGCCACTTGCTGTTCCAGTTCCTTGACACTCTTTTTCAAGCATTGTACTTCTGAAATATAAGGCATTTTTAGGGAGGAACACAAAATGCCAAAAGCATTGCCAGTCAGGACTGCAGAGTTCTACCTGTTTAATTTCTTTTTGTATGGTGCATACTCTTTGGAACACCATTCCACCTGAGATCAGTATGACCCCCACGCTGGCCCTGTTTAAATGAATCCTTAAAACCCTGCTCTATCCCTAGGCCCTGGTCAGAATGCATGATAGACCTCTTGTGGGTTGCTTTGGTGGATTAATTGATTGTTGATTTTCTCCAGACTCTCTTTTAGATGATATTTTATTGTATTTTATTGTAGAATTTTGTAAGCCATCCACAGTCATAACAGATTGGGGTGGCCTATAAACCTAATAAATGAATGAACAAATAAATAATGTTTTGTTTGTTAATGTATCACCAGTAGAACGGTTTGATTTCTCTTCATTCCATTGTCAGGCTCCCGGCCTAGGCAAATACACACTGCTGACTTAGAAAATTTATTGGAAACTTTTCCAAATTCCTATTTGTTCTTTTGTTCACTTATGTGGTGAACACATTACTAGAAACTATTTGCCTTATGTTCCTCCTATGGTCTTTTTAAGCAAGAAGTGGTTATTCCATCACTTGCTATGGGCAGTCAATCGTTCTGAGGACATAGAAATCTGCAAATTTTCACCCTTCATAGTTTAATATTCAGTTTTTAGTTTATTTTTATGTATCATATTGTTATTCTAACATTCTCCCTACTGCTGTTTTTAGCTTGCTTATTATACTGTCTTCAGTGAGCTGTCTTAAGATTGTTTTTGTTGCAGGATGGTGTAAAGTATCAATAGCAAACAAATAGTGAAACCAGAGAGCAATGATCCCAATATCCCATTTAAAGCTATGTATTGTAGGGAGGCATTGGCTATACGCAGATACAAATTGGCACTCCTTCATAGACTGTTACTTTGTGGTAGTCAGGGGGCTTGTGCATCCCAGTGATGCTATGAGCTATTATGTTAGGAATGTACATTCCCAGCAGGGCCACCCATGACAGCAGATCATAGAAAAGGGGCCAGAGTAAATAGGATCCCCTATGTAAAGAAATGAAAACCCACTTCAGCATTCTGCCAAGAAAACCAAATGTATATTCAGAACCAGGACAATGTCAACATGATACTAGAAGATATGCTCCCAAGGTCAGAAGCTGTTTAGTGTACTACTGTGGCCAAGGCAAAAGGATGGTTCAGTGTTCCCAAAATATGTATACTATTGGTACAAGGAATGTCAAAACCATGAACCAAGACAAACCTGATGTTGTCAGAACAGAAGTAGTGAATTGAAATGAAGTGGAGTGGGTCACTTCACATCAGAGAAGCATCAGATCTACTGTGGAAAAGAAAATTATAGAAGAAACAGAATAGCCATCATTGTTAATAAAAAGATAACAAAATCAGTGCTTGAATACAACTCAAAAATGATAGAACAATTCAAGCTCAAGGCAAACCAGTCTACAATGATCCAAGTCTATGCTCCAATCTCAAATGCAGGGGAAGTGGAAGTTGAACAGTTCCGTGGAGAGTTGCAGCACCTTGTCAACACAACAAAAAAGAAAGGCATCATATTAATTATAGGAGACTGGAATGCCAAGGATGGAAGTAAAATAGCATCTAGAATAATAGGAAAATTTGGACATGGTGTATGAACTGAACCAGGAAACAAACTAATAGAGTTCTGCCAAGAAAATCCGACTTTTATATAAATACTATTTTCTAACCTAAAAGACTTGATAGATGAACATCATGAGACAGACAACACCAAAATCAAATGGACTATATACTTTGTAGCAAAAATGGAAAAGCTCTAATCAGTCAGCAGATCCTGGATTGGTGCTAACTGAGGTTCAAATCACAACCCCCTGTTTGCAAATTAACTAAAGAAAACTAAATAGTTTACAAAACTTAAATTAAAGAAAGCAAAATAACCAGATAACCAGATAACAACCTCAGCATCATTCCATATGATTACATAGTGAAGGTGAAATACCAATTTAATCGATTTGATAAATATAGAAGCTGAAGATCTCAGGACTGAAATTTGTGAGATCGTTAAAGATGAAGCAAATACAAATATCCAGAAATGCAGAAAACAAAAGAAGGCAAAATGGCTGTCTCTTGATACTTTGAAAATAGCTGAAGAAAGGCAGAGGAAAATCTGCCCAACTAAACACTGAGTTCTAGAAAACAGCAAGAAGAGCTAGTTCTAAATAAATAATCCAGTGAAACTGAGGATAATGATCAAATGGGGAAGACAAGAAATAAGTTTAAGAAAATTGGCAAAATTGATGGAAATCGTAGCAGTGGTGAAGGGAACAAAAAAGATCAATTCACATTCTCGTACCAAAAAAGCCTAGAGCTAAAAAATGCTCAAACTACTGAATTGCCCTATCCCACATACTAAAGATAATGCTTTAAATTTTGTAATCCAGACTTCAATAATGCATGGAATGAGAACTGCCAATTTGTCAGCCCTTGAGGCAGGCCATGTCAGGAAATAGATGGAGCATGGATTTCAGAAACATTACCTTACTGTTGTAGGATATAGTAAAATCTTGAAAGTCTGCCAGAATATCCCTCTGCCCCTTATATTCCAAAGACCATCAAGGTGGGGTTATTTTGAGTTTCTTTCTCAAATCATCTTCTTCCCCAGGATTGAATTTTAATTTACTTAATGGTTCTTGCATTCCTTCTTCAATCTCTCTATTCCTCTACACAAACATACAAGTTGGATTCAGAAGATGGAGTAGCACCCAGGATCACATTGCTAACATTCAATGGATATTTTTGCTTTATTGATTAAATTATTTTTGACTGTAGAAAGCCTTAAACAGATGGCTGCAGTGGGCTACCTCATCTGCCCATTGAGGAATCTGTATGTTGGTCTGGAAGCAACAGTTAGAATGGAATATGGAGCAACTGAATAGTTCAAAAGTGGGAAAAGAGTGTGCCAAAGTTGAATACTGTCCCCTTATTTATTTAATCTATGCACAGAATGTATCATGAGAAATACTAGACTAGAAAACTAGAACACTTTTTTTGGAGGGGGTATGTCTTTGAGTCAGTCTTGACTCCTGGTGATTGTCTGGACAAGTCCCTGCAATTTTCTTGACCAGATTTCGGAAGTGGTTTGCCATTGCCTGCTTCCTAAGGCTGAGAGAGACTGGCCCAAGGTCACCCAGCTGGCTTTCATGGCGCGACTAGAACTCACGGTCTCCTAGTTTCTAGCCTGGTGCCTTAACCCCTACACCAAACTGGCTCTCATATATCATAGACCAACTCATACATCATTAAAATGGCTGGATGAAACATTAACAAAATATGCTGATGATAGGTTGATTATATGACTTTTAATGTCTGGAAGAAAGGAAGACTTAAGAAATGCCTTGTTAAAGGCAAAAGGAGGTAGTGCAAACTTGGTCTTCTGCTCAGTATGTGTATTAAGAAACTTAGATTATGTCAACAGGCAATTCAAACAGGAGAGAAGTTGAAGTAGAGTCAGATTTTCTCTTCCTAAGTTCAAACATTCAGGGACAGTGACTGCAGTCATGAAATGAAGAGACATTTTTTTTTTTTTACTTGGGAGAAAGACTATGACAAAGTATTAAAGGCATCACTGAGAGCAAAGTTATGCATTGATCAGCCATGGTTTTCACAGTTATAAAAAATGGCTGTGAAAGCTGGACTGTCAGGAAGGCTAAATAGGGAAAAATTGAAGTCTTTGAATTATGGTGTTGGAAAAAATAGTTGAGAACCCCTTGGACTACCATAGGAATATGTTATTCCATGCTAGATGAAGTAAACTCAGACTGCTTACTAGAAGCACAGGAAATGAAGGTTAAGCTCAAATATTTTGGACACATAAAAAGCCAGAGTCACTAGAGAAGACCCTTATGCTTGGAAAAATTGAAAGGAATTAAAAAAGGTAGTTAGATACTGTTGCTGAAGACACAAACAAGGACTCAGAGAAACAATTATTGACAAACAAGCCTGATGAAATGCTGTCCATCAGGACATGAAGGGTCAGAAGTGACTAAATGATTGAAAAACAACGATAGATAAGGATCTGATTCCTGTCTCAGCATGTGATATTCATATAGAACCTTTCTGGTAGTACTGCTTGCTCAGACAGCACTAATCAGCTACCAATACTTATAATCAACTTGCAGCTTTATCTTTTCTGAGGTTTGGCATTAAAAAAAAAACAACCCAAAGAATTTCTCTTTCTTTCAGGAATGCCTATGGAGTTTATGTGGGGCTCAGGGATCTTCTTGTAGATAAATCTGATTCTAGAGATTAGAAGTTTGCTTTGTTTGTTTGTTCTTAATTTAAACAGTCTGTCAGAAATAATAAAATCTGGTGGGCAGAGAGACTGATAAGAGGCCAAAGAAATTATTGTTAGTGCCAAAAAACATTATAGTTCCTTCTCTCAGGTATATATCCTCATGGTTTAAAGACAGTGTCTTAAGGAGCTTCAGAAGCATCAGAGGGAACTTCCTATCATTTTTCATTCTTCTGGTATAATATTTGATCCAACAACTTATGGTATACATAGGAAGGAATACATAGGATACTGCTTTCATTGTTACACCAAAAACCATGTAAAATCATTGATATATCCTCTTTTAAGCATTTCTGTAACTTGTGAACCATTTTTTTTCCATTCTCAGATGCATCCTGTACTATTTTCTGATTAACAGAACATTGGACTAGGCAGCTCAGGGATCAGTTTAGTCTACTAAGATTATTGTGATGGCCTCATGTTGTATGATTTGCTATGAATTTATGTTGCATATGATCAAGCACCTGGAATGCATGAGCATGTACACCCACAACACACACACAAAGTAAGCTTTATGCTATAATGGAAAGATGAAGCAGTTGTGTTAGAGGAAAATTTACATGGATTATATACATCTATAAACAAACTAATAATATTTTAGAAATATATAATCTATTAGAAACAAGTTATATAATCTTAACTGAAAGTATAGCAAGTGTATTTTCCTTTCAATGTTTCAAGTGGAAGAATGATTTGCAAAGTATGTATTCATGAGGAAAAGAGATTTGCACAATTTATTGTTACAGGCAGTTCTGGAATATTTGATGAAGAATATTTGAACAGATTGTTACTCCATAGCATATGTGAAGTTGCTGAATCTATAAATATTACTGAATATAGAATAATTAAGAATATAGGTGGCTGAAAATCAATAATCCCCAATTAGATATCGTTACAGATAGTATCTAATGAGCCATATGATAGCTAGGACAGCACCACTATTCTATTATTTCTATGCTATAACTTTTCATTGGAAAGCCTAGGAAAGACATCCCATAGTACATAGCTGATATCTAGTATAAGATATATGAAGCCAGGCAACTGATTATGAACCAATTCTAGAAGCAGTTAACACCAGATGACTAGCAAAGCCTTTCAGTTTCATGGAATAAAGAAAAAACAAAGTTAGGCATTTTAATATTGATTCTCAAAAGCAAAAGTTGCTTTTGGTGTTAGATTAATTTACAACAACAGCAGCAACAACAACAACAATTTTTAGGAATTTTTTTTTCTAGAAATAAAGAGAAATAGCAGCAATGAGTCTGTTGTAGAATGAGGAATACAAATATTGTAAGCAAAAAACAGTTGGCTATCAATAGAAAAATGCTGCATAAACCAATATGAAGTTGACACAAATGGTGTCAAAAATTGGTTAATCCTTTGAGGGATAAACTAAAAGAAATTGAATATATAGGTAGTCCTCACTTAATGACCATAATAGGGACTGGAAAATTCATTGTTAAGTGGGGTGGTTGTTAAGTGAGTTGTGCTTGATTTTACAACCTTTTTGCGGTCATTAAGCAAATCACTGGAGCTGTTAAGCGAATCACACAGTTGTTAAGCGAATCATGCAGTTCCCCATTGATTTTGCTTGCTGGAAGCTGGCTGGGAAGGTTGCAAATGGCGATCACATGACCCTGGGATGCTGCAACTGTTGTAAGTGCAAGCTGATTGCCAAGTGCCCGGATTATGATCATGTGACTGTGTGGGTGCTGTGACAGTTGTAAGTGCAAGGACCAGTTGTAAGTTCCTTTGTTCAGCACCGTTGTAACTTTGAACGGTTGCTAAATGAATGGTCATTAAGTGAGGACTACCTGTAGATTATTGCCATTGCTGATTTGAAAAGATATAGTGAAGATGGATAAGTAAGCATGATACTAAGATCATATATGGTAGTTTTGACTCCAGGAGCTCTGTGATTCCCTAACCTTTTTGGGCCAAGGGGCATATTTGGAGTTTGGGGACATATTGTGAGCATTCTCACAAAATAGTTGCTATAGTGGATGTGGCCAGACAAAGCATCTGGATACCAAAAGGCATACAAACCATTGGGCTGGAAGCATCCAACACTTTATTTTCTAAGTATGCCTCTGGAATCTCTCTGGAGGCCAGAGGTATTGTTGGAAATTCAGGGAGACTGGCCTTTGCCACATGCTAGTTGTCCATTCTTTTTAAAATTAAAATGCTTTAAGAGTTCAGTAGAGTAGGCAGCTTGGAGGGTGCCAAGGAATATATGAAAAGTCACATTATTGTCCTCAATATCTTTCTTGACACTTAAGCCATATCCTTTACAGAAAAGAGATATGCAGTCATTTGTACAACAATTTTTTGGGAGGAAAATAGAATATGAGGTTGGAAGGAGATCTTCCAGTCTACAGTAAATGCAGTTAAAGCTGTAAATCTTATAGATGGATCCAGGCTTCCACTCAGCAGCCTGAAAACAGAGGGTTTGAAAGACCCTTGAAACAGTGTGGCAGATGGTACTGGAGACTTAATTTATACAGTAGCTAACAATCTACATATTATTTAGCAACTCTTTCTGAGAACCCAGTACAACGCTGAACATTGCTTATAACAAAACTCTCTCTTTGAAATGAATTGAATATCTTCCTGAATAAATCTCTATAGTGATTGCAATTTGAAGAGAGTAATGGGGCCTTTCCACTATTTGTTCCAGCTGTATTAGAGAGATTGATTCTTTGAAGAACCTCCAGTACAGTTCAATTTGAGATGAATTTAGCAATCCAATTAGTATAGAATCTCTGTATTAATCTTTTAATTAATGGGATTTATATTCCTATGGAACATTTTAAAAGTGTCCTTATCTGCAGTGCTAATTAGATGTGTAATTTAATGCCTTTAACTGATTTATCAACAGCTCAAGTTGTTTGTAATTTAGGATTTGGGAACATCTCACCACGTACAGAAGGTGGAAAAATATTCTGTATCATCTATGCCTTACTGGGAATCCCTCTCTTTGGTTTTCTGTTGGCTGGCGTTGGAGATCAACTAGGGACCATATTTGGGAAAGGGATCGCCAAAGTAGAAGACACATTTGTTGTGAGTATACTAAATACATTATGCTGAAATGTGATTAAGTTCTGTAACTTTGAAAATATTTTACAACAGAAATTTGATTTTGATAGTGTATTTGTGGTGAAAAGGCTGGCATAAAGTAAACTGCATAACAATGTATTATTAAAATATTATTTCTTTCTATAAATAAGCCATAGAAGTTTGTATTATCTTTAATTTTAAAATAAATTTGGTGTTGCATGCAAACACAGGCACTCTTTCCTGTTCATCTTTGTTCTTCTCCACTTTAATATTAAAATATTGATGGAAAAAGAAAAGAAGCTTTTAAATGTTCGCTTTGTCTGCTATTGCTTTTCATCTCTAAATACCCACTCGTTAGCATCAGGAGTTGTATGTCCATGTTTGCAACAAACACATATTTAAGTCAACATGGCCAACTGTGTGTGTGTATGTGTGTACCCATGATGGTAGTAGGGGAAGAATGACATGATTTAGAGCAAAAGAAAAAACAAAGGATTAGTATTCTCACCAGGCTTCTACTTAACAATTTTCCAACTATTTTTTTCAAACCAAGCAAATAAATGGCCATATATTGTGTTCATTTCTCTAAACGTCTAGTTTGACCTAAGACATCCAGGTTTGGAAGCTAAGCAGGGCTGAAGCTGGTTAGTTCTTTTATGGGAGACCTTCAGGGAATACCAGGGCTGTAGGCTAAATGCAAAAATCTGAAAATATCTTGAAAAAGCAATGGGAAAACACTTCTATACTGTTGCCAAGAATAAATATATGGCTGAAGTCCAGGAGCCCTATATTCCTAGAAGTCAAGCCAGATTTGAAAGAGACTTTACTTTTGTTTGTTTGTTTGTTTGTTTTATTTATTTATGTATTTATGCATGCACGCATGCATGCACACATGCCAGAAGCCTTTTATTTTGAAAGTTATAATAATGTATTAACAGTAAAATAAAAGAAAAAGGCAGTTGAGTGAGAAGACAAACTTGGAAATATAGCATAGAAAAAGCAGGAGCTGCAGCAGGAAACACCAGGGAAGTAGCTGAGATTTTTTTATTGAACTTTAGATACATTCCTTGCTCCTCCATCATCTGGACTGCAGCTTGCTTGGCTTCATTGCTCACCAGTTCAAAACCATCTAAAGACCTTTCCCTGTTAGTGTTTGGATACATTTAAGGCCAGCTGGCTTAGGTAAAAGTGCTTCCAGTGTCATATCCCTTAGTTTGTGTAGTGATCGGGGCTGCTCTGGCTGCTAACTAGGAGGAGCTGGCTTCCTGTGAGAGGTAGAGGGATGGGAACTGGCAGCCAAAGTGACAACTTCATGGCCCCTTCAGGGGGTTATATCCAGTTTGCCTGATAGATGGTAAAATAAGTAGAGCAGGGCAGAGGAAATGGATGGGAAGCTGGTATGTTTGGGATACATAAGACCAATGCATGCTTACTAGGACACCAATGAGAAAATCTGATACCAGTGATCAGGACCTCCTCCTCGAGCAGGAGTCGCGAGCCCAGGAGGACCTCCACATTATGCACCAGGTCTGTTTGGGGCAATGCAACCCCATCCCAAACCAAAGATGGTAAATTCTCAGATACAAAGGGGCCTCCAATCCACAGCAGCTCCGTCTTACCAGGGTTCAGCTGAAGCCTGTTGTTCCTCATCCAGACCTCCACAGCCTCCAGGCACTACAACAGTGTGGTTAGGGCATCCCTTAATTTAATAATATTAAAGATATCGTCTCAGGATGTAAGGTGTTTCAAGTAAAGCTGCATTTTGCAACTGAATGATGGTGATTTTGTCAATGCCAATGGTGTTCAAGTGTGCTCCAGATGTTTTGGAATTGCACCCAAGGTGCCTATTACTGTTGGTACTATCTTTGCTTTCTTTTGCCATAATTGTTCCACTGCTATTTGCAGGTCTTTATATTTTGTGATTTTCTCCAGTTCTTTCTCTTCTTTTCTGCTGTCTCCAAGTATTGCAATGTCCACTCTCCAGACCTTTTTGGGTTTCTTATCAACAGTTGATCAGTCTGGGGTGTTGTGTTGCAGGTGCTTGTCTGTTTGAATTCTAAAGTCCCAGAGCACTTTAGCTTCTTCATTTTCTATTACTTTGTTTTGTGGTCCCACCAATTCTTGCTTGCAGGCAAGTGGTATTTCTTGCAGATATTCCAGTGCACTATTGTTGCTACTTTGTCATGCCATTGTTTCTAATCAGTCTATGTAATCTTGCTGCAGCAGCTGTCTAGGTGGTCCACTGTTTCTTCAGCTTCTTTGCAGAGGCAGCATTTGCTGTCTGTTGCTGTCTTCTCAATTCTGGTTTTATATGCATATGTTCTTAAGGCTTGGTCTTGTGCAGCCAGAATTAGCCCCTCTGTCTTTTTCTTCAACTTTCCTGCTCTTAGCCATTGCCAAGTCTTGTTGTTATCTGCTTTGCCTGCTAGTTTTTTTGTGTACTGGCCATGTAATGCTTTGCCTTGTCATGTCTCTTTTCTGTTCTTCATTTGGTCTTTCTTATAGGCCAGTTTGGTTTCTTCAGTGATCAATAAGCCTTCATGCTGTACTAGCTTCAGTGCATCTTCTTCACTGTCCTTCAGATATCCTTCCAATGCCCTTTTTTCTTCTTCAACTGTCTGGTGTACTTGTAACATTCATGCCCACCAATGCGCCTTGATAACTAGAGTCTGTCAACATCACTGCATGGATGAAGGGCATGATTCATTTCATTATTTTTCTGGTCTTCCTGTCCAGGGCTTTTAATTCTGCTTGAGTCCAGTCCACTATTCCAGCTGTATATCTAATGACAGGAATTGCTCAGGTGTTAATCACCTTGATGGTATGGACTTTAAAATCTTATTCACTCTTCTGATGTATTCACTACTAACCTTCTTCTTAACTTCAGTGTGTTTGATGTTGCCAGCCTGAAGGATGCCCAGGTATTTGTACTGATCTTCTTCATCCAGACTCTTGATGTCATTTCCATTGGGCATATTGATTCCTTCAGTTTCCCCTATTTTTCCCCTGTTGATGGTAAGGGTGGCACATTTGTCCAGTCCAAACTCCATTGCAATATCTTGGCTGTATATTTGGACAGTGTTGAGCAGCAATTCTATTTCAGATGGTGTTTTTCCATACAGCTTCAGATCATCTACTTTCTTTGGAGAGCCAAAAATGGTAGAATCCCAGAATCAGTGGACTTCTAAATAAATCCCCATCTTGCTACTATTGAGTCTGAGCCTGATCTTCCTTATCCAGACCCTTACAGCCTCCAATCACCCTATTCCCTATTCAGCTCAGGGTGGAGATGTTCAGCTAGGTATCATCTACATACTGGGGATATCTCACTGCAAACTAGCAAATTTCATATAGATGTTTAACAGAGTATAGGAGAAGACCAAGCTCTGACGTGAGGCATCCCATAATGGAGACCCAAGACCCCAACAATAACCAATGGATCCTTCCATTCAGGAAGGAAAGGAACCATTGTAATTCAGTACCCCAATTCCCAAACTTTGCAGGTGATCCTGAAGAGTACTATGATTGACAGTATCAAAAGCTGCTGAGAAGTTTAGCAAGACAAGAATGGTTGTACTCCCTCCATCCAATTGCTCTCAAGTGCCCTCTCTGACCTGTTTAAAATGTGGCTCTGTGGCATATGTGGGAGCTGAAGCAGCAAGGTAGAATGCTGGAGTACAGGTAGAAGAAGATCCAGCTCAAATCTGATAAAAATCTGCAGGGCTATGCTGTGGCAATACTTGCAGAAAAGAAGCAGTTTTTTCATGCATTTATTCCTTTTACAAACTTGCATCCTGCTGACTTGTTTCAGAGTGTAACTGGGCTGGCCTGTGCTTCCACTTCTTTCCAGAGTTCTATCACAATTACTTTTTTGCAAATGAAATCTCTCATATTTAGGCTAGTCTGGATATTGTTTTAACTTATTCTGTGGGAGTGATGGATGATTTTTGTTGGGGATCAACAAAAAGAGCATTGTGTTTTTTAACCTTTCAACAGCTTTCAATACCATTGTCCATGCTATCCTTCTGGATGACCAGAGAATTTGGGGAATAGGAGCTATGGCTTTGCAGTGGTTCTATTCCCCTCTCTCATGTAGATTCCAGACAGTGTCACTTGTAGACTGTTACTTCTCAAACTAGAAATTATATGGGGTCCTTCAGAGTTCCATTCTGTCTGCAATGCTTTTCAGTATTTACAAGCAATTGGGGAGATCATGAGGACATTTGGAGCTGGATACTATCAGCATGCTAATCACACTCATTTTATCTCATCTTTGGGAAATAATGTAGCCCACCCCCAATGTTTGCCTTGGTCAATGATGGTCTCATGAGAGATAATAAAATGAAACTGAATCTAACCAGGATGGAGGTGAGGGTCCAGAGAGATGGTAGATCTGCCTGTTCTGAATGGGATTATATTCTCCCAGGAGCAGGAAGTGTACACAGTTTGGGAGTGGACCCAAATTTCTTTCTGATTTCCCAGAGTAAGGAAATGGTGAGGAGCACCTTTCATTCGCTTTGGTTGATACCCTGTGTCTGTTTCTGGAATATGACCTCAAAACTGTTGTGTCCATCCTGATAACTTCCAGATATAACTATAATAACACATTTGACGCAGGGCTGCCATTGTATCTAATCCATAACTTTAGCTGGTACAAAACTCAGCAGCCAGGTTCGTCTTGGGAGGCACACAAGGAGAGCGTATTACAGTTTTGCTTTGCATTGACTTCCAGGTCCTCTCCAGGCAAAATACAAAACACTGATAATTACTGATAAAGCTCCACATGAGCTTTAGGTCTGTTGGAGAGCCTGCCTCTTTCTATATGAATCTCCATACTTATTAAGATCATCTGGGGAGGTTCATCTATGGTTGTCATGAGCTTATCTGGCAGCAAGTGAGGATTGAGTATTCCAGGTGAGGTACTCCCTTGCAGAGTTGAGGGGCATCCTATTAATTTTAATCATTTGTAACACCCTATTTTATTTTTTTAATCTGCTGAATGATGTAGTAGTTGATGCTATACCTCAATAGATACATACATATTTTACATTTACTTCAATAAAAGATCAAATCGCATTTACTATTTTACTTCAGTTTCATAACTACCGATAACAGAATAGGAAGGTGCAATCCTAAAATAAAATCCTGAGGAATGTGAAATGAAAAGCAAAAAAAAAAAAAAAAAGCCAAATATACAGATAGACAATTACCATAGGAAGTTCTGGAGATACAGTGGTTTTCCTACAGTGAACATATAACGATAAAGCCCATATACACCAGCTGGTTCCTACACCAATGTGTAGTATGTAGTGTGTGTATGAAGGTGTATATGAAGGTAGTGTGAGATAGAACTTTGTGCTGTGGGCACAGTGCAATTCTATTAATCAGCTAAAGAGGTGATGGGTTTTCCCTCACAATATGTTTTGTTAAATGGTTGCACTATTTGGAAGAGTGTTCTGCGCATACATTTTACAGGTACTGAACCCTTTTCCAGAACTAGGGGATAGTAACTCTTTTCAGCTTTTTGACCTTATTTAATATCTTATTTCAATTTTATGACATTTTCCTAATTATAGTATCAATAGTTCAATGAAACAATATTCTTACCATGACTTTGATGGAAATTGTGTTGCTGCCATTACAGCAATTATCAGTAGAAATAAATTCCCTGAATACAACATGTATTGAAATCAAGACTAATTAATGTAACCAAGCCAACACTTACCATCATGAAATAAAGCATGAACATTGCAGATGACATGCATTTTGGTGTTTTTGTTGTCAGATCATTTTCTTCTTAAGAGAATTACCTACTTTTTATGGGGAGATTCCTTCCTGTCTTGGATGACTGCATATAAAATCTGGTAATTGTAGCTGTTGTATGTTAGCTTCATGCTGTGGGTAGCTTTGCTTACCTCTTGCAGATGGAGCTATTGAAGAAAGGTAGACTATTCTTGATATAAACAATTTGTTGTGAAATGGATCCATATAAATATTCATTTAAATGTTATTTACATCACCTATCCACCTTACACTAGTTCTTTTTTCCTTTCCCCTTTCCTCAAAAGGTGTAGAAAACCTTATTCATTTGCAGAAATGTGTTGACATGATGAATTATGAACTTTCTATATATGAAAGAGAATGGGAGTAACCTTGGAATTTAGCTCCCCTCTACTCCCATTTATTCACAGCACATGGTTGTAATCTTATGCATACTTACTTGGCACTGAATCCCATTGAAATCACTTACTTTCTCCTAGATAAACATCCATGGGAGCAGGCAAATGTTAATGATTGTATGAAAACTTACCCATCCATTTCTTTTTCAGAGGAAACAATTCCATGTAAGCTTAGTGGGGTTGATAGTGATTAAATATCCCTATAGGCCCTTTGTAGATCTGCTAAAACTACTTTACAGAGAAATGTTGAAAAACTTTTTTTTTTACCTTATGATTTTGAAATGGCTTTAATCTATTCTGTCACTCTTTGGCTATACTGTTAGAGCTGTTTTTCCATCTATTTTGATTTAAAACATTTGCAGACTGTGTCAACTGGGTTTTAGTAGAAAGATTTACATATTTTATAAATGCATACCTACATATACATACATGAAATAATATTACTTTACTAATCATGGATTCTTTTTTTCTCTCTTTCTCTCTCTTCTTCCATCCCCTGTGTTTATTCTCTCCACCCACCACAGAAATGGAATGTGAGTCAGACAAAGATCCGCATAATATCAACAATAATATTCATACTGTTTGGCTGTGTTCTGTTTGTTGCTCTTCCGGCAGTCATTTTCAAGCACATAGAAGGCTGGAATACATTAGATGCAATTTATTTTGTAGTTATCACCTTAACAACAATTGGATTTGGGGATTACGTTGCAGGTAATATTTTACCAAGTTCTATATGCAAAGATAAATCATGTACATAAATGACTTATTAATGTACATTGTTGCAAGGAACATTTCCACTAAGCCCGGCCATCAGTATTGATCTAGCAGTATTTTTCCCAGGTTATCAGAAAGGTGTTTTTTCTAGGTTTCCCGGCTAGAATTGAACCAGAGACCCTTTGCATGCAACATAGCTTGCTACATCCTTCCTATTTTAACTCTTCAAAGATTTATTTGTGCCCCAAACCTTAAAGTTGTTTCACGTTTAGCACATGCTTACCAAACATTTTCCATGAGAAAGAATGCCATTCAATTAATTAATTAACTTTAAAACAGTAAAATAGGGTGCCATCAGGTTTTTCAGGTGCTATATGAGATTGTACAATCTGATATGATACAGGCCAATATCCAAAAGTCAAAAATGTCTAATATCTTGAGAAGTCCCTAAACCTTGTGAGATTTCATTGCTCTCATTGCCAAGATCTCTTATGAGATTTTGACATCCTGAAATCTCACAAATTATCCTGAAGCAACTCTGAAATTTCATAATATTTTTACATTTAATATTGGGGTTCTGTGGATGTCATCTGGGAATTTCATGGATGCTCTGGCATTTGTGGGCGCTCTCTTGTCAGCTCTGTCTGGAGACTAAGCTAAATTGCTTTACCTGATTCTGTTCAATATTCAAGTCAGAAGAGGTTAGGATCTCTGTACAAGTTATAGTTTATAAGAGTATATCTTATAAATATGGGTGTAAAGAGTATATGTGCCCCCACTCATGGCCTTCAGGAAAGGTGTGAAATCCTGGCTATGCCAGAAGGCCTGGAGGCTCACACCAGTGGGGGTGGCTTGTGGGGTAATTGACTGTGCCTCCCCATCTTGGATGTTTTTAGTATTTATGTATAGGGTTTGTTTTTATAGTTGATTTTTAACGGATTAACTAATCTTAATTATTTATGGGGTTTTTGATTTTAATTGTGAGCCACCCAGAGTCACCCGTTGGGGGAGATGGGCAGCATACAAATTCAAAAATGAATAAATAAACAAACAAACAAACAAATAAATAAATATCACATCTGCATGGTACTGTAACAGACTGCGCTTAGTTGCTCAATAGTGAGTATGCATAGGCACTGTGGATCCATCTATACTGCTTCTTCATTTTTCCTACTTGTCTACATTCAAGTGATGATTCTTCCCTCCAGCAAATTCTCTTATTTATGCAGATTTATTTTCATGCTGCTACTACATCTTATTATATAAGATGGCGCATAATCAATCAATTTGCAAAAGAGAATGTTGTTTCAGTATGGGCTAGTTACAGTAGGCAGAGGAAGGATATAAGCTTGAAAAACAGTCTCAAATTCATGTCTTATCATTTATATATATGGGACAGATCATAAAAGCCAGTATTTGTGTGTGTGTGTGTGTGTGTGTGTATTTAAGAAGTGCGTACATTTAAGGACTTACTATGCTGTTATATCTTATATTCATACTTGAATATAAAATGTGTTTAGTTTATCGGATGAAAATGGCCTCACTAACATTTTTTACTAGCCTGAATGTTATTTTTTCCTATATATAAAGGTACTAAATAGACACTGGGTTCCATACCTATGTTAAAAAGTTCAGTGACTCTCATGCACTGATATGTATTTATAGAGAAATGGACCTAGTTGGACCTGCTTTAAAACTGGTATCTTTTTCAGAGCAAAAACATTAATATTTTTATCTTGTTTTTATGCACTGACATGTATATCCTGGCTATGTTTATAGTAAGAACACTGTGTACTAAAGGCCACTTAACTGTAACTGGGACACCAAGTACATTAGTAGTCTCTATCATTATACATTTCTGCACATTTTCATGAACCAGTTGATATAATAATTTGGCCCTGCAGCTCTCACTGTTTTTATTGTTTTTATTACTATAAAGAAAAGGCCAGTCGTTAGTATAATTTCTGTGCATCTGTGCTATTAATTGTGCTTTTTCTTTTCTTTTTTTACTGTGCCTTGTCTTCTCCTGAAATAAAAGGAAGGAAGGAAGGAAGGAAGGAAGGAAGGAAGGAAGGAAGGAAGGAAGGAAGGAAGGAAGGAAGGAAGGAAGGAAGGAAGGACTGAAGGACTGAAACAGGGGTGTTATCTAAATTAGAAAAGACCCAGTTCCTAAGCAGGGAAGAAGTGGGATAACCCAAGTGGCAGAAGGTGAGGCTTGGAGACCATCATGCTTAGAGATGGCTCCCCAAAACAAGGGAAGTTGCCCCTCCTCTTCCTCATGTCTCCAGGCAGGGCAAACATCCCACCTTGCGTTTCATTCCTGGGGTATTGACAGGGGTCTTTGCTGCTGTGCCTTCACCCTTCTAAGCATGTTGCTCATCCAGGCTGAGGGAAGAGATGCCCTGTCTTAGAAAAGATTAGTTTCATGAACCTGATAGAATCAGTTAGACAATACCACTGAGGTCAATATCGTAACTCCCAAAATTGTATTTCAAATTCCTAAGTGCCTTAAAAAGAAAGAGAGAGAGAATAGGAAATGTTTAGGCTTCAGACCTCTGTGTAATTAAAAAACAACAGCAAAATCTTTAGGTACATCAGAGTGAGAAATGTCAGATTTCTTATACTGCAATTTTTTGTGTGTGAGAAAGATAAAATATGACTTGAATTGCTGATGTAGATGTCTTGACTTTTCATGGAAGAAAGAGGCCTAAAATCATTTTGTTTACAGGTAGTCCTTGCTTAACGATGGTAATTGGGACAGCAATTTCTCTTGCTAGGTGATGTGGTTATAAAGTGCAATGGCAATCCCAGCAATCCCCATTGCTGTTGTTAAGTGAGAATTGTGGGTTGTTAAGCAAAGACCTCTTCACAACTTCCTGGCAAATTCCCACAACCAAAGTTAGTGGGGAAGCTGGGAGGAAGTTGCAAGTCCCAGACAGCTCACAAGCAGGTAGGTAGATAAGTGGCATGTGCGTGATTTTGGACCTGGGAGGTAGCTGCTGCTGGGTGAGGGAGACTTATCTGAGCAACTTGTGACCTTCCTTGCCAGTCCCCATTGACTTAGCTTGTGGGAAGCCAACAGGTTGCAAATGGCGATCATGTGATTGCAGGGAGCTGCAACCGTCATAAGTGCAAGCTGGTTGCCATGCACCCAAATTGCGAACATGTGACTGCGGGGGTGATGCAATGGCTGGAACTTCAAGGACCGTTCATAAGTACCATTTGTTCAGCACCATTGCAATTTCAAATGGTCACTGAACAAGTGGTTGGTAAACAAGGACTACCTATAATTAGTTACTTTATCTCTCTACTTGCCATTCAGAATAAATAATGTAGATAACTGAGATTACAGCACTATCTAGTTTGAGTTGTGGTCTACATGGGCAGTATGAAAAGAGCTACAGAGCTCTGGGTTGCTATAGTTCAAGCCAAAGAGTAACACTGCAAAGGAAAACAGACTGATGTGAACAAAATGAAAATTCAGTTAAACTGGATTGCTTGTGCTTATAGACCAAAACTATGCAAATGTCATCTTCAGTATAAATAGCATGGAGAAAAGTTGAAGATTTGTTCCCATATGTATGCATATGTGTGCGTGTCTCTATTGAACAGCTAACGTATGTAAGGCAAAATCACTTCTTGCACTGTATATTATCTGTAACATGTAACACAATGGCCCATTTCAAACATGTCCCCAGTTTTTTGAGCAGTGTTTCAATCGAGTGCACATGAGTAATAAGTGGAAAATGCTTCCTTCTTCCTTCATGTGCATGACTTCAGAGCATTAAATTTCACAAGCCTGTTTTCTTTGACCTTCAAACTCCCTACAAACAAAATTAAACCAGAAATAAGCCATGGGCTGCAATTCTGATATACCTTATTAGTTCATAAGTAATGGATAACTATATTTTAGCAAACCAAAAAGTTTTCTCTGAAGTTTAGTGGGTAAGTGAAAGAGAGGAAGAAGTGTTAGTATTTTTGTTTGTTTTTAATCTTCCATCTAAAAAGATAAGTTCTTTACCCCATAGATGAACTTCCAGAATTGGGTACCACTACTGATAATTAGTTCAGTAATTAGCTATGTTTGTGGGGTTAATGTTAGGTAGGTTCATATTTGTGATGGTTCTCATTAAGGTGTAGAGTAATATGCTCCGAATGGTGAAGACCAAACTAGCCTGCAGAGTTTTAACAGAATGTAAGTCACTTTCAGTCAAAATTTATGGTCATTTTTTTCTTCTTCTAAGGAATGGGCATAGATGGCCTACAAGTTAAAATAAGCAAAAGCATATTCTGCTTACATTTGTCATTTGGGTATCTGGGTTTAAAGCCAAGTCCAGAAGCAGTCCTAAACTGAACTTCAAGCAAGGAATCACCTCTTGTATAGGTTGAATTCTGATTCCCAGGTTAACTGCTTTAAATATCATTATCGGATTATATTTCAGATGGTTAATTCTCACACAGCCAATTGTGTACCTCCTTGAAACATGATGGAAATGAAAGATAGAAATGCTCATCTGTTGCATACTGGTCACACCGCACTCCAAAAGCCCAACAGCCAAGGAGTTGAACAGTCATCATAACTTAAAATAGCTTCTCTGTGAAGAACCAGAACCCCTATAAAATTGTGACTTTAAGCTTCATTTCAGGCAGACATTCTGTGCTCAGTTGCACACACATGCACACACGCACACACACACAAACAAACATCCAGTGGAACCATTAAGGATGTCGTCTGTCCAATTTCTACTTTAGATTACAGTCCAGGGTCTGTTCATCCCATAAATCTGTAACTGTGTTACATTTTAATTCATTTTGCAAAACATGAACTATTTTGAAATATTATTCTGCAAATAGTGGACATTAAAGAATAAAATACAATTATACAAATTGGGGCTTCTGCAGGATGTGGACTTTGGATGAAAATGAGTTATGCACGAGGTACAATCAGAGCACTGGCATATGAAATATTCAAATAGTCTCAGCTATCAGGCTTTTACATAATTTTTGTTTTTAAAAATCATGATCCAAGTTTTAAGTTGTCTTTTGCAAGTTATATTACTTATTTGGGATGTTAACATTACTTCTATTTCTCTTTTGTGTGTCAGCTTTTAATTTAAGGCAAATACACAATTTGGATATCTTCCAACAATGATTTCATCTGCTATTAACATGTGTTTTGTAAAAAAAAATTAAATATCTGAAAGACTTGTGTAGATGATTTGGAGAATCCTTATAGAAATAAGTGTTGGAGGAATTTATACATAGTTATAGGTCAAATGGAGAGGCTTGCACCTTCATTAGAAATGCTAGAAATTTTTGAAATAATGGAATGGAAAGATAGGGAAGAAGGATGATGTTGATAGAAAGCTGCTCAGCGTTATGAATATATAGCTTCCAGTTTTCTCTATTCAGTTTAGTGCTGAAACAAGTGGTTTTTTTTGTTTTTTGTTTTATCTGCGCTCAGTCGTTACCGACTCTGCAGTGACTGCTTGGACGAGTCGTTGCAGTTTTCAAGGCAAGTGTTTCGGAAGTGGTTTGCCAGAGCCTCCTTCCTAGAGCAGAGCCCAGCTGGCGAGCTCAGGAGGCGGGGTTTCCGTTGCTTCGCGCCCTTTTCGGGCGCGTGCGGTTTTTCGCACTTACCGGCAACTGCTCCCGACTCCTTTTTGCAAGGCGCCGCCAGCATTTTTCCTCCCACCGGAGTGAGAGTACCCATTTATCTACTCACGTGAGTTTTCGAACTGTTGGGTTGACAGGAACTGGGGAGGAAACAGGAGCTCACCCTGCTAACGCAAAGGCTGGACTGGAACTGCTGAAGCGTCGACCATTTCTGGCCGGCAACTTTCAGCGTCATTAAGCCACTGCGCCACCGCGTACTGCTATTTAAAACTTTTGCATTGTAAACCCTTGATGCAACAAAATGTCAGCAATTTTTGTTGAAATTCTTTTTCCTTCAGTAGGTCCAGTTGCTAAAAGTTGTCTCCTGGTTGTCACAGCATAATGTGTGTGTGTGCAAGTTACTGCTTAAACATGAATGTAAAAAAAAAAAATGTTTGAAAGAATGGAATAAGTGTACCTAGAATATTTGCTGAAAGCATATAATATGCACACAATGAATTTTGGTTGAATTAGACAAATCTTTTGAGTTATGCTTGTATCAGTGAGGCTAACATTTTGCATGTAAATTTAGAAAAGTATGTGAATCTCCCATGCACACATAGGTTTCTTCTAGTATCAGCTGTCCCATTTTTTTCTGAAGAGGTGGCTTTTTCATGTGTACAACAGCTTCTGCATGTTAATTTGCAAACTCCTAGATTTGCATTGTGAATATTTCATATTTTGCCTAAACCCTGTCTTGGAATCTGGAAGCACTTTCACACCACCACCTTTTCCATTCCCCATACTGTCAAAAGCAGCTTGAAAATGACTGCAGTCCTCTTCTCTTCCATATACCTTGACATGCGAGGGAACTTGCACAGACTTATCAGTCAGGACCCCATGTTGAGCCACTGTAAGTTCTGCAGCTCTGCAGTGTTGCAATATAAAATATTGTTTTTGCTCCAGTTTCAGATAAATGGTTCAAATCTCAATAGCTGTCCAATTCTAGATAGGCTTTTTCATAGAAGTTGTCTATTGTGTCCTCCTATGTAGGAAATATTCCTATTTGGATTAGGAGCTTGTTTGAGCAATGAAATCTTCCTGTGATTCTGGTTTATTTCTGTGTCCCTCATCTCTAATTCCTGGCTTAGTACTTCGGATCTCACTTCCTACTCAACTCTTGATTCCTGGTTTTGGTCACATCTTTAACAGCTGTTTGTTGTATAAACTTAATAGCTTGTCTGTAGAGGAAATAGGGAATGGCCTTGAAGGACAGAAGGAAGAGCCACTACCAAGGTGATGGCCAGATTAGCAGGGCTTGAGCCCAGGCCAGAAAAATAACTTGAGACAAGAGGTCCTCCCTACTTCACATGAAGACAAAGTGAGGGAGGGGAAACACATTCTGACTTGCAAAATTCTGTTACTATAGCTATTACAGTAAAAGTAGTCTTGACCTATGTATATGGAATTGGTTTCTTAGTCTGGCCTACCTTGCTGGGGCTGACACTGCCTGTATTTACTATAAAAGCATAATACACTTTGAGTGTTTATATGAACTATCCAGTTCACATTTCCCAAACTGGAACATGCTTTTCCATATATTGCAAGACAGTATGCAAAAATGTATACTATATTAAGGGGAAAATGTTTGTAGTAAAGTGTGCCCCCTAGTAAAGTTACATTTAATGCATAGATAAAGGGGGAAAGTACCAAAAAAATTACATAGGAAAATATATTTTTGAATTTTTTTTTAATAATAATGGTTTTTTATATGTTAACTGCTTTATAGTCTTATTGCATGCCACCCAGAGTAACTTTTTCATGAGATGGGCAGCCATATAAATTTGATGAATAAATGAATAAATAAATAAAATATAAAATAAGAATGTGAATGAACTCAGATGAATAGATTTGTCTGTCTCTATGATACCAGTACCTGTTCTGATTTTCAGTCTCTGATTGTTCCTTAGATGAACAGAAGTGTGAAACAGAAATCAATTTTTAATTTAGCTGATCTTTGGATCAGCTGTGCCTTGCTGGAAAATAGTGCGATCACCTCTAAATATAGGATCAGGTTGCCAAGCAGGTTTTGCCTATTGTTGGTAGCAGACAAAACCTTTTGTTTCCATTTCCAAGATTTTGTTTGAAAGTCTGCTGCATTCTGTTTATAATGCTTCTGACTTATTTATATATTTATTGATTGCATCATTTATACCCTGCCAAATTCAAACACATCTGTGTTTACCATCAGTAGACTGCTTCTTAGGTTCAGTATGCTGGTGCTGATGATGGGATTGCCCACTGGCTGAGGACCATAGCGGTGGCCCAGAATATTACGAGGAAGATTTCAGCAGTTTCACTAATTCACTGGAATGAATGAAATTGTTTAACTTGTAATTGAAAGTACTATTAAACAGGCACGAGAGCTTTCACCTCATGTTGCGATGAAATGCCCAAAACGTTTTGGGCTTCAATCATTGGAGTCAGTTTGGTCTACCACTAGGTGACTTAGAAAATAGGGAGGTGCAGAAACAGGCATCAATCATAAATGCAATGCAGGAAATAATCAGTTTTATATTTTACTTGCAATTTGGGCCCTGCCAATGCTGATATCTTATGATTATGTTGTCCTTGTACATTTTTAGTGGCCAAGGTAAAATATTAAAACAGTACAATTTGTCAGCATAAATGAAGCCCAGATGGGCATTTCCTTCTCTCACCATTCCACTTCAGTACCTGAAAATATCACATCTCTTGTTACAGATTTTACTTTCAGATCCTGCTGCTAATCACTCATGCAGATATCAACTTTTGCTTTCTGAGCTTGCCATTCACTATTCTATGAAGGATGGTGGTCCTATTGGCTGGCCCTACTATGGTATCCTTTTGCAGGCTGCTGTGAATCTTTAACCAACTTCCTGCTATTACTGTTGAGCAACCTCCTTATAATTAAAAATAACACTGTCCTTTCAAGTATAATGGAGGTTCAGCTAAGTAAGATCGTATCTGTTCATATTATTGGCTGTAAATGTGCATATGTCTTTCAATATTTATCACTGAAATAGAAAAGATAAAGAGCAAACCTGAAGACTGTAATTGTAAAATGTTATGTTATTGTGAATATGGTTCCAAAGGAGAAAGAAAGGTTGCTCTTATCCTAACTACTTATCAATCAACCCCCTTATTGCAGTTACTGGCCAAAATTTTGTACAGTTAGATAGCAAGAGTTACAGGATGTAAGGATACAAAAAAAGGTAAACAAATGACAAAAAATTAAAACATAGTGAACCAGAATACAATGTGAATTCAAACACTAAATTACTAAAATGCTTAGGGAGAGAAAAAAGCTAAAATGCTAAAGAGATAAAGTAAATAATTACTAAAGAGCTGAACTAAATAACTAAAATAATAGGCAATCGGAATACAAATGCTTAAATGCTACCCTACGCATCCCCCAAGCATCCTCTTCTTCCTCCTAACCTGTCTTTTCTTCTCTGCAATATCATCTGATCTGTCAGATTGCCAAACAGAATTTTGCTACTTGTCATACAGCTCATGATCCTCAGGTAAATGCCTGAAATAAAAATCTTAGGAATTTCCAGGGAATTCAGAGATTGTAGACATTACCATTTCCTTAGGAGTATCTCTATAAAAAGAGCAATATAAAAGACATATGGCATAGATTCCACCACTCCTATTCCATAGGGACAGAGAACTTTCTTCTGTCTACCTCAAGAATTTCAGAGGGAAGGAGACTGACATGCAACAGTAAATGTTCTCTGTGTTCAAGGCAGAAGTAGAGCCCTCTTGGCCCCAAGACAAGCCTCTTAGATGGGGCCTCTCAGTGATGACAAAGCTCAGGTGTTAAGCTCTAGGCTGCAGCAACTGGGGACAATCAGGAGAAAGGGAGGGTCACACAGCCACTTCTTCCAGCAATGGGCCTTGAGTCCTCAAGGGTATCCCCTCACCACCGCAGTCACTCAAAGTATCCTCTCCCATTCAACCTCACACCACCCCCCCCCCCGATTCTCTCTTGTGCAGATCACATCTGAGTTGCATCTCTCTGTTGCCATGTATTTCTGCAGCCAAATATGGTAGTCCTACCCCAGGTGGTCAGATTTGTTGAATGCTCGGAGCAAGAAATAGGCAGCAAGGGGAGCCCAGAAAGCTTTGTGTGCTTGCAGGCCCCAAAGTGTTTATTTCCCCGCTGCCTTCACCATATTTATGCCATAGTCCACTATCTCAGCAGGCAGCACACTTATACCTTACGATAAGTTCTACCCACTTGTACCAAATATGATGATAGAAAGCTTAATCACAGCTGGAATATAACTGGTTCCCCTGCTGTGGAAGGACAAGTAGTTTCTGAATTCTTTTGTGTGTTCTGAGCAGCATACAGAAATAGCTATCCATTTATCCAAGGCAGTATTTCTCAACCTCAGCAACTTTAAGATGTGTGGACTTCAACTTCAAATCCACACATCTTAAAGTTGCTGAGGTTGAGAAATACTGAACCAAGGAATGAAGATGATGGTGATTGTTTTTTTTATATATATATTTTTATTAGAGTTTTTCAATACAATAAAAATATTAAAAAATTAAAAGAAAAATAAGAAAGAAAAAGATTAAAAAAGAAAAAAGAAAGTGAAAAAAGAAAAAAAACATAGCATTATGACTTCCACCTTTCTTTCTATTGAGCAATTGCCATCTTATACTTTCCTCTCCCTCTTTTAATCCCCAAATCCATAAATCATAAGATGATGATAATGATACCATCCCTGGGCCATTTTTCTTGGTTTTATCTCTTGATTGTATCTCTGTCCATTGATAATTTGATGATTCATGAAGTTTTATTCACTCTTGGTGAATTTGCTAGTATTTAGACAGGAAAACTATCTTTTGCCTCCTACCCTAACAGCAGTATTCTCATGCTCTTAGAGGTAAGAGTAAGCAATTGGCAGTTAATTGATATGGCCTTTAGTTTTCCCATACTTTCTCCCAAGAATGTAGGCACTAAAATCAATAAAAGCAACATAAAGTACAGACCATGGCTTTGTTGTGTACTTCTCTACCTAATGGCTCAGCACAATCCTCTGGCATATTTTGTGTCTTTCATCTCTAAAGCCCTTCACTCCTCAGTGAGAACAGTCTCCATAACAAACAAGTTCATCACCTTTTAGTATAAATGCCTAGTGTAAATCTTACTGACTATGCTAACCAGTTTGATTTGCTAATAACTAGAAGGCAGGTTTTTCCATTCCTTTCTTAAAGTTTGGGAGAGTTACTGTTAATTCCCAGTCTTTTTCCCAGACATATTGTCGATATAAGTACATAAATGAGGTAAAAATGGATGATTCAGGAAAAGGAAGGTTGCTGTGTTCCTATCATTGTCAGTAGAATTGGTGGTTGGTGCTGGCTGATTGGAGGGAGATGTTAGAGAGTTCACAGATCTCATGTTATTAGTGTCATTGGTTTTTGACATTGCTTGTTTGTTAGGTGGTTGTTTGAATGGAGTTGATAGGGGGAAACTGGGTAAAAACATGGGTTGGGGACATGACTGCAAGAGGCTGGCTTTACATGAAAGTGAAAAATGGGAGGTATGATAGTAGGTCTGGCCATGCTGTTATAGAAGGGAGACCACAATTTGAGCAGATCCTCACTTCTGGGCCAGATCCTACCAGTGGGTCTGATCTTGGTCTTGGTCTCAGTAATCTTCACCATTTTAGTAAAGCTTACTCCTCAGTATGAAAGTCCAAAATGAATCTCGAATTGCATGTGACCTCCTTAAGAAAAATAGAAAAAGATAATATCGGGTGTAGTCCTTTCAAAGTTATATAGTTTAAGTGGAATTGGACCTTTTTAGATACAATACTAAATGTGTATCAGTCAACATAAACTCAATGATGTTTATGAGCATATCCAAACTTTTGTTTTAAATCTATCAAGGGTCACTTAAACTATGTTGTTTAAATTAAAGTTGTTCAGACAAATCAGAATCAAACCATGAGCAATAATCCTGGTTTACCATTAATTGGTGTTCAACTAACCAGAGTTCCCCAAACTCTTATTTAATGGATAAACTGTTCCGTTTAAAAGCAGAAGCATATGCTTCTGAAAAGGAGAATGCAAGTTCGTGGAATACCAGATCACAGTTTAGCATGATGTTCAAATAGCCTATTGAGTTCCATGGTAAAGATTTTAGAACAAGTTATCTTGCTTCCTGAAATTGTATTAAAATTCTGAACTTTGCCTGGAATATAATTATATTTGTTGATTTTAATGTTGAATTGACTTCTCTCTAACCTGTGTTGTTCTATGAAGTTCATTTAATAAATAGTAAAGAAATGTAAATGACTGGTAACAGGTATCCAATACAAATCTATATTTATTGATTTCTTTTTAGGGGGATCAGATATTGAATATATTGACTTCTACAAACCAGTTGTGTGGTTCTGGATTCTGGTGGGCCTTGCATATTTTGCTGCTGTCTTGAGCATGATTGGTGATTGGTTAAGAGTTATATCCAAAAAGACCAAGGAAGAGGTAAGCACCTCCCAAGGAATTTGCAGAATTTTTTATTAATACTGTAACATTTTAATGAGTTTTGCTCCTTGTTATTCTCACAAATAGGCTAGATTGGGAATTTATATTTCATCAGTATTATTTGTTTAGTTATGTCATTATTATTATTATTATTATTATTATTATTATTATTGATCAGATTTTTTTACCCCACCATTACAAGTACAATAAACAAAAATATTGAATTTTTTTAAAAAGTGAAAACCCATAAAACTCACAGTACCAAACAAAGAGCGTCATGACTCAAATGCTCTCTGGAAGACATCTTCAACATCTTCTGAAAGGTGTCCAAGGTAAGTGCAGATAGTAATGAGCAGCAGGCAGTCAATATACAAAAAGGAAACCTAACTTGCCTCTGTGGCCCAGCTTCTCACACAGGCGCTCGTACTCCATCATCCTAGGGACAGTGATCTTGGTCTCAAATAAGGTCTCATGAAAGATCAACACCATGCTTCCCCAGCCCTGGATCAAGGCTGGACAAACCTCTGAAAGGGCAGTGTTCCCACCCTCACTCAACCAGGTGTCAGTAATACATGTCTGGTCTTCCCACTTGTCCATCATCAGGTCATGTATAGACATGGTCTTATTAGAAACAGATCTGGCATTAACCAGAAGCAACCTGAGATTAGGTGTCCTGGGAATCAGACCACCAGATCCCCAGGGTGAAGTTGCTGATTCAAAAGAAGACATCACCACTAAGTTGGAGATCTCCCTTCCTTTAGAACAGCCAACTCAGCACCCCCCACAATATCTTCCTTAGTTCGACATCAACAGGATGAAGGAGCTGTGCCCTCTTTCTCCCACTCCAAGTTCCATACACTCTAACATGGGTGGTGATTCTCTTCCTGTAAACATCCCTAATTTCCCCATCCTCTTTTCATCCCAACCATCCAAAGATGGGTTCAGCAATCAGGTACAAACCTCTCACACCGAATCCAAGCCCCCAAAACAAAATTAAGGTCAGTTTAGCACCCTGAGCCTCTCCCACAGGCTTCTGAGCCCCAGTCATTCTTACTGCAGACTAGGCCATCTTCATTCCTAGGCTCTCACCCACTTGGCTGCTTAGCTCCAGGTTGTACAATACAGTCCACTTCTCAGGAATGGGGGAGATCAACCAGAGCACTGGTGGTCCACAGCACTAGCATCATTGGGGACCACCCCAACCTGTCCCTAACCATTGGGTCCCAACACATGAGGTCCCAGTGAAATGTGGTCTCCTGGTCCACTCACTACCTGCATACCCATTGCTGAACCACCTAACTGTTGGTCACTATCTAGGGGCCACTGCATTGACCCAGCCCAGCTCCCTTCTGCCAGGTCACAGTGGCCCCCAAGGAAAAAACCTTGCAGCCTCCCCCAGCAGGAAGGACTTAACCTATCCAGGTGATCTACAATTCAGTCCAAGGGATCCAAAGAGATCTGTTATCAAACACTCCTGCCAAATAGTACTACAAGACTGCACATGGCTGCTTAGCAAAGAATTAGAGTTTTCTGTATGTTTTTGGTCCCTTCTGAATTTTGCAGCCCAAGTCTGGTAGCTTTATTTTCTACTGACAGAGTACTTATTCTCACTATATGCTCTAATACTAAAGGTGACATGACTAATAGCAGGCAACCATGAGTTACAATTTAAAATATGTTTTCTTCTTTGTGGTTGAGAAATATTTACTATCAGTTATGGTAGATTGATTAATTGATTGATTGATTGATTGATTATGTGCCATCAAATTGGTGTCAACTCTTAGTGACTACATAGATAGATTTTCTCCAAGAGGATCTGTTTCCATCCTGGTCCTTCAGATATTCCAACAGTGCACCCATCACCAATGTAATGGAGTCCATCTACCTTGCTGGTGGTTGTCTTCTTCTCTCTTTTCTTCCACCTTTCCCAGAATTCTAGATTTCTCCAGAGGGATAGATCTTCTTATGTGTGCTTAAAATATAGTCAGTATTTTAGTAGCTAAGTAGCTAAGTAGCTATATTTCAGTAGCTCTGAAATGGCTACTTAGAGTTCCTGGGTCTCAGCAAGTGGCAGCATTTAATCTACCAGTATTTAATCTTAAAAGCTAAGCAAGGTCACCCCTAATTAATACTTGGATGGGAGACCACAAAATATTCCAAGGCTGTAGGCTAGACTAGGCATTAAAAAAAAAAAAGATCCAAAGCAAGACAATGGGCACCACTTATCTAATACTACTAAGAAAACTGCATACAAGTGTCCATGGAGTCAAACTCAAATTAAGGGAAATATTCCTTTTAAGTCTTAAGAAAATAAGTTGTTTGCCCAACATACACACAAACACAGAGACACACAAACAAAGTGGTGAAAAGAAAACATAAAGCATAGGTATCTCTGGTGAAGGAATTTCACAACTCTGGTGCCATTACAGAACATGATACTTCTGTGCAGATGAATTATTTTAGTAGCCCATTAGGCAAGTGCTGTACCTCGGGTGAAGGATTCAATCTCAAATTGAGCTCCATTCACTTGTCCTTTTGGTACCTTCCTTCCTGGCATGGTCCCAGAGTCTGGGAATTAAATTATGCACTTTTTTTTAAAAAAAACTATTTTATATACTTTCTAATATAAACCTTTGGGGTCTACCCAAAATAGAGGCTGATCTCAGGCTGATCAGTGAGCTCTTAGGCTGATCAATGAGCTCTGCCCCCTGGGATAGCGTAGCGTGTGGAGAAACTGTTGTAAAGTTGAAGTCCTTGACCTGTGAAAATCAAAAGCTTTAAAGTTTGATGATGAAAATGAGCTGGCAAAATGTGCCCTGAGTGGCAAAACATCTTCTGCACAATGAGCTCATACTTGTGAATCAGGAAGTTTCACTTAGCAAATGAATTCCTCAAAATTTTTCGTTATCACCTACTTAGCATATATTTGATAGGCAAATGATCAAAGCTTATGATTTAGGATGAGTTCAAATATCAGAAGAACTTGAATGCTTCATTTTCTTACTGTGCAGTTTTCAATCATATACTGCAGTTACTTAATGTACTTCATTTTGTAATATTGTGAAGTAATTAACCTCAGGAATGGACCTTTGGGCTCAACTGAAATCAGCCACTAAATTAGATCTAGCTTCAATTCATGTCAGTAGCATTTTTTAAAATACTGACCTGGATAGTACTGGATTGAGCCTTCTGGCTAGATATAGAGCTTACACATCAGTATTTAATTAAAGCTACACATCAGTATTTAATTATAGCTAAATAATATTAAATATTCTCTGAATAACTAGCTACAAATATGTAATTGTACAGTTGGAAATAAGAAATTCCAAATAATCATGCAATTTCAATAAGTCTCACAACTTGCTTTTGTTTTGTTTTTTCAACTGAAGAATATGTAAACTATATCAATTGACAGATTACAGTTGATATAAATCTAACTCACAAATCAGATATTTTGATTAACTCTGAAAGAGATTTCAATTCCAGATGATAATTATAAAGTTAGTAGTTGATGCTAGTTTCTCCCTTTCTCTCTCTCTCGGCACATAACATTAGACAACAATAATTTTACTATGCTTGAATTGTGTGAGAGAAATATTCTCCTGAGAGATGATTGTGCCAGCTGATGTGTTTTGCAGGCTATCTTAAGGGAAGCCTAACACTTTTCAAGCTAATAGAAAAATGGCCATACCAAGATATTGTTAGACCCCATTTAGATTGCAGTAGGCTCTGTATGGATCTGGCTTTCAAAATTGTTCAGAAATTTCCATTGGTCCAGAATGTCAAAGTCAAATTATTGACTAAGACTGGTCATAGGGAATATGTGACTTTATTTGCTGCCTATCTTTCCTGTGTAAAATTCAAAGTGCTGTTACAATTTATAAAGATCTATGTGGCATGAAATTAGTCTATCGAAAGGATCATATTCTTCCTTATTAGCCTGCCCAGACTTTAAGATGCTTGAAAAGGTCTTTTTATTTTATTATCACCACCATCAAAGATATATCCAGAGGCAATGTAAGACAGCACCTTCTCAATTACTTTTTTCTAGGCTTTGGAACTTTCTGTCAAGAGAGATCAATCTTTTCTTTTGTCATCCTTCCATTAGCAGGGAGAAGTGTGTGTGTGTGTGTGTGTGTGTTTTAAATCTAGAGAAGTCTTTGGTATAGAAGTTTGGACTGGTGGTGAGAGGTTACCACTTCCTTTATTGTTAGATTTTTTATTGTTATATTTTAATGGTGTTCCACTATTTTTACTGCTTCTCTTTGATGTCTTTGAATGTTTTTTATTATCACAGGCAATGCAGATTTGAGTCACTGTAATCAGTGAGGATTTCTCAGTTGATTTCAGAAAAATATGAATTTCACACAAGGATTAGCTAAAAGTTATTATAACTACTACTCAAGGGGTCCCACAGGGAGAGGCAAGGAGAGGCAGGAAATATCAAGTGCATTGTGACATCATCATGGTTTCTGCCAGGCACCTATGACACTACTAAGCCCATCTTCATAAAGATTTGTAAAATAGAGTTACAAAAATGTTTTAGGGACTTCAGACTAAGCTCCAATGCCGTCCTTGCTCTCTAATGTTGACAATAACCATTATGATTAAGGTCAAATTCATGGCCAAGGGAGAGGGTAGGTTGGATTTGAACATGGGTTTCTCCAAATCTAATTTGCCAATATCTACTGCAACTCATTATCTCTAAAAACCTTAGTGCTTGCTTGGAGTGGGCAAGTTCCTATGGAATGAAAAGGGGAAAGATTTTGTAAGATTTTTGCTGAGAAAGAAAAAAGGGGACAAGTGAAAGAACTTTTTCATGGCATTAAAATAGTCTCTGAAACAGGGCTTATTTAAAATGTAAAAAAATAACGGACCTTGTTCTTTCTTCCAGAAGAATAGATTGTTTTAAAGTATAGCTATGGACTGTATATACATATTCTTCTCTGAGGTTATGAAATTGTTATTATGATTTTCTGATATTCTATATCAGAAGAATACGGTTGTTTTTAGAATAGCCATGGAATGTAGGTACATATTGTGCCCCCAGAGTCATCCATGTGACTTTGGCTTCAAAACCATTATGAGCTTCAGTCATTATAAAATGGCATAGTCATCTAGGTGGATTATAAAATATAGAGCTTCCTTTATTTGGTTTCTGGGGTATTAGGCCTCATTTTAATATATTGGGGGGGGGGGTACAAGAAGAAAAAAGCCTGGAAAGTTATTAAAGGCCACTAAGAATCTTATATTTTCAGTTTCAAGAAATTCCTCTACTGGCAATCTGCAAAACAAGAGTGCAGCAGCTTTGCTAGGCAAACACCAAATTGGCACAAGAACCCTGCTTTCTAGTGACTCCACCTGAGTCATCTGTTTTTGAAGTAGAAGCACACTCAGCAATTCCTGAGAGATTGAAAAAGTGATTTCAGAAAGCAAAGACAACATGTTCTCCATTCTAGTCTTCTGCATGACTAATGTGACACAACTATTCTTTCTAGTTAGCCTGATGTAGTCTCAGGAGAATAATGGGAAGTTTTATTTTTAAACAACTGACAAAAAACATCAAGGAAAATGATTTCAGAACTTCAGACAATGCATTACTCATAACATTAAGAAATTACAGAAAAGGAAGTAAAGTACATTGAATCCATCTCAGGCCTTCAATAGTTCACCCTGCCCATTGGAGTACTGGAACGGCTTGAACCTACCTGTTTGTTATTTTATTTAATTTTCCACTTACGACAGTAATGGTAGAAGGGTATATAATTCTGCATGAAGAACAATTAATTGAAAAATAATCTGAATCAAGCCTCTGGACTCACATATGCAATAAAATAACTTTACTTCAGTAGAACATTTGTTTTATACTAAATCTACTACTTATCCTACTCTGTCTGTATATCTAGTAAGCTAGTTTATGATGTATCCATTAAATAATGCTTATCATTCAGATCACATAGTCATGAGGTTTATTTTATTTATTTATTTGTCAGATTTGTTATGGCCACCCTTCTCCAGTGAAATCTGGGTGGTGTACAGAACCCAAAAAATAAAAATCCATAAAAACAGATAAAATGTAAAACCATACAAACAGCCTAGACTAAAATGATCTTAAAAGCAGCACAAAACAAATGAAACAGGGGCCCTGAAAATACAGTAATACATTAATCTCAGGCCTGGGACCAAATCCAGGTTTTTGGAGTTTTCTGGAGCCCTGTCCTTATCTCTGATTAATTGTATTGTGAGAGCAAGAGAATCATTTATGGAAGAGTAAAACCAAAGGAGCAGTATTTGTAACCAAATGACAAGAGAGCAAGAATATTTTAATACCTGCATTTAATCTATAACTTTTCCTTCCTTCTTCCAAACAAATTGTCTTTATAGTAGGCTTTAATGGAAACTTCCACGTGAGTTTCATGAGAATTCTGGCCTAAATTAATAGGGTGATATGTAAGAATAGAGCCTGTTAAATGCCAGAATATTTGACTGGATTGAGCTCTTCTAGTCTAAGGAGATAACTATATGTTTGTTTGTTCATTTGTTTCAGATATGAATGGGCCTCACCAGTTAAACATTTTAATTAACCTGTTCATCTTGTACGTAAAATTAATCAATACAAAGTCAATAAATGTTTATGAACATTCAAATACAAGAAAAGTTCAGCCAAATGATTAAAAGTTCCTCCAAAATAAAAAGGTCTTTACAAACTTCTTGAAAGCTGGTAAAGCATATGTTATATAGGTACACATAAAAAGACTATTTTATAAAGGTGTTGTAAGAATAGGAAATTCCCACTCTCCACCAATACTGAATCTCCAGTAGTCAAAGTACTTGAAGCAAATGTTGGGTCGGTATATTGAACAATGTCACTTACTTTGGAAACTGCTCTCTGAACAATTAGAATTTTGCAGACTGGCTCCTAGATGCTTGGAATGGTTGTTTATTAAAACATATTTTAACAATATTTTTTCTCCTCTTAAACAGTAGCAAAAACGTTATTGAAAGAATATGTCCACAAATGATGAAATCCAGTTTATAATAATCAGAGCCTGTTTATGCTGATGAAAATGAGAGGAGGCAGTTCCCCCTCCTTCTGCAGCCCTCCATGTACACTTCAGAAATTTGCTCCAGATGGTTCTCTAAGCTGCCAAATCATTTTTAAGAGTATAAAAGCTTCAAGAGGGAGACGAGGAGCAGAAAGTTCCCTCTCATGCAATACTGGAATGCACTCATTATCTAGAAATAATAATGTGTATGTTAAGTGCAGACAGAAATAATATTATTACTATTCAAAGCACAACAAAAAAGAGAGGTTCTAAAGCACAGTAAGATATGTGGAGTTGCACTTTCGCTTACATAAAGGACTGGAATTTCAATCATGCAGCATCAGTTACTGAGTTACTGCCAGGCTACAGATTAAGATAAAATTGAGTGTAGCTTGAGAAAATGTCATACCTCAAGGACAAAAAAAGGCTGAACAGGCAGTAAACATTTTATAGTAGGAAGAAGAATTAAATTACAATAGTTTGTTGCTTATGTGCTCTGGCAGTCTGAAAATTACATAGTTCTCCGCTCATAACCTTTTGAGCCCATCCAAATTTATCAATCCATGGGAAAGTGAGCTGTATTATGAAAATATAACATTTCTTTAAGTGCATTTTAGGACACAGCAGTCTTGGGAGTCCGAAGAATCTATCTGGACCATTATTATTGCAAACAACTGTGTTCAGATACAGCGGAGAAGAATGATACCACTATATATAGATAGAGTGATATATAATCACTCTTCAAAAAAAGGATCTTACTGTTTCTTGTATTAATTCTGTATTACATATGTAGGGTTTATGAATTGCCTCCATTTAAAGGCATCTAGGGTGATGTTAAAACATCACAATGTTATGGACTATTTCATTTCTAAATTAATATTACATAGACTACAGGCACCCATTGTGACAAAACAATTTGAGTAAATTTATCATAATTTGGGTGCCATTTTGGAATAATTTGTTTATGCGTATCTAAAGAGTTAACTGGTCAGATGTAGGCAAATTTTAGCTGTTGAGACATAAAACATGGACTTCTATACTGCACTCTTGTCATTCTTGGACGATAAGGAGGAATGATACTTCTCAATCTTTTCCTGCCTTTTGGTCCCCCTCTACCCCTAGGTTATGCTGATCATCAGTTGTTTTCTGGGAAAAAAGGTTATTGGAGGGGCTGCTTACCTTTCTCTGGCTTAGCTGATACTAACGTCTACGGAACAGACACATTTAAAGAAGTGTTCTTGTAGAGACTCACTGCCAGCCATCTAGGAAAGGAAGTTTTTTCATTTAATTATTTAACTATGGAAAACATTCCTTTAGGAGTTGTACTTAGCCCATTCCCATTCCCTCCACCTCTTGAAAAGGCTCAAAGTACTTTTCTTCAACCAAGTTTTTTTTTACCCATTTTAGGATGATATTAGTACCTTTCTTCTGCTGTTTTATTATATACAGTATAAAAATCCCCTCTTACCCCTATGGATGATATGTATCTTCCTCAGTGTCAGGTCCTCTATCAGAGGCCTGGGAGTTTGAGGGTTCTGCACAGTATCTTATAAACCTAAATCTAAATCTAAATATAATTATATATTTCATTGGGTTGCTTATCTTAGTCTAAGCTAAGTCTAAGCTGTCCTATATTTTTACTATACGTTTAACTACTTTGATCAACTTACTTGGACAGGAAGGTATTTTATAAATCAAATAAATAAAACTAAGTTTCCTTTTAAAGCTGGCTAAAGCTTTAATACAAGTACTCTCTGAACAAGCCCCATCTCATTTATTTAATTAAATTTTCAACCCACATCAGGGCAACAAAATCCAGAAATTGGTATCCCTAGTATAGACAGCAAAGGGGAGGAAAGAAGAGGGTGTTTCACTACATTCTTTGAGTGAAGGACTCCATAAAACAGGACATGATTTTTAAAAAAGAGTCCAGTTTTGAAAATAATGTGTATGAGAAATTAGAGTAGAAATTTGTAGTATAATAAATTAATATTTATTGTATTTATTATTATTTTATTATTATTATTATTTAATTAGGACTAATCAGTATCTCTCATTTTGATTTAGTCTGGAAAAGCAATATGGACATAATGGTGACTCTGTATTTAAAACCAAATGAGGTAGTTTTTTAATAACATATACTTCTTAATTCATGTCACTTAATTTTTTTTTAAACAACTATGCACATTTAGTACCTACTTGCTTGTCAGTGATTGAATATTTCACGGTTACATTAATTTATTTAAGTGTTTCTAATTTTTATAAAGAGATTCACTTGGAAATAATTCAATTAAGAGTCTATCATTTCTTTTTTGAATGTAATGAACCATGCAAATTGGGGCTGATACAAATATTCAGGCTGTACATGTCTTTGAAAAGGTACTTTGTTTTGTTGAAAATATGAATTGAAACCCTGGTAATTGAAACAGAACACCTCACTGAGGAAGATAGGCCTCAAGAATCTTGGATAATTTATTTGTTTAATTTATATTGCTGCCCATACATATGCATGACTCTGGGCTGCTAACAGTTAATGAAAACTCTATATGATAGAGAGAGATTTGACTTGGGGACAAAGAAGGATGAAAATGCTAGGATGGGATGAGCTCTTACTTGCTCTTTTTCCTCCAGGATGTTTGGGGACTTTTGACTGTAGGTATATATGTACGTATGTGTTACAATATACTGTATATCACACCTTTCCTCCAGGTGTATACTCTCTCCTTCAGTTTTTCCATAAACAAACAAACAAAAAAACTGTTTGTGTGGTCAGCTGTTCTAAAAGAGAGTGGTGGACCCAAAATCTTCCAGTGAAGTTCCATAGCTGAGGATGAGCTTGAACATCCATCTCTCTGGACATAGCCCAATACTTTAATTATTCCACAAGTATATTGGCATCTATTCTGGCAAGTAAGGGTGCTCCTCTCATACTTCTGTTTAGAATCATAGGTGTATGGTATAAACTGGGGGTGGGGGGGGGAAATTCCTAGGTTTTTTCTTGTATCTTTAAATAATTCTAGATTTCCTTCACTATCTTTAAATCATCTTCATCATTAAAAAGTACTAATTAAGATAACAGATGCAATATCAGAATAAAAATAAATGTATAAATACATTCATTTTAGTAGAACCACTTTCTTTTCTGGAAAATTTACTTCTGTAAAACTACCACCACCCCAGCAGAATATTCTAGCTTTCCCCAGCATGTTCTATCTCTTGAATTGTAAAGTTTGCCACATAATTATTAATTAGGATGATTCATTTGAAAAACAATTGACCACATGATTTAAATTTAGGAAAAAGTAGTATCTGAGTAGGACTGGAGAAACAGACTCAAAGCTCTTCTCAGCTGTGGAGCTCCTTGTGGGACCAGGACCAGTTGTGCCTCTCAGATTAACTTTCCTCATAGGATTGTAATGAGGAGAGAACTTTGATTCAATAAAAAGTACTTGAATAAAGCTGCAATAAAAATAATTTTTTAAAAGTTCTCTCAAAAATTACATCTAACACTGACTGTTGTATCTACTCCTGTTTTGAATGAATTAAGTTTAAAATCAGTAATTTCTTGATTTCAATTGTATTTCTTCTATGTTAGGATTTCTAAAGATACTGTGAGATCTTGGTCTATTAAGTATAATAAATAAAAATGATATCTCACGTAGCTACCCTATTTCCTCAAAAGATAGACAGGTCCCCCCCTCCCTCACAATTATCTGTAAATTTGGCAGAAAGATTGTATTCACTAAGAAGAATAGAAGATGCTGCTGAAAAGTGCTATTGGATATGATGTGCAAATAGCTGCAGACACTCCTGCTGGAAAGCAGGGCTGTTTGGGGGGACATAGCAACTCTTGGAAGAAATTTCAGTAACTGTTGTTTGCCACCCAGTCACGTTGTGTGAGATGGGCAGCTA
Organism: Python bivittatus; assembly: GCF_059951505.1. NCBI lineage: Eukaryota > Metazoa > Chordata > Lepidosauria > Squamata > Pythonidae > Python > Python bivittatus. Next base: position 111,901,766 of record NW_028277030.1, on the reverse strand, counting down.
TATAAATACAATAAATAAGTAAGTAAGTAAGTCAACCCTTTTTACAATAGATAAACAGGGTTTATCTTGGGTTCCTTCCCTGTGCAGTTACTTCTTCCCCCAGCTTTGTCCTCCTCTTTCTCTTTGCTACCCATTACAATTATACTTTCCTCTTTCTACAATTCCATTGTGTCCACCACCCTTCCCACCCCTTATTTTTGTTTCACTGGAAAGAAGGAGGGAAATGTGTATGGATGTACATTTGTGTATCTGTGAAAGAGTGGTTTGTGTGTGAGGGAATAGTTCATATATATAAATAGGGATCTATTTTACAAATGGAGTACCTTATTTTATAGGAAATTATTTTCAATCAATAGTTATTAATTTCATTAATATCAATTTTTCTTTTGTCCTGGTTTTGGCACATTTTGGAATGTAACTTTTGGAAGGAGTGTGTGCATAGATATACACTTACACACATGAATACAGATCGTCCTCCCTTAGCAACCACAGTTGGGACTGGCAGCTCAGTTGCTAAGTGGAAAATCACCATGACAGGCTTATAATGTTACTTCCCATTTGGTCATTAAGGGAATCGCTACATTCGTTAAGCAAGACATTGTGATTTTACTTCTGCGTTCTTCATTAACTCTGCTTGTCGGAAGCTGGTTGTGAAGCATGCAGATAGCGATTGTGTGACTGCAGGATGCTGTGACAGTTGTAAATGTGAGCACTGGTTGCAAAACTGTTTTTTTACACCTTTGTAACTTTGAAGGGTCGCTAAATGAGGGAGTCAATAAGTGAGGACTACCTCTATGTGCACAAATATAAAAGAGTGTCACACACACCATTTATGGGGAGAGGGTCGTCCAGGACTGGTTTCAATTGAATAAGCAATCCTGTGTTGGCAAAGTGGGGAAAGCTGGGCATTACACAGGAGTTTTGGATTTAGAACATTTCTCTGTCAATTATTCTTTGGAGGGGGGCATTTTAGGTTCCGGGGATTATTCCTTTCAAGTTAATGTCATAATCCAATAATGTCAATGAACTTAATTAGTTAAAGGAATATTTTTCTCATATCATTACATCAATCCTCTGAGCCCTATTTGTGTCAGACTGGAAAATGTTAATCTCAGGAAGCATCTTATTCTAGTATACTGTAAGTTTCACATTATAATGTAATACTGCAGTGGAAGGAAAAGCTGGCAATTGTTCTGCTGACAAGACTAAAACTGTCACTTGCATTAATCCTCAGTTGGAACTGGCACTAAAAATAGAACTGCGACAGCTGACATTTTTCTTTTAAAAGCCCTCTCCATCTAAATATAGAAAGGCCTATGTTGGCTCTCACAGGAATTGTTACATGCACAAGCCATGGCGTCCATAAATAACCATGGCATCTCCCCTGGTAACAATACATAACATGCCCTCTGGATTGCTGGGAATTCAGCTCCCCTGTCCAGCTGGGATTGTCTCAGCTGTCAAGCCTTAATTTTCAAAAGCAATTTCACCTCACTGGCCTATATAACATTATAAAAAGAGCTATGAAATGTTTTAGAGGCAGAGATCTTAGCTATTGCAACGTGTGTCCTTTTTATTAGATGAGCAAGGAATCAGCGCAGTCCTCGGACTGGAACAAAGTAGAGATTAATTAACTATGCAAGGAAATAGCCAAGGCACAGAAGATCTCATAGAAGGGGCAGTTGCTTGCTGTCAGGTTGTTTTTTTTCCCTTTTGCAACTGTATCCACATACACCATTTTTTAAAGGATGTGTGGCAATGCTGACTCTCTCTCTCTCCTCCTTCCTCTTCTTCCCACCTGGTTCCTTAGGTGGGAGAGTTCAGAGCTCATGCAGCTGAGTGGACAGCCAATGTTACTGCAGAGTTCAAAGAAACCCGCCGGCGACTGAGCGTTGAGATCTATGACAAGTTCCAGCGGGCTACCTCCATCAAAAGAAAGCTGTCTGCAGAAATGGCAGTGAATCACAGCCAAGACCTGACTCCTTGCAAAAGAACCTTGTCCGTCAACCACCTCACCAGCGAGAAAGATATCTTGCCTGCCATCACAAAGACAGATAGCATTTATATGAATGGCTTGACTCCTCACTGTGCAGCTGAAGAAATTGCTGTGATTGAGAACATTAAGTAGCAGTGACTTTGAATCCTGATCTTTTAATAAGAAGCCACCTATGGTTTAGACTTATCTTGTAGGTCCTGATTATTTTCCCCTCTGTCCATAACCGATGCCGATAGCATTTTTTAAAAATCATATGCATGAGTTCCAACAGAAATCCGCCCACAATATGGATTCAGAGTCATCATTATATTTCTTGAAAGACACAAGACGAATGGCACTTTGGTCATTGACAAATGCTGGACCAAGCAATGGTCAATGCCTTTTTAAAAAAAATTTGGTGCCCAGACTGGTTTTTGCTTTTGCTTTTGTTTTTTCCATCTCTCCTGTTGTGCCACAAGGCGTTAAGAATGAATAATGCTGGTTTAGGTTAACAATGTAGCTTTGAGAGATCAGTCCTTAAACTTTTCAGGGTCTACCATGCCAAGCCTAGGAATGGACCATACATGGACTACAATCTATATGTAAATGGCAAGAAAATCTTATGCAGCCTTTTACCTAAGAAATTTTTGTCAGTGCCTTATCTTTTAAAGAAACAGAACCTCTATAACTTTCATATGGGTTTTTGTTAGTTTGTTGGTTGGTTCTTGCATGAGTACTATATCTCATGTTTATATTTCCTCTTGCCCTCCCCCTAATCATGTTTTAAGGATGTCTAAAGCCAAGGATACCAGCGTTAAGAAATATGCCAAATCAAGGACATCAAAATGCCACTTCTAATCTAGCTTTAAAGGCACTGCAATTATAAGGGTTGCAAAAGGTGTCCCCTATAAGTTTTTGTTTTTTTTTTTTAAACTCAGGTGCAGATAATACATGTACACTCAATTGATATGTAGAATTTATGGATCCATGTTGGGTCTCATTAGTTATAGTCAACTTTTCATACCCATGCACCATGTACCAAAAATCTTCAGTTTTGTATTAGTAAATTATCTGACAAGAGTTATAACTTGGTGCAATAGATTCCTTTGCATATAAAGAATGCAGAACAATCCTGAATCAGCAGCAGGTCAGTTACTAGTAAATGCAGTGCTGCGGGCAGAAAAGAGTTCAGGTTTTTTTCCTTTGTTTGTTTTAGCTGTGTCATGCTAGATGCTCACTTAGCACAGGGATTGTGCCTGCTGGATTGCTTTCCTTGAATGTTACATCCTACACTTTTGCCCACTGCAGCTGGGCATAAAAGTAGGAATGCAATTGAAACTGGCATCACTGTGACTTTCAACACCAAGGATTTAGAGGGTATCTGAAGACAAATGCAGACATGGAAAATAGTTGATCAATAGCACAATCAGACTACGATTGAACAGACAGTTCTTGGTTGGTTATAATAGGCTGATACGCAGATCTGAAACCAATCCTTAGGATTTCTTTGATTGTTTTAAAGGAAAATAACTTAATTTTATAGCCTCTTGTGTCTTCTGTTTCTAAGTGTGTGTATGAGATTCAGAAGGAACGCAGAATTTAAAATAATGGAATGGAATGGCTTGTCTTTTAAATTGTTTTCAACATTTTATTCTATTGCAACCTGGCTGTATATAAATACCCCTTAAAAGATTAATAGGCAGCCTGATCCTCAAAGCATAACTAAGGTGCAAGACTCCACTGAAATAACAGGAGCTTACACTTACAGAGCTATTTGAGGCCTTCACTCTTGGCTCTGAGTATTTAATACAAAATGGGACTTCAATTGGATTCTGTTCAAATAACAAATCCATATCATTTGATTATTAATAGCAGTATAAACTATGAATGTTAAATTTATGAATGCTTCATTTTTTTCTAACAAATCTAAGTTATAGGTGTAAATAGCGATCAGTGAAGAGTTAACAAGAGTGTACATCTCAGATCAGTAAGGTTCCATTAAATATATATCAGGCCAAGCTCTTCAAAGAAAAGGCCCCATCACCACCATTGACCCCCCAGCACAGTGTTCTGAATGTCAACATGGTAAGAAAAGTTGTCTTACCATGTATAAACTGTGAATTGTAATGAAAATAAAAAAATAATAAAGTTTTTAATTAAAAAAACCTGTCTTCCTGAGTCTCCTACTTGTTGCTATTTTAATGCTGGGAAAATGTTTGTAAAATCAGGACAGTGGAGCTCTGGAATTAGGATGATTTCTACACCCAATTGCAGCCATCTTAATTTTAGCAAATAAAATTATTTTGGCAGATATAAAACAGTCTGTCCTTTCAGAATCATTTTGTTTCTTCTCCGATTAATTGTCTGGGGTTTTTTCCCTGCGGTTACTGCTTTATACCTGCATTTTGTCTTAAACACATTGACCGTAATGCAGCAAGCACAAAGTGATACAATAGAGCATTCTCATTTCTGCCCATAAGAGCTGTCTTGTCTCTAAAGTGCTATTGCAACGCACGACTTTTATCTCTAGAACACACACTCACACACACACATTTAGACATAGCTTAAATGAAGTTGGGTCTAGGAAAAGCTGCTTTATGGAAAGTCTTTTTATAAGCCCAGTTGTATATACTCACACATCTCATGACTGTAACAAAGTAGATTTCTCAGAACACAGCATGGTTCCCAAACAATAGTTATCAGATCCAGCTATTTAGCTTTTGCGGGGAGGGTGGGGGGATGAACTCCAATCCAGATTCATCTCTCTGTAGATCTGGATATGGATTTTTGATAGATCTTGAAGTCTTCATTTTAATAGTGATACATGTCTTGTATTTAATGGAACATGTATACCAGGAAGGCTCCTCTGGCTAAATCAAAAAGGATGCTAGCTATTTCTGATAGGGGAGCTCGATGACTAGATTGAACTATCTTATACATAAAAAACTCTATAGTAATAGAAAAACATCATTACCAGGATAATATTTTACCCTTTCTTCTTTGACCAGGGATTCTGCATTTATTGTTTATTTTGGTATGAAATAGCTTTGTGATGGGTAGCCTGAAACCAAACATCTAGAAACAAGCTGGAGGTTGAGTCATGGCAACTGGACTTCTTTTCTTTTGGTTTGATAGGCTCCTCTGCTTGTCCAAGCAGCTTCTTCAGACCCAAGAATATAGGACAGTATTTACATAAAGCAGATGTTGATCCAGTAGGTGCCTATATATGCAGAAGGATAGTTGTATCCTTCTTTATATGGTTGTTCTTTTTGTACCATCTCCTAACTGGAGGTTGGTGACCATCAAAGCTATGCATTCTTTTGGTGTTGCTCTATTTGCTCACAGCCACTGATGATTTTCTGGGGAAATGTAGTGCTGCAGGGGTTTTCCATTGCCTTCTACAACATTACATGGTTGTTAAAAGAGTTCAGCCCAACTTTGTATGTGATTATATTCTGAAGGGTTATATAACTGCTACATATTATTATTATTAGGAATTCTTTTGAGGCACAGTCAGTCCAGCACAGTCTGTGTCTTTCCAAACTGAACTCAGCCCACTGGATTAAGGCTGAAAAACTAATGAGAACTGGAAAAACAGGTCATTGGGTGCTTCTGACTGGCTGCATTCAGCTTGGAGGGCCAAAAGTTTTACATTATATGTTACAAAGGATAAATGTATTGTTCCATTTAAGGAAGTATTTCAGGGTCAGTATTGTGGCTGAAAGCTATGTGCTTTGTGTTTGATCATTTGCAGGTTCTGCTTATTGTTAAAATCTATAATCTATTTTCTTTTCATTTTTAAAATATCCAAAAGTACATCTACCCAATATATTTGTTGCCTCTGGTTGAGTTTTACTAGCAAAAGTAGTTGATTCCTTGAAAAGGAAGAGTTGTCATAAAAAAGGACATCTGCAGAGTCTGCAATCTGGTTTGACTTTCCTACTGTGGAGAAAAGAATGATTTGGGTTCCTTCTAATTCTCCAGCCTCTGAATTCTTGATCATCAATTTTTGTTCTCCTGACAGGATCTCCTGACAGGAATAGTTCTGGTACATAATACTGGTTCATGATAGTTCCTTTACAAAATAAACAGGGAGATATCCAAAATATGTGGATAATTGGGTCTCTGAATATTACTTTAATAACTGGAAATAGAGTGAATCATACATATGTTCGGATGTAACATATTACTGTCCTCATTCCTGTCACCAGTTTTATAATTCCTCCCTCTTTTATCTGTTTACCCTCTTTCATTTACTTTATTTTTACATCTTTATTTCTACAGAGTTTTGGTCCTTAGACTCAGAGGTTATTTGGAATCACCTGATGCCTAAAAATGATGTTAATTATTTTCATTTCCCCATTGGTAGAATAGTTGTTCAGATGTGAAGAAAGAATGTTTAATAATAGCAATGGTGAAAGTACCCAGTAGAACTCCTGTTATAGTGTGATGTGTATTTATTTATACCACTGATAGATAAACTGACATAAAAGGAAGTAATCAATTTACTGATATAGCCAGGATTAATTACCAAGAATCAGATTATGAAAGGGATATTTTCTCAGAGAAGGCTAATTGTTGAAATCCATATAAACTTTATAATAGCATTATATCTGGAAACTCTTAGCCACAGTACACTGCTTCATGATGCAACCAGGCAAGGCAACAGGTTCTTGAAATGTGAAACGGTGTGCCTTATTACATCACACAGCAGCATGAACTTTTCAGCTTCTCCAGGTTCACTACAAATAACCCATAACTCAAATTCTTTACTGGTGAACATACTCTTCTTGTGTATAGCAATCACTTCCCTAGTATTGTTTGCTAATCAGGAATTGGTGGGTAGGTCAGTAAGCATTTTAAAAGTTCCTTATAAAATGACAGACATTCATGTATATGCAAGCAATCAGAATCACGTTTCTTTTTCTCCAGGATGTCTTAAGTCTCATTTCTTTCCACCTTCCCAGCATTATAGGCTTCTCAAGAGAGTTAACTCTTCACCTAATGTGTCCAAAATATGATAATTTGAGCCTGGTCATTTGTGCCTCAAGTGAGAAGTCTGAATTTTTCTATGATCCATTTTTTCCCCCTTTCCTTGACTATCCATGGAGTCTTCTCCAACACCAAAGTTCAAAAGCATCAATACTCTTTCTATTCTGCTCCTTCAAACTCCAACTTTTACTTTCATGGATTCAATTTTGTCACTGAGAAAACCATTGCCTGCATGATTCTGATGTTTTTAGGTATAGACACATCAGGGTATCTGAATATCTTTTCCAAGGCCTTCATGGCTGCCCTACCAAGTGCTAGTCTGTGGCATGTTTCTTGACTGCTTGTTCCTTTGCAGTTGATGGTTGACCCTAAAGGGCAGAAGCTGTCCACCACTTCAGTATCTTCATTGTCAGTTCTAAGGCTGGTTGCTGTACCTGTTGTCATTAGTTTAATCCACTTATATTTAATCTTAATTCCCATTTTTCACTAAGCTTTTTGAATTAAGAACCTGTGCTATTGGCTAATTGAATTTTTAAGGAAAAGGATGAGAATGTATTTAATTTCTTGGCTATTCTCCCTTAGCAATAACACTTAGGGATGGCTCCACTAGCTTGAAAGCAGAGAAGGCCATTTTCACCAATTCCTGCAATTTGGTCTAACCCATGATAAAAGACAGGACAAGTGACATAATACACAGGTAACAAAGGGGCAATCCCATAATCCCCATGTTCAGGATACTCTCATTGTACATATGATCTGCAGAAAATTCTCAGAGTGAACATATGTTCCTTAAACTTAATCAAGAGAGACAATTTTGAACTAGCGAGGGAAATTAACCCGTCCTTATCAATTACCATCTCTACAACAACAACAAAATTAGCAATGAATGTGACCATCTACTGCCAATTTCAATGTGTAGGAAATTAATATTAGCCTGAATCTTTATTGCTTTATACCTTTGAAGGTAGGAATACTGATAGAAAAGCCTTACAACAACATTCTATTTATTTATTTGTCTGTGCAATTTCTCATCCACCTCAATCCTAATAGACTTTAAGCAGTTTGTAGTGTTGACAAATTAGATCCTTGCACATGCCACCGAATGATAATTAATAATTGTTTTTTATCCCTATAAGTGTTTACTATCTATAGTAAACATTTTTCTCAGATCAAAAAATAAGTTAATAAAATACTTGAATAGTAGCTTAATAGGTTTATTTTGTTTGTCTATTTGTTTGTTTGTTTGCTTATTTATTTATTTATTAAACGAATTTATATAGCCACCCATCTCACCACCGGCAACCCTGGGTGGCATACAACAAAGCTAAAGACAATCAATAAATACATTAGAAATATAAAAAGCAAAATAAAACAGAAACAAAATAAAAAGATGTTAAAAATAAGAGAGCCACCTCACTAATTCCCCTGTCCCCTGGGGTCCCCGGGCCTGCTGGCATAACCAAGTCTTAAGGGACCTCCGGAAACCCAACAATGACTTAGGTTATTGCTACAATGGCATTCATTTGAGTGATATCCTTTCTTTCTGCAAAGGTTTACAAGTTATATATAAAATGAACACCGGAATTAATTAATACTTAAAGCCTGGTAACAGAGATGCATCTTTACAGATTTCTAAAGACTAAGAGGGGCATATATAATTCTTGAGAGAATGCATGCCATAACCTGGGAGCAACACAGGAAAAGTCCTCTCCTGTGTGCTACAACACTGAGCATCTGACAGCAGGAGAATCTCTGAAAAGTTCCTGAAGTTCTTAAGAATTGGGGAGGTTTGTAACAAGATAGGAGATCCCTAGATAATTAGGCTCTATGCCATTCAGGGCTTTAAAATACCAAAATCTTAATTTGTGTCCAGGATCTGATAACTAGACCAGATATTTAAGTGCAGTCATCCTGTGATCCTTGGTCCTTGAAGTGGTTAGCAGTCTAGCTGCCTTCTTTTATACCAATTGCAAATTCCAGACACTTTTCAAGAGAATCACCATGATTCAGCTGTGCTGTAATCTTGACTATGACAGTGATTACCAGTATGTAAATCACTGTTCAGACACCAGTACACTCAGACCTCCGGATTTAGATACTTGTGTCTATGTGTTATATGTTTATGTATCTACAGTATGTGTTAGATACTTGTGTCTATGTGTTATGTTTTCCTAAAACATATCAGTAAGAGAAGGGAAACAAACGTTTAAATGTCCAGTTTATTTATGGCATATCTCATGGGGAAAAACTATACTTGTCACCATACTGTCCTTTAATTTCTTGTTCCAGAGACCAACTGCTGGAACTGCTTCCAGTAATACATTTTCTCTTTGGTAATGACTGCCCAGCTTCTGCTTGTAATAAATGGTCAGAAAATAAAATCATTGAACAAATTTCCAATTTTTTTCTGTTATAATGTTATCTTAACCAATTCTTATAAATTAAATAAGCAAGCTAGGTAAGACATGAAGAAAATCATTCCGCAGGACATAAGCAGGCCTGCAACTGTTCATCAAGATCAGTTCTGACAGTTGTTTATTAATTTTATAAATTATAAGAGTAAACTGAATATAGAATTACATTAGATATATACACCCAGATGAATGAATCTTAAAAAGACAGACATTTTGTTCTGTCACAGTGTCACAACAGGCATATGCCAAAAAGGAACAAAATCACATTTTCTAGACAATGTGATCGAATTATTTCTCCTTCCCACTGATGCTCATACCTTATCCATTGCTATTACATTCTGTATTCTTTCTTTCTGGTAATGAAAGTACTTTCTATAGTTCTGCTAAAATTATACATGACATGCTCATCCATGTCCATAGCCAATACAATGAATGGAATCCAATTGTCCATTTCCATTGATAAAACTTCTTGCAGAAGCTCTCAAATCCACTTATGGAGACCAAGGGACCCTCTAGACCAGGTTTTATTGAATTGTGATGGTTACAGAAGGGGGAGGGAAGGTGAAAGTCAAGTTGCGTCAGCCGATTTATTAACTTGGAAATGTGTTTCATATATCATGGAGTGATTGTTCCTTTACTACCCTTTACAATATGTTCTGGGGAATTAACTGAATATCATAGCCTTTTCTTTTCTTTCTTTTCTTTTTTTTACTAATAACTGTACGGTGATTGTTCCGATCAGATGAAAAGAATAGTGCTGAATGGTGTTTAGCTGCTTCTTTGGGGCAGTACCTCACCCTATGGTTTGCCTGTAATTTGCTGGTATTTTATGTGTTGTCTCTGTTAAAATTTTAGAGTGATGGTAGAAGAGCATCAGAATGGCAATGTTATATGTCATGGCCTGTAACAAAACAGTTTCTTGCATATTCCTCTAGTTTTTACTCCCTTCAAGCTATGAATAGTTGGCTTTTAGTAATTTAAAACCATCAAAAGAGACGATAAAGCAAGATCTTGGCATGTTGAGCACACTCGGCTCTTCTACAGTTGGGAATCCTTTATAAGTGATCCATGTTGGAGCAAAGCTAGGAAACACATTACATTGTTTACCCGTGCAGACTTGAGCTCTTAATGTGCAGAGCGGCAGAGGAGCTGGACCCCTGGCGAAGCCCAGTAGTTTGATATCCACATGTAGCCTTAGGAATAAATCTGACTGAAAGGGGGGAATATAAATATTAAAAAATAGACAAAGTACTAAATGGCCTGAGCAAACCCCAGTGAATGGATACAATAAATTGATACTTTTTCAACTCTTTAAATTCATGACATCCACGCCTTCTATCCAACAGCAATCCTGATGAAATACCAGGATGTAACTTTTGTGATGCTGGGTTTTTTTTGTTTTGTTTTTTTCTGTTGCAAAGTGGCAATATGGCAAGATTACAAAGCACCAAACCACCAGTTACTTCTTGAAAGCATCACTCAGTGTATGGTAGCATGTAGCATGATGGTAGCCACTCGGGTCCATCTGCCCTCATACATAACCAGACACATTGTTCAGGAATGCATGGTGCTGCACATGGGCCACAGAGAATTTATATATATAAATAACTATATAATATAGTTCCATAAATATTTATATATATAAATAACTATATATATATAGTTCCAGTCATGACTACACTATCCAGCTTATTTGTAGTCCATAGTTTAGAGGAAGACCTAACTAAATGTCCTTTAGGAAAGGTAGTTAACAGCACTCTGTATCATACTATGCACTTCTTGTCTATGTAAGTAAAATCTGTATTCTAAAAATAGACTTTGCAAGCACAAGGGAAGAGGGATGTAGCTACAAGCAAGCTCAGAAAAGAACAGCAGTAAGTGTTTGCATGTATCCCCAAAGTAGGAAGCAGTGCAGTGAGAAGGAAATTATGTCAGTCCAACTTTAGAAGTTGTTGTTGTTTGAAGCAAGCCAGCAAATGCAATCCTCTACAGTATTTTCTCTAATCAAATAGTCACAGAAACAAACCAAAAACAGATAGTGCCTTTGTAGCATTTAAGAAGAGTGACCTGTAATACCCATGGAGGCAGCGCTAGATATGGGAGAACATTTGAAGGAGGGATACTTAATAAGATATATACTGTATACAGGAATGCCTATAAGCAGAACTGTGTTAGGCCCAACCAATTCTGAATGAGGGCCCTGCCTCAGTTCTGCATATCCCTTACCCAGTCCTTCACCATTGCTTATACTGCTGCCTTCCTCACATGGGAGAGAAGAAGGGGGGAGGGAAGAATGGCTGTTCAAGAGAGTCTCTATTACCTGCCACATCAAATCACCTATTCTCCCAAATGGATGTCTTTCCCTTAAGGATGGGCTATATTACTGATTGATTGATTGAATTTATATCCCACCACAATCTTACAACTCTTGTTGGTATACAAGTTATGAAAAGAAAACAAACCATCCACTATAAAATATTCCACAAATAATAGAGGATGAATTTAAAAAATAAAATGTGACAACCATATACAGGTGGTCCTCGTTTAATGACCACTCATTCAGTGACCATTTGAACTTACAACAGTGCCGAATGAGTGGTCCTTACAACCGGTCCTTGTATTTATGATGGTTGCAGCATCCCCACAGTCACATGATCACCATTTGCGACCTTCTTTGCCAACTTCCTACAAGCAAAGTCAATGGGGAAGCTGGCAGGAGGTTGGCAAATGCCAACCATGTGATGTCCTCACTTAACAACAGCGCAAGATTTGCTTAACAACAACAACCAAAAGTGCCAAAACTGCCGTTGCTAAGTGGCGCTTTCTGTGATGTTGCACTTTATGACAGCATTGCTTAGTGATGGAAATTCTGGTCCCAATTGCTGTTGTTAAGTGAGCACTACTTATATACCATAACAGTTGAAAAAGAAAAAGAGAAAGAGAAAGAGAAGAGCAGTAGGTGAAAAACACTGGATTACTCTTCAGAAAACTCAGTTTTTAATAACCTTCTGAAAGTCAGAAGGAAGGGACTGGCCTGATCTCTCCACAACACTGGTACCACTATTAAGAAGTGCCTTCCAGCCTCTACTCCCTTCACCTCCTGGAAGCAGTGCTGGCTCAAGGATATATGGCACCCCTGAGCTGCAGTGATGGATGGCACCACTGCCCGCCAATGCAAATATTTATATTTTTTCAAATGATTTGCAAAGAGGTTGGCACCATGAGGCGTTTCTTCCTCAGTGCTCTAATAGGTTAGGCTGTGATAGTCCTACAGATATCCAGCTGCCAAGCCATAAAGGGCTTTTTAGACTAAAAGTATCACTTCAAATTGTACCCAGAACTCCAGAGCCTGGTTGAAGTCCCTCAACAATAAAAGGCAAGGGCTTTCCATCAGTAGCCTGGAGACCAGCTTCATCATCCTGGGGGTCCCATTGGGCAACAGGACAGCTGGTACAGCAGTAGAATCCCAAGAGTGTCTCTACAGCCCAACCTGATGTATAGGCATCCAGGCATCTCAGAGAAAGAGTCCCAGATCATGGGTAAGGGACACACCCAACCTTGGCATCAAGCTGGGCAGATTTCAGGCAAGGTAACATCACTGCTTTTGTCCAGCCAGGTTTCAGTAATGCCCACCAGGTCTGCTGCCTCATCCACCAAGTTATGGATAAAGGTGGTTTTGTTCATTAACCATGATATAGCAAATGTGGGAATGAATATAGGCCACAAATGTTAGATACATTCTCTCATTCATACACAGATGTTTTTACCACAAAACTTGTGTGTGTGAATGAGAGAAAAAGATTGCCACTCACACCATAAGAGATGGAAATATTTTCCCAAGCAGTTCTTTTTGTGTTTCTGATATGCTGATTTTTTTTTTTTTTAAATCAGGGCATCACTGTGACTTAATGATTGTGAATGAGACACCCTCTGCTTTGGCTCTGATGTCCTAGTTGTGACATTTTTCAGAGAAACATCCTGGCACATTACAAGCAAGTAATTTGGATCAAACTCTCTCTAGAAATGTGTCTAAGGATCTGCTGCTTGCATGGAAAGCTCCCCACTAACTCTTCCAAACAGAAATGGTTCCCTTTCACTGTACACCTCCCTGAAGCAGGACTCCAAAATGAACTTCTCTGTCACAGGCCTCACTTTGCTTCATTGAGATACTACCTCAGCCAAGTCATTAAAAATGAATGTCAAAAGAGAGAGAAAGAAAAAAGAAACCTCAGCCCAAATATTGGATGTCTAGAGAGTTAAATAAGACTGTGCTGAAAGAAGGATGGAGATGGGAAGATAATAATCACAACTGGTACAGAGTTTCTAATCATACTGCACTTTTCCTTGGAATCTATCAAGCAGATCAATCCCAACCTCCTCTTTCATATGTGCTTGTTCATGTATGAATGTAAACGCACAAGCTTACATAAAAATCCAAGAAACCCAGAAATGTGGCATGCTCAAAGGAAATTGTCTTCCACACCAAAGCAGGGACCCCAGAATAAATATGGAATGCTGTTCAGAAACTTAATTTGAAAAGGAGAGGCACTGGATGCCTTGAGCCCCAGTTCATCCAAAGAAGCTTCATTCAGAGAAAAAGAAAGGGACTTAGGAAACAAAGGCAAGGGCAGGAAGTTACCCAAGTGTCCGACATTCTGTGAAAAAAAAGGAAATAAACCATTTTGATTAAAGTTAGCCACTCATAGCAATCAGATTGTTTTCTTTCCCTGCAAGATGTGGCTCCCTGAGGAACTAGAAAAGGTCAGTCACCCTGATATTATGGTCAAATATCCAATGTAGGAAGCCCTCAGATGTTCCAGGCAGATTGCTTTAAGCTCACCATGTAATTAGATGGCCACCTAGAAAGCAACAATAAGTTTTACAGGGGAATTTATAGCAATGCACCAAACCTATCCAGGTATATAAGATGGCATACTGCCTTAAGGCATATAAAATGGCTGATGTTGCTTATTAAAACCAACTTTAATTGGTGGAAATAAATGTATGCTGCCAAAATGCAATGATGATTCCCTTTGCACACAAATATCAATGTATCTGCAGCTGTCAAGGAAAGAAGAGCAGAATTCAGTTTTGGATGTTATATTCCTATCAGTCTGGCCTGATGTCGAGGAGTGTGTATGTGTGTGTGCGCGCACATGCATGTGTGCCTTTGAGTCAGTGTTGACTCCTGGCAACTGCCTGGACAAGTCCCTGCAGTTTTCCTGACAAGGTTTCGGAAGTGGTTTGCCCTTGCCTGCTTCCTAGGGCTGAGAGAGAGGGACTGGCCTGAAGTCACCCAGCTGGCTTTGTGCCTAAGGCGGGACTAGAACTCTCAGTCTCCTGGTTTCTAGCCCAGGATATTGAGGTGACAGGTTCTTCAATATTAATATGGCAAAAGCAATACTGAGAAGTTCTACTAATGAAAAAGGAGAAAGTTACTGAGTTGGCTGAATAAGAGAGCTGTCACTCATCAGGAACAGCTCACAACCCAAGTAATATTGTTTCTATCATGAGAAAATTAAGCAAAAAGTCATGACTGAAAAATAAAACCATTGTTCATTAATCGCAACTATCTATCTATCAAAGTCAGATAATCAGAAACAGTAGCTTGAGCTTCACCAAAAGTTGTTTGTGCATAGTAAAAGTAGATCTTGTTGTGATAGAATTAATATTTTGAACATATTAAGGCATTATTGTGCCAACTCTCCTATCAGTTTTCATATGCAGTTTAAACTTTTAAAAATTGGTGGTAACCATTACAGTCCTAAATAGCCATAAGTAAGGCTACCATATCTGGGCTGCAAAAATCCTGATAACCCCTAAAAGACAGTAATGTTAGAGTTATCTTTATCTCTTTGTTCCTTGTGGTCAGCTGGATTTTTGCAGCCCAGATATGGTAGCCTAAGTAAAGGTCTGGTCTACCCAGACAAGTGTCTTTTCCCATTTCTGATTTTTAAGAGTGTATTTGGATGCTGATAGGTGAAAATGCAAATTACAGTATCTCTGAACTCTAATAATGAAAGTCAAGAAGGTACAGTGAAAAAATGGGCCCAAGATGAAATACAAAGAAAACCAAACTAATGTCAACAGATACAGCAGCTAGCCTTAGAACTGACAAGGAAGTTATTGAAGTTTCTGCCTTTTAGGATTGACTACCGATGGTAAAAAAACAAATCATGCAGGAACTCTTTGGAAGCAAAAGTTGGACTTTGAAGAAGTGGGATAGAAAGAGTATTGACACTTTGGAACGTTGGAGTTGGAGAAGATTCCGGAGAACGACACAGGTAGCCGTGTAAACACATGGATCATAGAACAATCCAGGGCTCCCTTGAGGTACAAATAAGCAGGCTCAAATTATATCATATCTTGGACATATTTTGTGAAGGCGTAGCTCTCTTAAGTAATCTATAATACTGGGAAAGGTGGAAGGAAAGAGAAAAAGAGGATGACGAGCAGTAAGGTGGCTGGATTCAGTCTCAGTGGTGATGGGTACACTGTTGAAAGATCCAGAGGGCCAGGCTGGGGACAGATTATCCTGGAGAAAATCTGTGTGGTTGAATTGACACTGCATTGATGGCACATAATCATCAATTAATAATTTGGACATTCGTTTTTGGATGTCTCCTTCTGCATAGTAGCTCCTTCATCCATGGAAGGCTCTCCCAAAGGAGATCTGTCTGGGGTCTATATTACATATACTCAGATGGCAAGATCTTCCTCTTCTAACAGTCATTTAGTATTCTATACAATCAGTTTTCATCTTAGCTTTTTAATATGTTTATTTTTGTCTCAATTTGTTCTTGACTTCGAAGGGCATTTGCCAGTTGGATGGCACATTAATTAATCATATTTATATAGCCCCCATCTCACACAAGGTGACTCTTAGCTCAATTAGCTCAATGATTGATTGATTGATTGATTGATTGATTGATTGATTCATTCATTCATTCATTCATTCATTCATTGTTCTGAGCCTGGTGTCAAACAGGTTAAAAGAAAGATATAAGGTGGATAGAATGAGATACTACATGGATCAGTAATAAGAGATTCTGGAGAATTTCCTAATGCTGACGATGCCTGTAGGCAGCTGGAACACAGGGAGTGGGCTTGTGATAGACTTTAGGCCTGAATCCAAAATAAAAGTGCAAAGCTCCAAATCAACCAATTATTGCACAGCTTTTTAATCATAAACTGTCTTGCCAAGGTAGTTCAGTGCTAAAGCTTTATGAGTCTGGGTAACTTTATTCCCTTCAGCCTTCACTGTTTCTACTGGATGTCTTCTTCAGTGATACATAGTATATCTTCTCTCTACATAGCTTCATTTACTACTTTCTTAGATCAAAGTTTACTATAATACAACACAACATTTCCTTAATGGATTATAATACCAAAAGATCACTACTTAACTAGTTTTCTCTTAAATACAATAGTTAAAACATTTATCTTTCTCTAATTCCAGACTTTTAATTACTAGTAATATTTCTATACTTTCACTTTAATACGTCACATTATATATATATATATATGTTCTGCATTTATTTTATATTGGCGCTGAGACAAACATTTTAGCATTTGTATGATGGTGAGGGAACCAGGATCCCAAAACAAAATTGTCAGATGTAATACAAATATACATTCTCAAAAGAAGAACATTAGTTTTGCCTTCATTTGCTTTTCTTGTAGGAACCTTATCTAATAAGTACTGCTGAAAGGCAGTTTATTTCTTCTTGTTTTCACCTGGCACTTATCTACTTAATTCAGGCAATCTTAAATGTTAGCCAGAATTAAATTATATTACTCTAATATAGTTCTCTATTTTAATCTTGATTAATAAACGTGAAGATTGTTTCATTAATGCATTTACAATTTATAACAAATGTTATAATTAACACCTTTCTCATTACCACAGAAAAAAGAAACAAATGATTTTTCCCCCATAGGATGTACTATATCTATATCATGTTTTTCAACCTTGACAACTTTAAGATGTGTGGACTTCAACTCCCAGAATTCCCCAGCCAGCATGATGGCTGGGGAATTCTGGGAGTTGAAGTCCACACACCTTAAAGTTACCAAGGTTGAGAAACATTGATCTATATGAACATCCCAATAGTTTCCTCTACATAACAATTTTGCACTTACTGGGTTTGGGGATGACTTTCTCCGTGACTAGAACTACTATAAATGGGTTGCCAAATGCAGCCAACACTAGACAGAAAGAAGGGCTTAGAATTTTTGTTCCTTCTTTGCTGCAATCTAATCATCATCTGGAATTTTGCAAGGCAATATGGTAGTCCTGGCAATTTTGTCAGGTCCGCATGATGTTGCCTTCATCTCGTTCTCAGCCCATGACTGAGACTGGCTAAGTCACCCTTAGTTGTTCCAGTTTTAAAGTGGTATTTTACCTTTCACTTGCCAACAACCTGTGATGGTGTATGTTGAAGACATTCTGCCGTGCTTCCCCATCCAAGCTGATGTCAGGTTACATACAGGGGTAAGGATGATCCCATTCCCTGTTGGTCACTTTGGGCTGGTGCTGTGCTAGTTTCTTCTCCTGTGGTCCAGGACACTCTTCTCAGGCCCCATTTTTTTCTTTTCTGATTGGAATGCAATTTAGCACTCTTTCAAAATATTGCTAAAACTTGAGGGAAAATGACCCACTGGAATAGGGAATGCCTAATAAAGACTGCCTTACCAGGGAGACTTCCAACTGACCACCCCTGATCAGCTCTCAGGCAGTTTGCATTGGAGGTAGGAGAGCTGATCCATAGGAAAAACTGGGGGATAAAGCAACTTTTCCTGTTTACTGTGCATCTCCCTCTCCTGCCCCATGGGACAGCTGCAAGCTTACTTGATCTGTGAGATGAGGAAAGGCTGCCCAGGAAAACAGGAGAACCAGGATACCCATGCCATTCCATGGGTCATCTACAAACCCATGGGTCTAGCCATTTATCAAAATCCTTTGCCATTCACACTAGGATAATGACTGGTGAATGGTTTCCATGACTGGTGACACTCAGAAAGAGGGAAGGCAGCAATGCCAGAGAGTTTACCAATGCCTTGTGCACCTTAGATTGAAATAACCTAATCTGGCAGCAAGCCAGAACAGAGGCTGTAAGAGGCAGAGTATGTACTGACTGTGGGGATAACAATTTCTGGCCAATTTTGCTTTCTGCTGGCTGAAGGTAGGGAACACTTTCAGAAAGCCATAAAGGCCTTATGACTCTGCCCTTTAGTTACAGGATCTTAAACTTATAGTTCTTAAAATGTTGCATTAAGGGGACACAGGGCTGGATTAAGGCCAACTGATGCCCTAAGCACAGCCCAACAATGGACGGAAGTGAAACTCTCATACCATGAGATAGAAACAAATGTGATATCTGATGACACCTTCAAATCAAATTTTTAAACTTAAATCATTCACCATGCCAAAGAAAATATTTTTTTAACAATGCAGAATAAAGTCAAATGTGGCAGATAAGGACAATTTTAAAAAATTATACTAGAGCTGAGTATGGCAGTGAAAAAGTAAAGGACATGATAGCTAGGGGAAAAAACTTGATGTCCCCCTTCCCCTGTGCCCTAAGCACATACTTATTTTGTTTAATGGTTAATCCAGGGCTGAAGGGACAGTTTCTACTTGATTATAAATTCACCTTTTGAGCTTCAGCAATCAAATCCTTTCTTGAAATTTGCCCAAGACTTAAAAAGATAATGGTGGCATATTGACACGTAAAGTTAGCTAAACTTTCAATGGCTTCTTGGGCATATTCATAAAATTTTCTTGAGAACTGTATCAGAGTAGTTTGCAATAATCTTTTTCCAGGTTGTTTTGGAAT
Organism: Python bivittatus; assembly: GCF_059951505.1. Classification (NCBI taxonomy): domain Eukaryota; kingdom Metazoa; phylum Chordata; class Lepidosauria; order Squamata; family Pythonidae; genus Python; species Python bivittatus. Next base: position 111,882,546 of record NW_028277030.1, on the reverse strand, counting down.
TCCCAGTCTACCACTCCTCTAGTGGTCTCGCATCCAGAGAATAAACAAGGATGACTGGCTTAACTTCTAAGAGTCGACCAGGTTCTGCCACCCATTGCAACAAAATTAAAATTAGTTTTTTCTCTATATCTAGTTATAAACTGTCTTAATATGTTGTCTTTAGAAACTGGATATGTGAAGTATACTGTTGTTTCAAACATTTGACAACATATGGTTTCATATCTGTATTTATAATGAACAATTGCCTCTGGATAGCATTGTCTTGTTTCATATTATTATGCATAGAAGATCTTCTGAGTTATATTTTTTTATAGTTTAGAAGAGAAGATAATTCACAATTCAGTAGCTGACATGCTTTGTACTGGTGTCTCTGGAGCAATTTTTTTGATTGTAGTGGATACTGCCCAAAACTTACTACTGGATTTAGATTTAGGTTGATCATGAAGAAGGTCATGCCTGGGGACCTTATAACTCCACTTTCAGCAGGTAGATCTTCCCCAATCATTTGATAGAAATGTGTCTGATGAACCTATGCCTGATGCCTCTCTACAAAGTATAGTTCTTTTCCCAAATTCCACCTATTATAAGTAGTTGTACAGATGGAAATTTGGCAGGCTTTTTTTTTTTTTGGTTTGTGTATATAGAAGATGCTTTTACTGAGTTAGAATTTTATCCACAATTTAAGAATTAAGAGAAAAAAGGCTTTGATAGTGCTGGAACCATGGAAACAGCATTGGCACCCCCACTGATGATTAATTTATGACTTTAAAAACATCTTACAACATTAAAAGAATACATGGGGAAAGAAAAAAAACCCTGTTCTCCAACATCATCTTTCTTTCCAGTAAATTTTGTGGGTTGTGAAGAGATGGTGTTTTGTCTATTTCTTCACCAGCAGCAATGAGAGCACAAGATGGAACCTCTAGCCACACAAACAATTTCAATTTGTATGATATTATGGCCATTATGTAACTCAGCCAACTCTATGTTAATTGTAAAGAAAAAGAAACCAGAGATAAGTCACATAACACCATCTCTCTCTGAAACATGTTTCTATTTAGCAGAAAGATGTTTTTCCTTAAATGTCATGGGAGAATTTTACATTAATTCTACACAGTTTATTCATAATCAGGCAATATATTATGTAAATATGGGTAACAAGCCAAATGTGCCTCTTCAAAACATTCTGGTTCTAATTTCCAGCCCACTATGTAAAATGTAATGGATGTATGTGTTTTTGTGAAGCTTGGAAGTGTTCAAGAAGTCCTGCTCAGTCTTCAAAGGCCATAAAACAGGTCTTAGATAACTATTTTGTCAAAAGGAAAAGGCAGAAGAAGAAACAATGCCTGCAGACTAGCCAGATGGCTTGGTAATAATTGGGATCTAGGGAGAAGCAGTTTGCAAACATATCTACTGGTGAGTAATATGCATTTAAACTCAAAATGAAGGCAACCAAATAAATGAAAGGAAAAAATTGAAGAAATAGAGAACAGCAGTAAGAATAGAACAGATTTTCAAGCCATGATTTCTAACTCAGAAGTAATTTTAATTTTATTTTTCTATTTTTTTTTTATTTGTTCGTGTTTTTTTTTTATTTTACAAAGAAGAGCACTTTCAGAATTTAAGCTATTTCTGATTTTAGCAATGTCACTGGAGTAGCAACCAGTAATTCTAATAACTGGGGAGATGTTTATCAAAATGTTATGCTCAAAATCCATGGTGATTTTATCAGAGAAAATCTATTATGGACTACTTTCATAAAATTTTAAACAAAAACAGAGAAGGTTCTTTAGCCTTCAAACCCACACTGAATTGCATTGTAAAGTAAATACCAGTTTAGAACAGCATTATCCACTGAAGTATTATAAATAACTAAAATTGAGTATGACCCTATGTACCGTATGAAGAGGCTTACTAGGATATCCACCAGTAATATCCTGGTTTTCTTTCTCTCTGGGACTACAAAATATATTTACCTTCTTTAGGTCAAGTACTTATCAGGCAACCATACTAAGATAGAGAGCTGAATTTAGCTAAGCAATCCACAAGTTGCATTTCCCTTATTGTTAATTAATTGTTCGAACAGTATATGTTAACCAAATGGTTGAATATTTCTGGGACATTCTGTTACACTAACAGCCAAATCTTCAAGAGTTCTTTTTGTCAACAGTTTATCAAAACACATTATTTTTGGTTAAGACAATTCACATAGTCAGCTGAGGCTGAGTTTATACTGCACACTTAAAGATACTGCAATTGGTATTTTTGGGGGTTATTGTAATATGTAAATGTGGTTGATAGTAGCTTATTGAATAAACCATGGCTAAACAATGCATGGTTTGGGTAACATTTGTATGTTACCCAAACAGCCCAGGAATTACTAATGAGACAGCAAGCAGTGTATATCCCCATATAAATATTTTTGAGAGCCAGTTTGGTATAGTGGTTAAGGCATTAGGCTAGAAACCAGGAGACCGTGAGTTCTAGACCCAGTTTAGCCACAAAGCCCGCTGGGTGACCTTGGGCCAGTCACTTTCTCTCAGCCCTAGGAAGGAGGTAATGGCAAACCACTTCTGAAATCTTGCCAAGAAAACTGCAGGGACTTGTTCAGGCAGTTGCCTGGAGTCAAGACGAATTTGAAGACATGCACACACAAATCTATGTGTACTTGAAGATCATTTTTCTCTAGCAAGGTTTTTGGTTTGATGTCCAGTTCACACATTCCCAATTTGCAATATTTTTCATGGCAAATTCCAAGGAAAGAAATGATGGATTGAATAAGGAGCCATTTACACAGATATGTACTCAATGCACTGGCAGCTTTAAAATTAAGAATGAAAGTTTCATGACACAAAAGCCAGTCATACGCCAGTACAATGATTTAAAAATCATATCTGATTCAAAGGAATTACCACTATCATTTACAGAATTTTAGAATACCACTTTTATGGTATGAGTCAGTCTCAATGTGGCTCATAATAAAAAATAAAGTGAATCTGGATCTATTTTAAAAAGCTCAGGTTGAACTGTCAGTGGAATAAACCATAGGAGCTAATAAGGGAGATAAGCAGAGTGTGGACTGGAATTTATCTCAGGGATATACCAAAGATTTGGAAAATATACGAGAAAATATATGAGAAGAAGATGATGACGATGGGGGAACATGAGACATTTACTTCAGATCATCTATTTAAAATGATGAGACTTTTTAGTTATCATTTAAATTTGAGAGGGCAATGAAATATGCAGAGATATTTAGTTGGAGACACCAGAGTGGTAGTAGAAAGTTGAGTGTCCTCAGAGATGGTACTGAAAATCATGAGATTTACTGAGGTGTAGAGAGAAAATAGCAAAGGGAAAGGAGCAGAAACAAGGCAAGCAGGAACCTTCCCTCTGCCAAGAATTGAATGATATTTTTAAATGTATGTATAATATATATAAAATACGACTGCTGGTGACACACACTGCTCTTGCATACAGCTCATTGCAGAAAGGTAACCAATGTGATGGCTAATGGTTCAATTTCATAAAAAGAAATCCCTGCCTAATCTGAGTGAGCCTAACCATGATCCATTTTGTTTCTGTTTTCACACTTTCATCCAGCACTGAGACATCTTAGAAAGCTGGTGCCAGGAGCAGATGCTTGACTTTTCAGTAGAGATTTCCACATAGTCATCAAGCCCTCTGCCTGCCAAGCCAAAGGAAATAGTGCAGAACACATATGTCTCCATGTGGCTAGAAGTTCAGAATCTAAAGGCAGTCAAGCAATTAGCATTTAAAAATTGATTTAGAAGGGGGAAGAGTTTTATTCTTGGATGTTGGCTCTTTAACGTGAAGGAAGAACATAAGGCTAGAAAGGTGGTAAAGAACCATCACAGGCATAACCATGTGTACTTGGATTTATAATGAGTATTTCTACACCACCTTTTCACTGGATTAAAAAAAAAAAAGCCAGTGCTCAAGATGGTTCATAACTGAGTAATAAAACTAACCACAGGTCTTTGAACGATGCAGCTTATATTCAGTATTTGTTGATGTTCGACCAAAATCATGTCCAGACAACATGCCTGGAACACTTCATGTCCATACATGTAAATATGAACCACATGAAGACTAAAAGAAGTGATGCAATCTGCCCCAGAAGTTATCTGCAGTCACTGGACATTGGTTTATGTATGAAAGTAGTTAAGATACTGTGATAACAGAAATTATTGTCTGATCACTGACCTGTGGATAGATCCATTTATTTGTTTATTTGTAAAATCTCAATGCAAATCTTATTATAAATTGTCATGATTGCGAAAGGTCCCATGAGTGATATTTTTATGCAGCATAGCCATTTTAAAGTATTAACAGTTTTATCTATAAAGGAAGACTCATTATAAAGCTTGGATAGAAAAAATATTGCACTAGCAAATATTATTTCTACCTATGCAAGGAAGAATCTCCAACCTTTATTGATTCCTCCATTTCATTTCAACTCTGTATCATCCTAGAGTCTAGGAGGTTTTCCAGCCCTCAGCAGTGTTTGAAGTAGCGGGTTGGAGGTGGAGGTGGAAAATCCCAGTTGTGTAAAAACAACAATTTAGAATTCAAACCTTATGGAAAATAAATAAATTAACATAGGTCCTTAATAACGAACAGTGAAAGAGCATTAAAGGTATCCCCATCAAGATGAAGCTTTCTGATTAATATGAGTGCAAATAAAATTTTATTCATTTCTTTATATTCTTCTTGAATGAATACAAATCTGTAGTATGTTTCTCATTTCTCTCTGAAGCTCAGCACTTATAGGATATTGCAATTGCTCTGCTAGCATCTTCCCCCCACCCCATATGACTGATGTACTGATTGCTCTGTGAAGAACTCAACAGAAGCAAGCTGGATACCTCTGTCTTTAATCTGGCCACTATATGAATAACACAAATAGTGATTATGATTTCTAAGTTTTAATAGCTTGCAGTGTGATTTTAGTTTAGCAATGTTATCAGGTTGTGTATCTGGTTCCAGAAGCAGTTGCTGTCTCTTTCCCTTTATTAAATTATTCTAATTACTTTTCAGTGTGCCAAGAATTTTCATTAGAGGGATCATACACTGTTGCTTAGAACAATGCAAGAGATTTACATGACATTATAGTATAAGTGTGTTTGACTGGCCAAATTTAAGCATGCTTTAGTTCCTGTGATTCCAATGGGAGAGAATGGCATGTATGCTTTGTTTTCCTATGAAAAATTACAGAAATCAGTAGCACACACTCATTGACATGTCTACTAAATCAGTGTTTCTCAACCCCTGCAACTTTAAGATATGTGGACTTCCACTCCCAGAATTCCCCAGCCAATGTGGGTTGAGGAACTCTGGGAATTGAAGTCCACACATCTTAAAGTTGCTGAGGTTGAGAAATACTGTACTAAATCACACTCTATTCATTGAGGCTCCCAGATAGGATTGCATCAGATTGCAGTTAATAGTCTCCACAGTCAAAGCATTTCAGATGCGTAGCAAAATCAGGGCTTAGGAGAGAAATTTTTTCTGATGGCTTGGAGAGATACAGGAAGGGAAAGGCAGGTATGGTCTTACTTCGGGGCAAGCACTAAGGATTCCTTGGGGACTGGGGAATGCTATGGAAGTTTTCAGAAAGTAATAACTGTTTATTTATTTAACAAATGTATATGGTGACCCATCTCATATACATGACTCTTAACAGTTAAAATAGAATAAAAACTGAGTAAAAAAGGAAAATAATCACAATCAGAAACAACATAAATAACATAAAATAGCATCCAATAACACTTATGACATCACACCTTCAGTATAACTATGACCAAGAAATTGGGTTACCCATACTGCCAGAGCCCTAGGCTTCAGGGCGAAACCAGGTTTTTAATACCTTGCAAATGGCCAGCACGGTTGAGGCTAGTCTAATCTCTGGGGGAATGATATTCCACAGGGCGGACATCACAGCAGAAAAGGCTCTCTTCCTGGGCCTCACCAAATGGCACTCTTGCATGGACAGGACCCAGAGTATGCCTCTCCTGCTGGATCTAACAGGTTGGGTAGACACCACTGGAGAGAGACGGTCCTGTAGGTAGCCTGGCCCCAAGCCATGAAGGTAACCACCAGCATCTTGAATTGTACCTGAAAACATACTGGCAACCAGTGCAGCTCGTGGAGCAGAGGTGTCACATGTACCGAACAACTGGCACCTATAACTGCCCACCCTGCCATATTTTGCAGCATCTGAAGCTTCCAAATATTCTTTAAGGGCAGCCCTCTGTAGAGCATATTGCAGCAAACCAATCGGGGCATGATAACTATGATACAGAGTTTGGAAAAAAGTCAATATAAGATGCCCATAATGAATTGTAATAACCTAGCTTGGGAGACTGTGGGCAGTAATTACCAGAACCCTTGGCTAGGATTAATCAGGATGGGGCTTTGAGAAACTGCCTCTAGTCTGTTATCTGAGCTGCATTAGTTAGGCGACCTAGTCTCTCAGCAACTGGTTTTTTTCAGTGGAAAAGACCAGCAAGATCATCACTTATACTTAGGCTTCAACCCCTTCAATTCCATCACATGCAGGAAGAAGCATTATTAAGCCTTATGGGTATCCCTATACTTTGCACAGCCTCAATATCTGTTTGAAATTTGGCAAGGACATTCCCTAAAGAGTGGACTGTTATTGCTGACAATTTCATTAAATTATGTCACATAAAAATATGGGCATTTTAAATTTGGCACATTTCAACAACTCATAAGTATCTAGATTTTTTTATTTTTTATTTTTTTGGTGCCTTCAAGTCAGTCTTGACTCCTGACAACTGTCCAGACATGTCTCTTCAGTTTTATTGGCAAGAAACCTTCCATCTTAAGTATGAAGAATCCTCTAAGGATATTAATTAGACAAGATATTTATCATCTTATCTAGCTGAAGCAAATCTTATCCAATTTGTTTGAGAAATCTAATTAGGCCTAATAAATTCCTGAGTCAGCTAGGGTGAATGCTGTTGTGTTTGTACTTTCCTTTTGATGAACCTTGTAGTCTCAGTCATGATATAATTAGCGGGCCTCCAGAATCTCTATAGATAATCCAATATTTCTAAATCTTAACTATTTTTTAAAGGCATGTAAACCACAACCAGCAATGTGAAAAATCTTTGATGTGTAACATGTATTGACACTTTTACATTAAATAAAATAATTAGCCTCCTACAGGTATTAGTAAAGGAATTAGGAATGCTTACTAAATGAATATTCTCATTAACTCCCACTACCTTCTGACATCACTGGAATGGCATCACTGTCCCTGCAGTATTTAGACATTGAACGTCTGCTGGAACAAAGCTTAATCCATGCAGCCATATGTGCACTAACTTCTTCATAAGCCAGGACCATGTATTAGAAGTGAATACTGTATGTCTTCTCTACTTTTCTCATTGCACTCCCTACAGAACTGCCTACCGGAGAGCCAGGATCAGTGACACCTGCAGGATATGAGATCTCTGGTTTCAAGCCCCGAAATAGGTTCATTGACAACGACAGATTCAAAAGTGAACAGCTCCACTTTCAGTGGTGACAGGCTGAAATAGTAAATGATAGCCATTCATGAAGATTGAGATATACAGTCAGGACCAGAAATATTGGAACAAGGATAACTGTTTTGACATTCAGCCTCTGTACACCACCACATTGAAGTTGAAAGGAAACACACCCAGATGGGAGTGAAGTCAGGACTTTCAGCAGTAATTCAAGGGGTTTGACAAAAGTGGGGCACTAACCATTCAGGAAGTACAGCCAGTGGCATACATCCCCCCCATCATTGGGGGCTTATAAGTAATGGAACGAATGGCTGACAAGCAGCTGCATGGCCAGGTGTGGCCTGTTTCCTGGGTACCCCATGACTAATCAAGCAGATAAAAGGCCTGAAGGTGGTTCTGAGTATTACATTTGCATTTGGTAGCTGTTCACTGGAACTCTCAACATGAGGTCCAAAAAGGTGTCCATGCGAGTGAAGGAGGCCATCATTAGGCTGAGAAAACAAAATAAACCCATCAGAGAGATAGCAAGAACTAGAATAGTTCAGACTGATGACACACACACACATTGATGTCATGATACAATCTCTACCCCTACTACTTGCATCCTGATATCTGATGCAAGTATCTAAGTAGTAAATTTTGTGTTATGACATCATAATGCATGTTTTATCACTTCCCCCCTTGTCCCCATCATGGATGCTATGTTTACTGCTTTCCTATGTTAATGAGATAATCTGGTAGAGATTATCTGGTCTCTGCCACTCTGTAAACACATAATGAGAGCATGAAAATAATGCACTTTGGAGGCATAGGGTCTAATAACTGGAATTTCTATTTCTATTTTATTTATTACTGGCAATTCTATGGTGCTTTACTTTAACTGTCTGAGTAACATACCAGAAACTACAGGTTAAAATAGTAACAAGCAATATACACTGTAATGGCACTAATCAGAAGGGGTAGATTTCCCAAATCTAACATCACTAAAATGCTGTTCCCCAGACCCAAGCTTTCACCTCTTTGCAGAACTCATTAGGGAGGATTTTTGCTCTGCTTCATCATGATTTTATAATTGCAATAGGTCAACAGCTCAGGCAAGAAAATACAAGGTGGATGAATGGTGCAGAGTAGAAACGAAATAGGTTCAGTACCATGGACAGCACTTACTCAGAGATTCAGGACTATGGCTAGCAATTTTATAAAGTTAAGAGCTCTAATGCCAGTCTGAGGAAAATTGTAACATTTGTTCCATTCACTCATGTATTGTACCAGACTTTCCCTTCCCTTCCCTTCCCTTCCCTTCCCTTCCCTTCCCTTCCCTTCCCTTCCCTTCCCTTCCCTTCCCTTCCCTTCCCTTCCCTTCCCTTCCCTTCCCTTCCCTGTCTTTTTTCAGGTCCAACCAATTAGTTTTACTGATCCATTTTCAAATAGACATACATAAAATAATATAAAGTAAAAATAAACAAAAACAAAAGGAAAGAACTTTACATAAGAAAATGCAAACAAAAACTGTTAATTATAACTATATCCTAAGTTGTAATTTTGAGTTTGTAAGTCTTTAAAAATAACAATTAAGCTTTCAATGTTGACCAAACCTGCTCAAAAACATTTCCCAAAGGGAGAAATAATATAACATTTTCTGATTAACATTTTCTCAAAAATTGCTAGATCACACATCTCTGAAATCCAATACTTTATATCTGGAATTACTGTATTTTTCCATGTCCTTAGGATTATTCTTTTTGCTATTGCTAGAGCATGAAAAAAATCATCTTGTTCTGATCAGATTACATTCCAAGTCATTGATATACAGTATACAGTAATTCAGTACAACATACAGTACATGTCTTTAAAAATCAGAGTTTTATCAATAATTCTGTCAACATATTGTATAACATTACTCCAAAAAGTATGTAAGGAAGAACATGAGTATAACATCTGAGTTAAAGTGCCATCAAATTTCTTGCAATGACAACACAAGTAATCATTAGTTCATCCTTTACAAAACATTCTCGATGGTGTTCAGTAGATACAAAAAACAGACTTTTGATGGATTAATTTCAAGTGGCTTAATTGCCAAGTCCAGAAAAGAGGAAGAGGAAAAACAATGAATATGCACCATTTAATACAACTTTTATTAATACGGATCAGGTACATAAAGGAAGAAGTGATTGGACCAGGGTTAAAGATTTGTGATGGCAATTTATCATATGAGACTGCACAGATTGTAGTTTCCTTGGAATAAACTCTGCCTTTTCGTAGGTAAGTGATATTTCAGACATATAAGCTTGTACAGACAGTATGCATTTGCTAAGATTGATAGGAAGATGATTTAAAATTAAATCATAGGAGGTCATGATTGGAAGGATGAATTTTCACTCTCTCATTAATTATTTAGAAATAATTCAGAAACTGTCATTCCTTGTTGTCTCTTGCAGTACTGAGTTGCCCATGAGCTAAAATAATTGTTAAAAAGTCTTCCTGAAGAATTGTAGATAATAATGCAGAAGAGGGTCTTCTGAGTTCTGAGAATCTAGTTATAGAATTCTTTTTCCAAGGAGGTTCATCTATTGTTTAATTTAGTACCAGATATTTCCATAGATTTTTTTAAAATAAAGTGATAATATATAAGCACTGTATTATTTAAATTTTATTTTACAGTTTTTATAGGCCACCCAATAAAATGACTCTCAATAGGCTACAATTTCAAATTATAAGTGCAACCATTAATTAAATCAAAATAAGGAAAAATCTATTTAAAATAAAAAACAGAAGTGAGTTAAATTAGTATCCTTGATTTTAGCAACTTTAGGCTGCAGCCTAAGATTTATTTATTTTATTTATATATATTTCAAATTTAGATACCGCCCATCTCACAAAAAAGTGACTCTGGGTGGTTCACAATAAAACAGCAATAAATATTAAAATACAATAAAAACAGATAATTATTAAGATAATTTTTAATGTAGTTTCATTAGTGCAGTTGTACTTAGATGTTTCATTTGAAATATGATTGATTAAATATGATTTATTAAACAATATTTGACCAACCTACTAAAAATGAAATCGATGCAAAGACTACTATGTCTAAATGGATTATGAACTCTGGCATTTTTATTTAACTCATGAATTCAAGTATAACTTCCATACCTAATAAATGAAATCAAAGCTGATTATTTATAGTGTCTTATTGGAAACACATTGAAATATATTTGGTTTTCAATTAATACTGACAATGTGCCACCTTATTACTTTAAGCCACTTTGAGCACAATTTTCTGAACTCTCAACCATCTTCTACAAAGTAAATGTGTGAAATTCATATCTTCCACTTTCTTTTGAAATTTCACCTAGTGGCTCCTGCTCATGTATATTATCTCCTGACATTTTGAGAGGCAGTAAAATAATTAGTAACCAACTATTGCACATCTCTAAGATTTTATTTTCCCCTCTAGCTGCTTCCAGAATCAAAACTAAATATGGGCTGAGTGTATTCACCCTTTTTTAAATGAATGTTTTATGTCACTGTCTTTCATGATCATATCTTTCATGATCTTACTATGATTCATAATCTGTTTTCATGAAGCACTATTGCTAAATCCAAAGAAACCTATGTATTTAATCTCATTCCCATATTTAATGGAGTCTAAATGCATTCAAACATATTCGTTCACATTGATTTCTTTCTAAACATGTTCACATTTTCCTTGCTTTATTGCTGTTCATGTGCTTCAGAGATAACTTTAAGTTTCTTGGGATAAAGTGCTGGCATTTTACATATATTGCTTTATAAAATTCCATATATGGTGATTAAAGATGAGAAGCATTCAGCTTGACATCTGGATTTCCTGTTCCACTCTTTTCATCAAGAAGGTGGATTTCAATTATCAAAATTGTACTGTGCTCTGTAGTTCCAATAAGTTTTCAAACGCGGTGGACCTAGTGGAGTCAAGATTATACTGCCAAATATGGATAATTTATTCTCAAATATGAGCAATCACCAAGGTGTTGTTTTCTTGGGAGCCGCTTTCAGGATTAAATTAATGCCTGGCCTATTTGCAGGTCACACCAATGTGTGTCTTAAGTGACAAAAGTAACCTTTTTGAAAGTTCTCATACTCTATGTAACTAACCTAATCTATGTGATCATTTTTACGTCTACAAAACCCCAAAATTAAATTAAATTAAATAATTTTTAAAAATGAATTAAAAACATCAAAAGGTCTGCATCTTGCTGCATCACAACATCTTTATTGAAGAAAAATTGTAGCCTTTTCAGATTTCCTGCCTCTAGAAATCACCTGTGCCAAGGTAAAAGCAGCAATGATATAACCTATCAGTCCAAGAGAAAAATGATTGTAAACAAGATAATTATTTAATGGAGTTGTTCTTGCTTTGCTGTATTCTCTTTATATAATGCATTTGATTACATTTATTGCTTTCTGTTCTCCAGATACTATGTTTTCAACTTTGCTACAGTGTTTCTTCCTGCTTATGTATTCAGTTACATGCTTGATTTTCACAATGACTAATTTTATTCCAGACGTTTTATGGTACAGTTGCTGGCAAGTGAACACAAGGTCTGTATTAAGAATAACCTGCATCCTGTGATAAGGTAAAGTAAAGGCACCAGGTATATCTTAGAAGGAGTCAAGAGAAAGGCTTCCTATTGGGTCCAAGATAAAGTAAAAGGTACGTTAGAAGCCCAAAGTAATTATCACATTCTTTTCATCCTGAGTCAAGGGACAATATGGAAAGTGAGCTCCTGTCCAGCCTCTGCTTTCTCCTACATGCTGTCTGCCCAGGCAATCAAGAGAATGAGAAAAATATTATAGGAAATGGGTTGACTTGAGATTGCACAGTATAATCTTATGCACAGAAGAACTAATTTCCCAATAATTTTCTTGAATTTGCAGTCTTATTTAGTAACTTGGTGTACCAGATACACTTTTATTTAAAAGAAAAAGAACCACCAAATCAGTTCCAGAGACTCCATGGAATGACTTTAAGCATATTATTCTCAGAACAACTCTGGTGTAATTTTAGCATTCACTAGCATTAAGAATGGAATATAATGCCTTTCCGTTAAAACATGATGGAGACTTTACACAGTGGAACACTTTTTATACATTCTGTTGAATACCCAACAGAATACAAAAAACTTCTAAACAAAAGTTGCTGTGTTTATCTCTCCTTTCTGAAACTGCATACTTGATATTTTGCTGGAAGCAAGATTTTAATGTCTGATGTGTTTTTTAAAGAAAGCAGTGAACAACCCACTGTAGTTGTTATTTCCAAATGTAGTAAAATAATGTAATAAATTATTGTCATTTCATCGTCTCAACAACTTAAAATGAGAGATGCTTATGCCTGAAAATGGATTCATTACAAAATGCCATGATGAATTATGGCAATTTGGAGAACAAACTTTTAAAGAAAAAAATGCATGGATAATGAAAGGGTAAGCAGGCGTGCAACATTTGAGAGAACAAAACATTGTAAGATAATGAGAAAATTAAAAAGAACACTGGTTTTATATCTTTGTTCAAGCAGAAAATCACTATTATCATTTAATACAGTAATTAACATTGTGATGGGTTTTCTTTTGTCTCCTTTCTTCCTCTTCCTCCTCCTACACTTCTTTTGATCCTTATGCATTGTAGACACGAAAATCAACACTCACAATTTATAGTTTCCCACTATCAGCTACTGAGAATGAGTGATGTGCTCAGGGGTAGCTGTAGGGGGGAGGGATTAAAAAAATCAAGATGGTGGCCATGATCACACAATCGAAGTTCTGCCTCTTTTTAATGTGTGGATAGCCTTGAATGCCCTCGGTGTGTCTTGATTCTCTTTCGTAAATACCAACTGTGGAATGCAGACAGTCAGGTTCATTCCTCTAATAATGATCTTTTAAAAAGCTCTTGCTATTTGTATTTTAAAGGGAACTACTATTAATGTCCATACTTTTGCTCATCTACTATTCTTCAGATAGTAACTATCCAGTTTAGGAAGAGAAAAATGGAAGGAAAACTACATTCTCTGAATGGCTGATGCTGAAGATGGCAATCTTTTCAGCAAGTCTATAATGAGAATGAACTCCAATTGTATTTTTCTGTGCTTACTAAAAACAGCACTGTGCACATAGAGTGAATAAATGCATTTCCCTTCCGAGATTGGAAAACAATGCTGCATTTTACAGAAGTGGCTTGCTCCCCATAAAAGTCCCTTTGGCTAGATCTTAGAGGCAAAATCCATCCACGTGTATTTAGAGGAAATGTTTGTTCCATACCTGGGTCTGAAAGAACATTTTTCTCCCCCCAACCCAGAACAGCTGGTGATTCAGGAAGAGGACTACCCTGGAAGTCATTGGTTCTGCTCTCTTATACGTTTGCTTTACATTCATTTGGCCCTCTTGATTTCTCCATATGTTTTCTTAACTCCCAACACAAAATGCAATGAAACTCAAACATTGAGGTTGCTAAATGGTATGTACATTTATCAGTGAATGAACTGAACAAAATCAACTTTAAGGTCTAATCTCTAAAGAGATGAGAGTGCAAGTTTTCTGACCAGTCATCTAACAGCATTATAGCTGTTGTTATCCAAATTTTTTAACACAGATATTTTCTTTATTGACTGGAGTATGAAGTGATAACATAAGGACATTTATGTCTCCTATGTCAACAGTTCAGCCTTTAGGTTGAAGCTCTCAACCATGAATCAATCCTTACTTGTCAAATAAGGCAGTTCTCACAAACTGCTATTAATGTTTCTGATACTAGTATTATGAAATAGTAAGGGTCTTAATTTTGATGAGCTCTTCCTGCAATTTAGTTAATTAATTAATTAGTTAATTAAATACTTGACAAATAAGGAAACAAATTCAACCCATCAAATATGTAGTGCCAAAGTGATGCTCCCTCAAAAAAACTAAAAATATGATTTGGAGAACATTTTCTATCCCAGAATAAATTCAAAGGTAATTTAGGATAGTAAATCCCCAGATGAAAGCAACAGAGTAGAATTAGGGTTAGATTTTCCTGGATCAGGATTTTCTTGTATATCAATATGTTAATATTGGCTGGAATAAAAAAGCACCTAGTGAAAAAAAATCAGTCAACTTTTCCGAATATTGTTCAGTGTATTGTATATGCATGTGCCTATGATCATAAAGACACCTAGAACTGTGTAATGACTGAGTTTGGGGACACTGCACAACACTAAACAATGTGGTAAGAGGGCAATATTTAAAAACTACCTTTGTATAAATTGGGACAGAGAGCAGACTGAACAGTGTGAGTCTGACACATCTTGTTTGTCATCCTCATTAATTCAGTACTGAATTATGTTCAACAACCAGCATTGAAATAAAATTTAGTCAGCATTTATACATTAAAAAAGAACAAGTATGGCACCATCTTGTCCAGCAACATGCAACCTTCACTCTAATTTCTTATTTTCCTGCCCTAGTTTCAAATGCCCTCTGCAATTAGTTTAAATCTTTGGCAAACTGAACAGAGAGAAAATGTTGTCAGAAAGAGAGAAAATGAGTGGACCTAACCATTTTTGGCCTGTTCCTGCTCACTAATTAAATCTTACCTACCTTTGACATGTAGCCTTCTGAAATTTATTCCTATCTGCATTTGGGGGGAAAAAACTGTTCCTAATCTCACGCTTCACCTAAAACAACCACATTTCTTGAATTATTTAGCCATTTATAATAGTTATGGATTAATTCTGGTTACACTGAGAATGAAACTTAGTTTGCTCAGAGGTTTGTTTGTCATGAGGCAAAAGCTGACTTTGAAGAAGTAGGGTGGAAAGAAAATTGACCCATTTGAACTCAGTATCCTGAGAATACTGTGGACAGCCAAAAAAAAAAAAATGCAAACCGATGGATCATGGATAAAACCATTCAATCCAGAGTTCTCATTTGAAGTACAAATGGCCAGGCTCAAATTATGTGAAGACCCAGCTCCCTTGAGAAATTCAGTATGCTGGGAAAGGTGGAAGAAAGGAGAAGAAAGTGTGACCAGCAACAAGGTGAATGGACTTGATTACAGTGGTAATGGTGCACCACTGGAAGACTGGAGACAAGTCATCCTGGAGAAGGCCTGTCTGTGTGGTTGCTAAGAGCTGAGACTGCCTTGAAGGCACATAATCAATCAATCAAAATGGTCACAATATTACTAAAGAAACACTCAAAGGATGCATAGATGGTGTGATTATCTACATTATCACTAATGTGCCCTTTAGGCCAGCATGTTACCAGAACAGGTAATACTTATCATTGTAGGTGGCCAAATGTCTGTTTCCTCAGTAATTACCATAATGGTATGGAATCAATACTTTAATGGCTAAAATGTCAGAGAGATGAAATTTGAATTCACTATGTCTTGGTGTCTTCTGACTAGCTATTACCACTATCATGTAATGTTCAGTCTGGGAAATAGAAATTGGTAGGTTATTAGGTATCTAGGCAGAGATAAGGCTTAGCACATAGTTAAATTAAGGCAAATGTATTAAATATTCAATAGATTACCACCATTAATAGGATTATAGAATAAACTGCCAGATTTCTGAGCTTCTGCTAAGTTCCTGTGTCTTGAGGAACCCTCACTTCTCTGAAATGGCTGTTGTGGACTTGATTGAACTACAGGAACTTTATATCATTATACCTTAGTAGTTTCATTTTCCCAAAAGACAGGACTGGTAGCTGACAATTCACCATCTATTTTCAGAGGATGCACAGTAACTCAGAATTTTTAGCACCTTTCAAGGCTGAAGATATACAACATTGAAGGTTACACATTCAGCTGCAAGCTACCAGTCAGATACAGAAGAGAAATTAGATTTCAGAGCTGATTAAAAAGGTGAAAGATATCTCTACATAGCAGCAGCATGTTCCCACCGTGGCCATTGCGTACTTCAGTTCTATCATTCTTCAGAATTCATATGCGGAAGGTAAGTACATGCATGCAAAAATCAACTTCTCCAGGTGTAATACACTCACCACCACCATCATCATCGTGATCAAGTTAAGCTACATGCAAAATTCCCTCTAGTAGAAAACACTGCAATATATTCTCTACGTTAGGGCAAACTGAAGGTGACAACAAATGCAGATGAACTTCCTTTTAATTTGCAAAGATATTTAATAGTGGGATAATAAACTGAAACCCTAACTACACGGGCCAGTTTTGACTGATCAAACCATTGCTATGCAGTCCCACCTCTTCGTTGATCACATGTTGCCTCTTGGCTGTCTGGTCATTATGTAGCAAAGTCCCCAATATGCTTAGTTGGAATTTTAATGAGGCTTTTTTTTTAAGAATATTTTTTTTCAAGACTTACGTATGTATGAGGAAATCAAAAATAGCAGCTAGGCTATCAATGCAGGAATTTTCCTGTGGCTGCTGCTGTTGTTTTCAGGGCAAAAGGAATTGCTTGGCCTTTTCTCCTGAGAGAATGACCCCTGTCCATGGCCAAATGGAGATATTTGCAAAGTCATTTTGTCTGATCTTTAGCATGTTCTGCAGGCAAGTCAGACAAGCTTTGTGGAATTCGGGGTTTAATCCACTCTCTGGTCCTGAGTTCAAGGAGATGAATTTCAGTGGCAAATTTATAGTGATCAAATGAATAGAAAATGAAACAGTCATGGATAGTTAACTTTTTTTTCACTCGCATCGTGAAAGTACAAATAAAAAGTATTGAGGATGGAACCTTTCGTTTTTCTTTATTCAGGTCTATCTTAACTTAAACCGTCTCTTTTTAATTTATAAGCAGTTTTTTGTTGTTTTATCTCCTGATAACTTTTATGAAAAGTTGTGGAAGTGAAAAGTTCCATCTCTGGAACACAAATAGACAGAACTGCTTTGAGATTTGCTTTGCTCACAATAATTTTCCAATTGTTTTAGTTTTTATTGTTGTTTTTCCACAACATTTGCACAACTCTGATCAGTCTACCTTCCTTCTTTGGGGGTATTCTTTCTTCCTTGTAAGAACTGATATACAGAGCATTTTTGTTTCGGTGGGATAGATTTTTAGCTTCCAGACCGATTTGAGTACAAGTTTGCTTGTTTGTTTATTTAAAACATTTGTATAGCCACCCATCTTAAAACTAAAACTCTGGGTGGTTTATAACCCAAGAATAAAACAATGTATATAACAATAAAAGCAAGAGAAACAACAGTTGTTTTCCTTTCCTTTTATTTCATTTTTGACTGGACTTTACATTTCCCTCTTTTATTTTTATTTTAATTCCTACATGGATTAATTTTCGGTTGGATTCTGCTGGACTTCATGCCTGGGATTTCTCAGTAAGATTACATAAGCTTGTTTTCTTTATTTGGAATAAGAGTCAGTCTTTGTTCTTCTATCTTAAGCTTAAATAGCTGTACAACTGTGAAGGTGCTAAGCTTCCTCTAGAAGGCTGGTAGAAGATTCGGCACAAATGTAGATCTTGTTTTAATGTATGATTTGCATGCTGCAATAAATTTCTCTGCATGATTAATATGCAGAATAGAGCATTAATCTGTTATTGGGAACAGAATAGTTCTCTCAAGCCAGCTTCCACAGGCCGAGAAATTTCTAATCTAAACATCCAATCATGCAGAAGAAAGCTTCACAGTCCATAAAATGATGGCGAAGAGAGAAAGTGGGAGACCCTGGTTCCTTACACCCTGCTGTAAATTGGTAGGGAGGAGGAAACGCTGGTGTCTCATACCTATTATCTGTCATCCTTGGATACTACAGGCAATTTGCTTTATGATGCTACTGCCATTTGACTCATCCACTAATAGCTCAACCATTGGATCAATGAAGCCATTGGTTATTATCACCCAATCTAACAAATATATCTCTAAAGTGCTTCAGTAATAACCTGTCCCAGCACCAGGGGTTGGCACTATCTGGCCCCTGTGGTTGGCTTGAGACCTTAAGGGGACCTATTGGCGTCATTGCTACTATGCCTGTTAGTTTCCTTTGCATCAAGACTCCCAACATTTTTTATTCCCAGCCATGGAGTTTGTTGCAAATTGAGAAAACTTACGATGCTTTTATGCATTCTATCCTTAGAGGTATGAATTATGTCCTCCAGTTATAAGGAAAAGCCTGGCTTTGTAGGAGCTGTTTTAATGAACCAATGAGGTATGAGTATAAATTTCTGAAATAGCCACAATGAAGCTGGGAAAATGCTGAAAGCAGACAATGCAAAACGCAAAAGCAAGTAGAATGAAAGAAGAAGAGAGAGGAATGTCAAGAACTATATGAAATATCAGGACAATATAGCGTAAGGCATACACCAATATCGTGCTTCTAAACCACCTTCTGGAGAAGAAAAGGGAACTAATCAGAAGCACAGAGCCATGTCCCTATCAGGTAATGTCCCTATCAGCTGATACCAACCCAGGGAAATGGCAAATGCAGTGACTGGGTAGAAGTAAAGAAAGAGCCATCTTAGAATGTTGTGAGGAAAAAAAAAAGACAATAAAATACAACGAGCTGGCAAAGTGTGCAGAGTAACAACATTGTGTTCAGGACTTCTGAACAACCAACATGGACAGTTTCCTAGGCATAAAACCAGTTAAGGGAAAAGTAGGACTGCCTCTCAAATGTAAAGAAGTATATTTGGGAGCTAACTGACAATAGAACAGATGAAACACTGTAGAACTTTGTCCTTTTTTCTTCCTGGATTTAATATGTACCTGTAAGTAAGAGATCCCTATTATAATAATGAGTGTGAACAGGGAAAATCAAAACTATTTAAGCTATGAGATCTTTCATATTAAGTCACATTCTATCCTGCAATCATAAAATATTTATTTATTCAATCTGATTTGCAAGGCTGCCCATCTCATGACAGTGACTCTGGGTGGCTAAAACATATGAAAAAGAATAAAAACCTTAAAGAAGCACCAAATCCTCCCACTCTCTCTCTTATCTATCATCTATCTATCAATCTTCTATCTATGAAAATGTTGTATCAGTTAGAAAGCCCCATTTCATGTTGGAATCACACACATATTAACTGACAAGTATGTGGTTCCAAATTTATTTAAAGAAATCAAAAGTCATTCATCACAAAAAAATACCGCTTTTATGGAATAACGTTCACTGTGGAGTCCTTGGTGCTCTCTGAACTTAGTTGTTTGCTTGCAGACCTTTCATGACCCAACTAGGTAACGGCACCAATGCTAGTGCGTGTGGGGTTTGCCCTGCCAGTGTTGGTAGGGGTGTGGCTTTGTCCTTGGCAGTTCCTTGATGATGTTACTTGTAATGAAAGGTCTGCAAGCAAACAACCAAGCTCAGAGAACACCAGGGTCACAAAAAACCAACATGGAGCTGTCCTCTGGGGGATGCATAAGCACTGGTAAACTCTCTGTCAATTGGCCTCTCTTGACTTGATGGATATATCTACTTGGTTGGGTGTTTTTACAACAAGAGAGAACAACTGTGCTCTTGCCTTCTTCACAGGGTTTTCCCTGCCCCCAACCTTCTAGCATAATCTACAACCCTGAGCTTTCCTAGTAGGCCCCATCCAACTATTACAGGTCTGATCTAGCTTAGCTTTTTTTAAGATTAGCTGCAATCCATTGAATGCTCCCACCTGCTGTGATAGGGATTGATCATAATGAATAAAGCTCAGTTCTCTCTGCCTGAGCCAACTTTAAAAAACAGAGTTAACTATATAATATGAGGATATACTTCAGACTGAGACCTCTCTTAATAGTGCTAACTATAGCTGAGGATTTTAACCCTAGGATTTAGAAACAGTTTACTGTGTGTTTATTTATCTCAAGTAAGTATTGTTGAAATGTATAAAGAAAAATAATATTGAACAAACAGGTAATACAACAGATACAGGGGCATATTTTACTATGTACCATGAATTCCAATACACATTATGTCATCTACAATTTGATGTCTACTTATTTGGGATCAGGCTCCTTTTTTTCTGTATTTCTGTTTTTAAAATGCTGTATAGATCACAGGATTAATCCAAGGATTAAATAGAACTTTTGCCTTACAAAGCAATACATACTGAGGGGTTACTATTCCAAATTAATGATGGAATGGATTGAGGAGGATTTGACAAAATGACAGTGTCAATGAAGTTTATCTGTACAAGTTCACAGAGCTTCTGTAAAAATAAGTACAGGCTGGATTTATGGCCTGGCCCCAGGCAAATTTCTCCCCTTCCCCTTGTAGAAATTGTTATCCAATCACTTCCCACTCTTTGGGATGCTATAGACATCAATTCATCAGGGCTCTCTGTTTATTACTACTTTTCTGAGTTCATGTAAACTCACATTTGCCATCATCTAGCCATCTTGTTATCAGTCAGCCTCTTTTTCGATTTTTTTTTTTTTTGGTTTTTCTGAACATCAGGGTCTTCTCCAAAGACTCTCACCTCCACATTAAGAGTCCAGAATAGTTAAGCTTTAGCTTCATTAATGATGCTTCCAGTGAGCAACCTGGTTTTACTACATCTAGTATTCAATCATTTGTTCTTTTTGAGGTCCAAAGTATTCTCAACAAATTTCTCCAGAACCACAATTCAAAGGCATCCATTTTTCTTTATTCACCCTTTGTGAATAAAGCTTTCACTCCCATAAATTATAACTGAGAAAACTATGGCCTTGACAATGTCACTATGATGTCTTTCACATACACCTAATTGTACAGAAATTAGAATTACCTTTTTTTTTAATTTCAAAAGTTCTGATGCCTGGATAATCTAAGGCAAGGAGAAGGAAGGAAGAGCATAACATTTTAGGAAAGGAAAAAAAAATCTTTTTAATCTGGGCATATATGTTCTTTTCTTTTTTTATTCTTCTTCTCTTCCCTTTTAATTATGTAAGCTTTCTGGAGTCATTTTGGAATTGGGCAGCCTTCTAAATCAAATAAATAAATATATAAGTTCTCAGAAGCCATTATTTCACCTGCTACCAGTTTGGGGCTGTTTGTGCTTTGCATGGCAATCTGGGAGCTAGAAACATTGTGCTGTGATGAAAATGCATTTCCTCTGCAGATAAATATGTGTCAAGGTATACTTGGAGAAGTTTCACTTGGAATGAATCCTCTCCAGATTGTATGCATAAGAAGCAAACATAACATTCTATTTGTTGATCTTATAATTTGCTATTATACTTTTATTCATCTTCAAAGAAAAAAAATGAGTGGGAACAGATTCCATGAAGGAATACCAGACCAAGCTGTGTATGTTATTCTTTTTTAAGCCTGGTGATCAGTTAACCAGGAAACCAGTAATTGGAGCCCTAAAACATATTAAACAACTAATTCCTAATGTATTGTCGAAGGCTTTCATGGCCGGCATACGATGGCTGGTGTGGGTCTTCCGGGCTGTGTGGCCGGGTTCTGGAAGTTTTGTTTCCTAACGTTTCGCCAGCACCTGTGACCGGCATCTTCAGAGTGCAGGAGCACAGACAGGAGCAGTTCTCTCTGTGCCCAGGGTGATGTGACCCTTCTGTGGGTATTTATAGAGATCTGAGGGGGGAAGGGGGGATTGGGGGGTGGGGGGTTAGGGGTGTGTGGGGGTGTGTGGGGTTTGGGTTAACGAGTGGCTGCTTGTTTTGGTGTCAGAATACGTGTGTATCTTCCTGGGGATTAGGCAGGGTTTTTTCTTTTTTCACCACACACCCCAATCCCCCTTCCCCCCTCAGATCTCTATAAATACCCACAAAAGGGCCCCATCACCCTGGGCACAGAGAGAACTGCTCCTGTCTGTGCTCCTGCACTCTGAAGATGCCGGTCACAGGTGCTGGCGAAACGTGAGGAAACAAAGCTTCCAGAACACGGCCACACAGCCCGGAAGACCCACACCAGCCAACTAATTCCTAAGCTGAAACATGAGTTCATGTCATTATGAGCCACACAACTTGAAAGGCACTCAAAACTGTCTACTGAATTCTGTCTTGGGGAAAGCTACAGTTTTTATTGTATTTTGAGTTGTCTGGAATCTTTTTTTAAAATCAAATGTCAGTCCTGGAATTAACTAAGCCAAAACTTCATTATTTTCAGACACGTCTGAGTAAGTTAACATGCCTGGATAAGGAAATGATGGAGGAGCTGGCCTTGATATCCGACTGCTTTTGGCTTTTTGAGTAGCTAGCCTTATGGCATAGTGAAATCTCATGTGAAAGACCAAAGCTTTCATTTGAGTTGTGAATCCCATTTCTAGCTCAGGAAGCTCTCAAACGTCTGGCTTCCCCTTTGTTGTGCTCTAATTTCTCCCAGAATTACTTTCTATTTGCCAAAGTTCTAATGACAGCTTAAATTTCTCTACAGTTGTACTGGGAATATCACCCTTAGCTAATTGAATTACTGGGGTGGTGACTTCTTTAAGATGGGTGGATAACTTGCACTTCTTGCTGCCAGACTAAGGCAAAGCTTCCTGAAGTGAGGTCTTATATATGTCTTATCAAAGTTTTTTCACCCCACACGCCAATTTTCTTAGACGTATAAATCCCACAACCTCCATAACTTCCCCATTTTATTCAGACTCTTAGCCACTAGAAGATTCCCCATCCTCAGTGCTGAGAAGGCCAATTCTAATTATCCATTATGCTCTACTATTATGTGCCAATTCTCATTCATTGGGAATCATGGAATTCATCTGGCAACAATTCTTCTACTGTACTTCTTTCCCCTTCCTGCAAATAACGCAGGATCAGGAGCAACAGCATAGAAGGCTTATGGTAGTTTTCCAATATGTTTACTAGATCTATATTCAGGAACTCAAGGTGTCATATGGAGCACTCACTCCTAGTTGCTAACTCCATCATAATTTCCAAGCATTTTCATTCAAATACCAAGCATGTGAGATTTATGAGGATGCTTTTGAAGAGGAGCAGGGAGGTTTTCTTCACCATTTTCATCCCTCTGAAAAGTACTTTCTGTTGAATGAATTTTGGTAGAAGTCATGAAAGTGAAGAGTATTTTTTGTGAGGTCTCTCCTTTTGAGGGAACTGGTAACTGCCTTCTGCTTTTTCAGTGCAGAACATCACTAGTGGTATGCATTCTGTTTCCTCCGGAAGGCAAGGAAATGTCCCTGTTGCCAAGACAAACATGTTGTATTGCTTTGCTCTCAGCCTCTTTACTTTGGCAAGGGTGATGTTTCTTCCTCTTTCTACGTCAGCTGGGACTGAGAGCAACATAGTCCTGCCTTGGCTCTGCCTTATTGCCTGCATCTGATAGGCTGAGTGGCATTATGATGTCATTTATGTTCTTTAAAAGATCAGCAATCTGCTTGGATCTCCCAGAGAAAAGAAGGTCTAGGAAAAATAAAAGACACAGGAGCAACAATAGAAGGAGAAGCAAGACATAGAAACAAAAGAGCAGTAACTTTATTATCAATGAACAAAATATACAAACACATATATGATTATAAATGAACAAATGAATCTCTGGAATTAGGTTCCCCTTAAGATTTGAACGGCCCCCACCCTACTGGCATTTTGAAGGGCTCTGAAGATGTCAAGGAGTAATCGGAATAACAGGCAAATTTGGCCTTGGAGTACAAAATGAAGCAGGGCAAAGGCTAATAGAGTTCTGTCAAGAGAACAAGCTAGTCATAGCAAACACTCTTTTCCAACAACACAAGAGACGACTCTACACATGGACATCACCAGATGGTCAATACCGAAACCAGATTGATTATATACTTTGCAGCCAAAGATGGAGAAGCTCTATACAGACAGCAAAAACAAGACCAGGAGCTGACTGTGGCTCAGATCATGAGCTTCTTACTGCAAAATTTAGGCTTAAATTGAAGAATGTAGGGAAAACCACTAGACCACTCAGGTATGACTTAGATCATATTCCTTGTGAGTACACAGTGAAGGTGATGAATAGATTTAGAGGATTAGATTTGGTAGACAGAGTGCCTGAAGAACTATGGACGGAGGTCCGTAACATTGTACAGGAGGCAGCAACTAAAACCATCCCAAAGAAAAAGAAATGCAAGAAAGCAAAATGGCTGTCTGATGAGGCTTTACAAATAGCTGTGGAAAGAAGGAATGCGAAAAGCAAGGGTGAAAGGGAAAGATATAAGCAACTGAATGCAGATTTCCAGAGAATAGCCAGGAGAGATAAGAAGGCCTTCTTAAATGAACAATGCAAAGAAATTGAGGAAAACAATAGAATGGGGAAGACTAGAGATCTCTACAAGAAAATTGGAGATATGAAAGGAACGTTTAGTGCAAAGATGGGCATGATAAAGGACAAAAAGGCAGGGACCTAACAGAAGCAGAAGAGATTAAGAAGAGGTGGCAAGAATACACAGAAGAACTCTACAAGAAAGATCTTAATGTCCCTGATGTCCACGCTGGTGTGATCACTGACCTTGAGCCAGACATCCTAGAGAGTGAAGTCAAGTGGGCCTTAGGAAGCATTGCTAACAACAAAGCTAGTGGAGATGACAGTATTCCAGCTGAGTTATTTAAAATACTAAAAGATGATGGTGTTAAAGTGCTGCACTCAATATGCCAGCAAGTTTGGAAAACGCAACAGTGGCCACGGGATTGGAAAAGGTCAGTTTACGTTCCAATTCCAAAGAAGGGCAACGCCAAAGAATGCTCAAACTATCGCACAATTGCACTTATTTCACATGCTAGCAAGGTTATGCTCAAAATCCTACAAGCTAGGCTTCAGCAATACATGAACCGAGAACTACCGGATGTACAAGCTGGGTTTCAAAGAGGCAGAGGAACTAGAGATCAAATCGCCAACATTCGCTGGATCATGGAGAAAGCACGAGAGTTCCAGAAAAATATCTACTTCTGCTTCATTGACTATGCAAAAGCCTTCGATTGTGTGGATCACAACAAACTGTGGCAAATTCTTAAAAAGATGGGAATACCAGACCACCTTACCTGTCTCCTGAGAAATCTGTATGCGGGCCAAGAAGCAACAGTTAGAACCGGTCATGGAACAACCGATTGGTTCAAAATAGGGAAAGGTGTACGACAAGGCTGTATACTGTCACCCTGCTTATTTAACCTATATGCAGAGTACATCATGAGAAATGCCAGGCTGGAAGAATCACAAGCCGGAATTAAGATTGCAGGGAGAATCATCAACAACCTCAGATATGCGGACGATACCACCCTAATGGCAGAAAGTGAAGAAGAACTAAAGAGCCTCTTGATGAGGGTGAAAGAGGAGAGTGCAAAAGCTGGCTTGAAACTCAACATTAAAAAAACTAAGATCATGGCATCTGGACCCATCAATTCCTGGCAAATAGAAGGGGTAGAAATGGAAGCAGTAACAGACTTCATTTATTTGGGCTCCAAGATCACCGCAGACGGAGACTGCAGCCATGAAATTAAAAGACGCTTGCTCCTTGGGAGGAAAGCTATGGCAAGCCTAGATAGCATATTAAAAAGCAGAGACGTCACCTTGCCGACAAAGATCCGCATAGTCAAAGCTATGGTTTTTCCAGTAGTAATGTATGGCTGTGAGAGCTGGACCATAAAAAGGCCGAGCGCCGAAGAATTGATGCCTTTGAACTGTGGTGCTGGAGAAGACTCTTGAGAGTCCCCTGGACTGCTAGGAGGTCAAACCAGTCAATCTTAAAGGAAATCAACCCTGATTGCTCATTGGAAGGATCGATAATGAAGCTCAAGCTCAGATATTTTGGCCACCTAATGCAAAGAGAGATCTCTTTGGAGAAGACCCTGATGCTGGGAAAGATTGAAGGCAAAAGGAGAAGAGGACGGCAGAGGATGAGATGGTTAGATAGCATCACTGAAGCAATGAGCATGAAACTGAGCAAACTCAGGGAGGCAGTGAAGGACAGGAAGGCCTGGCGCAATATGGTTCATGGGGTCACGAAGAGTCGGACACGACTTAACGACTAAACAACAACAACAACGAAGATGTGGCTCTTTGCCCAGGCCTTTTCTTTGTTCCCATCTGGGTTTGTTTTATTTGCCATCTTTGTTCCGTTGCATTGTGTTGTTTTGTGTTGTGTCTTTTATATTGTTCCTTGCCATCTTTGTTCTGTTGCTTTTGTGTTGTGTTGTGTCTTTTATATTGTTCCTTGTTTTTAAATGTTTTTAACAATTTGTAAACCACGCAGAGTCACTGGCAGTCAAGCAGCTTATATGTTTAATTAATTATTAATTATTTTTATAAAAATGTATGTGAAGGAGTGAAGCCAGTGATGAAGCCTATTAGCAGAAATGTATAGCTACATGTTTCTGTTCTGAATGCAGTACTGAATCATGAATTTAGTCTGTGTGACTTCAAGGGTCTGAGACATCTCAGCTGCCTCTTATTTCTTTTATAAGCTAAGCTAAACCTACAATTTCTTTCCCATCTCATTCTTCATAAACAATTAAATCCTATGGGGCATTCCATTTCTGCAAAATCTAGTCTGATTCTAAATGTGAGCAGCTAAGCTTTGCTGACTGTTCACCCTTTCAAGTCTCATTCAGAAAAACCTTCAAAATCTGAAATTCAGTAGCTTATTATACTAACCAAGTAGGCTTGTAATTTCTCAATGAATGGGATCTGCAAATGATCATTTTTTGAAAAAAAAATTAAAACAGTGTTTAAGATGCAGTATGTCATGCTAATGCAGGGCAGGAAAAAAAGATACTTTCACTTGGGAGATGCACAGAAAAAATATTTCACAGTAAGAAGAACCCTCTTGATAAGGAAGGGAAAACTTCTACATACAATTGTAACAATGGAGTTGGAATTCAGCTAACAATCCATCAATTATAATGGAATTAACTTGCCCATCCCCAAATAAGTTTGATTGTCCTCCCAGAAAGTCCTCTCCTCCATGGTCCTTTCTGCCAGCATCCAACGTACATGTTTCTAGTAAGTCTCGAGTGCGGCAGAAAATCTTCATAATTGTTTTGTGATTCAACTCGGCATAGAGCTGGTAAAACGTGAGATGTTCAGACTTTGCCGGATTAATGAGAAAGAAGGAAGGCAATTTTACATTTCATCACCTGTCACCAACTATGAAAGAGGAGCTTATTAAACTTTTCTTATCATGCTCAAGACTTTGAAATTACATAATTTATCAAAACTCGTGCAGGGGATTAATTAAATCCACCCACCTTCAAGCAAGCAATCAAGCCTGTACATTCAAGGCTAGGCAGGTGGAGAGAAAAGAAAACTCCTCAGCGTGTACATTGTCCTATTCATCTCAATGGGATGTATTTTAAAACTTACTGCAGTGTTTTTCAAGCTCAGCAACTTGCTGGCTGGGGAATTCTGGGAGTTGAAGTCCATACATTTAAAGTTGCTGAGGTTGAGAAACATTGGTGTATTGTACCAAAATACATATGAAATGTGTTAGAGCTTACTTTTTGTGCCCATCCATACAAGTGGAACTACATGAGTGAAAAAGGACAGTGGCATTCTAAACATTCCTAGAAGAAAATTCTCAGGGCAGTAGCATGGCATAAACTTCTTACAGCTGGCACAATGTTAGAGTTGCAGGACACCAGAACCGTGATTATTCTAGGACTTTTAAAAGCAAGCAAGTCATCATTTGAATGATGTTCTACATAGATTGGAAAACGTTGGTCTTCCAGAAGTTTCTGAACTTCAGTTCCTAGCAGCCCCATTGATGCTGGAAACTGTATTTCAGTAAGATTTGAAATATTCTCAATTGCTGCTATAAGAAGATATATTTGTATCTAAAGAAGCAGAGTTAGTACAACAGGTCTGACTGATTGCAGAAGGCTTCTGAATTCAGACTGAGGAAGGCAGAAACCATGTGTAGAATAACTATCTTCCTCCTTCCAAATGTATAAGTCATTTAATGGAACAGGATCAGAGAGTCTTGTCATTACTATTTTCAGAGCCACAAAGGACTTAGCACTATGTAACAACTATGTGCAAAATAGGTGGGACTCATTTTTAAGTTCTGTTTTATTTTCAGTGGGTGTCTGTTATTTGGAAAATAGTGGGAAATGCCAAATTACCAGTACTATATATCACTGAATTTCAGATGAATTTGTCCCAAGAAGCTCCAGAGGCCATGAAAATGGTGCTTAGCATTGATTTTTATTAAGAAGTGTAAAGCAATTACTGTTTCAAAAATATTAACATTTTTACATTGTAAATCAGCAAAAGACTTTGGTAAACAGCATATGCCAAGTTAATTAAATAAATAAGGATAAAAGAAATCCCTTCTGCAAAATGTGATGCATGATGACGACATCCACATGTAACAAGCTGCAATCCAACATTTCTTCACAGTGAGATATTTTAAGTGAAGCCAATCTGCACAGACTCATAATCATGTGTTGATTTGGTACATAAGGGCTCCCAAAGGATTGTATTTGTGCCTTTGAGTCAGTCTTGACTCCTAGTGACTGGTTGGATAAGTCCCTGCAGTTTTCTTGGCAAGATTTTGGAAGAGGTTTGCCCTGGCCTTCTTCTGAGGGCTGAAAGTGACTGGCCCAAGATCACCCAGCTGGCTCCATGCCTAAGGCAGGACTAGAACTTATGGTTTCCTGGTTTATAGACTGATGCCTTAATCACTACATCATACTGGCTCTCTAAGATTACAAAATGTAATACTGAATTTCTTCTATTTTTGCTCCCTAAACAAAGTTTTGGGTTTCTTTTTTTTCTCTTTGTGATCTTAACATGAATACAGGTTCCTTTGAAAGACATATCTTATATTTACATTCAGCTCACAATGGAACCTTTGCTGGCCAAATAAAAACTAATGTGGTCTCAAGTTTACTTGTGGGTAGTTTAATCAATTAATTTGATCTGACCTTCATAATAATAAATTATGCTGCTTCCATGGTCATATTTTTTGTTTTCTAAATATGGTCTTCTCTTTCTGCCTAGAGTTGTTTGTTGATACAACTATATATTTTGATCATTTTTAGCACAGAAATGCCCAATGAGAGGCAAAACCCCTATTTGACTTTGGCCCTGATTAGTACATGGGGTCAACCAGGAAAACCTGGGATTATAGGCTCCATGAGAGGAAAAATAATGTCTTGGAAGAAGACAATGGCAAACCACTCACATAGCATTGCCATGAAAGCTATATGTTGTATTTGTGTAGTCACCACAAATTAAGCTCAAACAAAGGAGTCTTTACTTAGTGTAGAAACTTGCTTTATTGTTTGCATTTATTCCTTGATAATTAAAACTCTTATGAAGAGACCTGTTTCATTAAACAAACGGCCTGACCAATCCAACAAACGTATTGAGACGTTAGCCAACACACTTTCTCTGGAAATCCCTCCTAATAATCAGAGAGGCCTACTTGCCTGCCTGCCTGCCATTTATTTTCAGCAAAAGCCAATTACTCTCATACAGCGCAAGTTAGTCAGTGGCAGATCTGATTGATCTAAAATAAATTATTCATTTTTGCCTAGGGCTTAATTTTCCAGATTTTTCTTACAGAATATCCCCACTCAAAAGCAGTGTGTAACTTCTTGTGTCTGAAAGTTAGCTTCTCATGGAAATACAGTTCCAAGCGTTTTCTGAAATTGAGAATTCAGTGCATTGGAAAGTCAGAATAAGGAAACATAACGATATTAAGCATTTCCCCACTCAATGGCTCTCATGAGTAGGTATTTAAACATGTGTAACTCTCCTGTTCAGACCAAACTTCATGTCTTTAAAGCTCTTCTGAGTCATGTTCAATACTAAAATATCAGCTTTGGGAGGAGAAATAATGAAATTAGCAAATTGTTAGTGTGGAAATTATGCAGCTGTACTAAGTTATGTCTATTGTTCAACAGGCAGCTCTCCCTTCAGCTTGATAGCTGGTAACCATGGTGATGTCACACATTCAGCCCCTGAATTCCAAGAGGATCTGCTTCCCGAAGGAGGATTAGAAAACAAATGTGACAAAACAACTTGTCATTAAATAAGATGCTGGTGTCCTAACCTCAAAACAAAGCGAAACAAAACAAACAAATCAACCCCCAACTCCCAAACCCAACATTGCAGGACAAGAATCCTCTGCATTTATGAAAAACCCATGGGCTGCTTATCAACAAGGTTGCCAATTCTTGGAATAAAAAAAAAATCTATTTCTATCAGTGACAGATATTGAGAAAAAGCGACAATCGTTTTGCGGGCTTATACATACCTGGGAGTTGCCTCAGTTGGACATAAGATCCAGATATCTTTCAAAGTTGCCGTCATGGGACACTTCCATTTCTAACTAGACTTGTTTCTAATTCATGATCTTGCACCAGGGTTGTCTAGTATGACTAGTGGTAGGATGTATAGACTGAAAATATTAACAAAAAGATTTTTCTGCTGCACTACTGATGGGAATCAACCATCCTTAGTTTTAGTGCAGATTCTCCAGCACAGGGCTAATGTGTATGAATTTAAATGTGTTGTTTTAAAGTCTAGTTTGGGAATGGGGGGGAGGATAATTGTGTACACTGTGCATAATATTATACATCTCAAAGCTTGCTTCTACATCTGAGTATGTTTATTAATTAATAATTAAGGACTAATGAATTGTGATGATTAAGAATATATACCGTGAACTAACAAGCTCTATTATTTCACCAAATGACCTTAGATAAGGCACCATATCTCAACTTTGCTGGCCTGGTATGTGGGAATGACCTTGGGAGACAGGAGGGAGAGTCACAGACCGGTGTAAATGATATTTCAGCCTAGAGAAGGAGGGAGGGTGTGGGAAACATTTCAGAAGGCACCCTCCCTAGTTTTCTGGACCATAAAAGGAAAGGAGGGAGAAATACTGTTAATGTAACCTTACAATAAAGATAGAGCTAGTACTCCTTGTGGTGCTTCTTGTCTGGACTACCTTGCAGGGCTAACACTTGCTATGCATGCATTAACTCCCAAGCAGTGTCTTAACATGGTGAAAGGCATGAGATTACACCATATCACCTTCACCTCTTAATATCCTGTGATAAACATTTTGTTAGGCAAAGAAATTCTAACATTTGAACAGTTGCTTGTGTGTAGAGTTCAGTGTGATTGGAAAACCATTACTATTAGAAGTTCTGCTTGCAGAGACTCCTAAACACATGTAATTTTGTAAATGTAACATACAACACCTAACACATAACAAGTTAGAGTTCTTTTGCAAACAGCTGAATGCATCAGATGAATTATAAATATCAGAGAAGTGCAATTGGAAGCAGGAATAGAAACATGGTAAGGCATTATACTGCTATAATTTATCTTTAAAGACTTCTCTTTAAGTACATATATATATTCCCATCGAACACCCTTTTGGAATAAGCAATGTTATGCAGAGGACATAAAAGAAGTAGGAAACTTTATGCCAAAGAAATTAAAGACAGGAGGTAAGAAAAAGAAAGGGAAACATAGCCAAAACTAGGTTATGCCCAGACCATTCACTATATCTCTTCCTACCTTGCTATGTCCTGCTAGGATGCCTCACCATGATGCGGGGCAGGAATTCCTGGGAGGAATAAGTGAAGAACACTGGAACTGTATGCCAGGGGTACATTATCTCAGAAGGGTCACCCAAGGTGTGAAGCTCATTCCAGTTGCCCAACTAAAGCAAACAGGCACCTATATTGGGCAGTAGCAATACAGGAAAATGCTGGAGGTGATAATCTAGTGACAATGGCAAAAGCATCATTTTGTGCTGCATAGGAGAAAGCAGTGGTAAAATAGTCCTGTATTTTACCAGATTAACCACATGGACAGATAATATAGAGTTCAATCAATCAATCAATCAAAATTTATTTATGGTCCAAGATCAAACAGAAGAAAAAGACCAGCAATACAATACAATAAATATGAAAAGAAATTTTAAAAATTATGAAAGAATCCCAGTTAACAAACAGTTAATAACAGTTAACAGCTAACGATTAATAACATGAGGGAGGAACCAGGTAGCTTCTGATAACTATTGATAAGAATTTTGCAACATTCTCAAAAGTTTCTGAAGAGCATCACCCAGGAGAAGGGAATGGCTTCCTAGTCACAATGGCAATTAGAGTTGTTAACAATTAGAAGTATTAAGTTTGATCACTATTGAGTGTTCATTGGACATTTTAATAGCATACGTGAGACAGATTCTATCTCAAGTCTGAACAAAAACAAGTCCGACTTTCATGTGGAAAGATTATATACCTACCAGCTTTTTTTACCTGAAGCTCTTTTCTTTCGATAGATCAGCAGGTAGAAGATTGAAAATAGATACCTAGATATTTAAAGGATTTTACCAGCACAATGAATTTGCCATTGATCTTCCATCTACTTGAAGCCTCAAAGTGTTTCCTAGAGAATACCAATACTTTTGTTTTAGAGTAGTTTATTTTAAGGTGTTTTCTAGAACAGTAAAGTAACAGAGCTTTAAGGTACCTTTGGAGGCCTACTTGGGTTGCAGACAGTATGGTTACATCATCAGCATAAAGAAGAATAGAGATGGGATGGAATTCTGGTTTAGCAAGCATCTCTACAATATTGTTACTGTAAAAGTTGAAAACGAGTGGGGTGTGGATATAGCCTTGCTTAACACCTTTACTAATGAAAATGGGTTCAGTTATATCACCACGGATATTACCCTTAACTTGAGTGGTTGTGCCGTGATATAATAGCTTTATTAGCCTAAGAAGATGGTATTTCATGTAGTGGCTAATTTCCTCCACAATCGTTCAAATGGAATAGAATTAAAGGTTGCCTTCAGATCTATAAAGGCCACATATGAAGGCAGTGAATTTCCTGTCCAGCTATTTGATGAACCTCTCCCTGAATGGCCCCCACTTTCACCCCCAGAGGTCCAAAAACTAATTTCTCAATTGGAAAATAGCAAAGCTCCAGGTAAAGATTTAATCTGATCAGAATTCTTAAAATTAAACCCTATATGGTGGGCATCTGTGCTTGTTCCCCTCTTTGCAGCTATAAATAATTCCTTAAGTCTCCCTAAAGATTGGCTTAACTCTATTATAAAGTGCTTGATGATAAAATGTCAGATGATGGGCCCCTCAGTTCAGATAGCACTCAACATGCGACTGAGGAAGAGCTGAGGATCTTTCAGTACTAATTACATTTATCACATGGCTAGATTAAAGCCTTCAGGGCATCTAGTTGCTGATGTTGCCATGCAGCAAAAGAACATCTGAAGCTGCAAAGACAGAATTACAGTGGGAGTGTGAAATGTAAGAAACATAAACGTGGGAAAGCTCAACATAGTGAAAGAGAAAATGAATTAACTACACATTGACATCCTAGGCATCAGTGAATTGAAATGGACTGGAATAGGATACTTTCATCAGAAGACTATACTATTCAAGACACAAAAAACAAAGAAGGAACAGTGTTGCTTTCATAGTCAGGAAAGATATAGCAAAGATAGGACTTGAGTACATTGCAGTAAGTGATTGAATAAAATCAATTGGACTTCACAGACAACCCTTTAATAAGATGGTTATCCAAGTGTACGCTCCAACCACTTGATGCAGAAGAAAAGGGGGCTGATGAGTTTTATGGTCAAGTTCAATTTGAAATCAACATAACATGCAAGGAAGATGTGGTATTTGTGATTGGAGACTGGAATACCAAAGTTGGTAATATTATGGAGGAAAATGTAGTTGGATAACAAGGCTTAGGAAACCAACATGAAGTGGGGGAATGACTTCTCCATTTCTGCCACTCCAATGATTTCTTCCTAACTAACACAGTCTTCAATGCCTGTACAGATGGATATTACCAGGCAGAGAACACAGAAATCAAATTGACTCTATTATTGCTCTGAGAAATGAAGAGCTCATTTATAGCAGCAGACATGGGCAGGATTATCAAATTGATCATAAACTGATCATGTGCAATTCTAAGTCAAACTAAAGCGGAAGAACAAAGCCAGCCAGTTTCCACAATATGATCTTCAGTATTTACCCACTATTTTAAAGGAGAACACCAGGAATCATTTTAAAGAAAACAGGAGACACAACCAGTCAACTAGGCCAAAATCTGACTGGAAGAGAACTGCTTGTTTATTTTTTTTCTAATCATAT
Organism: Python bivittatus; assembly: GCF_059951505.1. Classification (NCBI taxonomy): domain Eukaryota; kingdom Metazoa; phylum Chordata; class Lepidosauria; order Squamata; family Pythonidae; genus Python; species Python bivittatus. The sequence continues at coordinate 111,848,011 of NW_028277030.1, read as the reverse complement.
GTATAATAATAATAAGAATTAAACAAATATACATTTTTAGACATTTTGGAAAAAGGACAGACAAGAAAGGCAAGGAAAAAAAAGAGTAAAAAGAAAAATAGAACGTAAAATGAATAAACAGGTATTTACAAGCATCATAGAATTAAATAAGCCTGACATTGTTAGACAAGAATTTTCAATGTTTCTTTAGTTCGCTTTACATAACTGAACATCTTGAATATCCAAATATCATTTTAAAAGTTTCAGGTCACTGTTAAAATCCAGTTAGAGTATAAATATCAATGGTAATAATCAGCACAGTATAAATCACGAAATAAGGAATTGCAGTCATTTCTGTCTGTAGTGAAAGATCTATAGTTATTTAACAGATCATTGAAAATTGAAATATTAAGACTTAATGCCAAGAGAAACCCAAGGAATAGGACTGTTTTGAGTTGTTTATGAAATATCAGCAAAGTGGGAGTTGAATGTAATTCTGAGGAAAAGATATTGAATAGACTGAGAGCTATCCCAAAGAAGGCCTGGGACTTTTTTCTACCCATAGACTTCTTTAAGGATTCTTGAACTGTTCAGAAGCATATACAATTTAAAAAAAAATCTTCTATTTTATGGTTAATTATTTGGTTTTCCGTGTGTGTGTGTGTGTGTGTGTGTGTATAAGTTAGGTATTATTATGCTGCCTACCTCTTTGGAAACTAATGATGATGTGTGGTCTCCATACATTTTCCCCAGCTGAACTGTTACAGTCTGTAACAATGAAACATTAAGATCTTTAAGTACAATGGGATTTACATCCAGGCCAATGAGCATAAAATTACAGGCTTAATATGCATATTATATAACTTATGGCTTTTAATCTCTTCTCTTTCCTTTTTCAACTTGAAACTTGCCTTTAATTTTTTGTCTTTGCTGGCTCCTAGACATTATGATCAGTTGGAACCCAAAAATGTTCTACAGCTTCTGTACTGATTTGAACCCTACATGGAATTCAGCAGAAAGCTTTTTAAAGAGAAAGAGAAGAGAGTGCCCCGAAAGGAAGTATATTCCAAGGAACTGTGTGATGGGTTGTGAGGGTGAAAGCTGTTGATCGCAAAGGGTGTATCCTGAGAGTTGCTGATTACTAAATAAAAAGAGACAGTAAGAAAAATATAAGGCAGGCACATTCCAGAGAGAAACCTTACTAAGGGAGTGAACAAAGGGGACTAACATAAATTTAGGACTGGATTACTTATGGGACTGTCTCTCCCCAGTTGTTTCTACCCATCTTATCTGATCTGGTTGGAAGGGCATGTTCCGGGTACCCTCAGCTAGGGAGTGTCAGCTGGCAGGACCTAGAAGGAAACCCTTTTCTGCTGTGGCACCCACCCTTTGGAACATCATTCCCCCTGAGATTAGATTGGCCCCGTCCCTGTTGGCCTTTCATGAGGCCTTGAGAACTTGGCTTTGTGCTCGAGTCTGGGGCCCTGGGCATGGGTTAGAGCCAATCTCCTGGTGTTATGGATGATAGGTTAGCTCATACCTGGCTGCTATGTGTTTTTATTTTTGTTTTATATTATGCATTTTGTGTTTTTGTTTTATTGTAAGCCACCTAGAGTCACATAAAAGTGAGATGAGCAGCTATATAAATCAAATAAAAAAACAAATTTGCCAATTTGGTGGGAGAATTTAAAGAATCCCTAATAAATTTTCACTTTAAGACTTTGTACTCAGCTACGTCAAACACTGAGTCAGGGAAGGTAGCAGATAGGGTTTCCCCAGGACCCTTCTTCTCAGCTTCCAGAAACTGCACAGGGTCACTTTAGCCTTTGTCTTCCATGAAATGGTATGGTGGGAATTGAACTAAATACAATGATTGTTTAGAAACCTGTTGCTTCTAGGAATATGAGCTTTCTTGTGATACTCAGAAGCCAAATATTACCTTCCAAATGCAATTTTTAAAATACAGGTCCTCATTTAGCAACTGTCTCATTTAGTGCCTGTTCACAATTATGATGATGATGAAAAATTAACTTTACAACCAATCCTTGCATTTATGACCTTCACAGGTCTGTAAAGCAAAGGAAAGCTGAAGTAAGATCATAAGCACATCACAGTTTTACTTAGTGACTGCTTCACTTAACAACCAAGTTGCTGGTCCCAATTGTGGTTGCTAAACAATGACCAACTGTAGTTCGTAGCTTTTTCTGCCACAATGTTTCAGTAACATTACAAGTAGTCCTTGCTTAACGACTGCCCTATTTAGCAACCATTTGAAGTTATGAGTTATGATGGCACTGAAAAAGTAACTCTATGACCAGTCCTTGCATTTACGACCATCGTAGCATCCCTGTAGTCACATAATCGACATTCAGGCACTTTGCAACCAGCAGGCATTTATGACTGTCACAGCATCCTGAGGTCACATGATTGCCATTTGCATGCTTCACAGCTGGCTTCCAACAAGCAGAATCAATAAAGAAGTTGGTAGTAAAATTGCAAGTCGCAGTCATGTGATATCTCACTTAATGACTGCATCGCTTAGCAATGGACCCAACTGTGGTCGTTAATGACTGCATCGCTTAGCGGGTCCCAATTGTGGTTGTTAAGCAAGGACTACCTGTAATGAATGGAAATAGCTATTAGGATGCCGCTTAGATCAATTAGTAGCAACCACAGCTGCTGAGCTGAAGTCCCAGAAAAAAAGTTGAAAAGTTGATATGTGGAGTTGAAGTCCACATATCTTAAAGTTGCCAAGGTTGAGAAACACTGGTTAGAAACAGACTACTAATACTTTAATTTTAAGTGGTACAAGTGGACACCTCTGGTGTACTAAGGTTTTTTCGTTCCTTTCCAGAATATAGCCTCTCCCCCACAAGTTCATCCCGCCCCACCTGATCACACAGAGAGGGCATGCTCCGGACCCCTTCGGCAAAAGAACTCCGACTAGCAGGGTCCAGAAGACGGGCCTTCTCTGCGGTAGCCCCCGCCCTTTGGAACATCTTGCCCCTGGAGGTGAGATTGGCCCTCTCACTCCTGGCCTTTCGGAGGGATTTGGACCTGGCTCTGCCATCTGGCCTGGGGTGAGGAGGGGGATAAAGTGTGGGGTTGGCTTGTCCCTTAGTGGCCTGGCATTGCTGCCTTGAACCATTGGCCTCCTGGATTTTTTCCCTTTTTATTTTTGTGAATGTGAATTGTTACAGGTTTTAATTGTATATTTATTTACTGCTTTAACGTGCTGTGAGCTGCCCAGAATCCCCCATTGGGGGGAGATGGGCAGGGGACAAAATAAATAAATAAATAAATAAATAAATAAATAAATAAATAAATAAATATGCAAAGGAAGAAGACCAGAAACCATATTTTTCAGACAATGGTTTCAATAACTGGAAAACTGCTCAAGAATACAAAGAAGGGTTTTCTGTATCATTGTTCATCCAAATCTTACATTAAAGCTCTGTATGCCCAGGAAAAGATTAAAGTGGAAGAAGAAGGGCTTTAAAATGCTGTGAAAATCTCAGTTCTGACAAATTTCTATTATTCTGGGCAGACTGCCAAATTTCATGGAATGTTGGAGAGGCAGAATGGCGAAACATTAGATTAGGTTCAGGTTCAAGTCCATGGTCAGCCATGGAAGTTCACTGGGGACTTTGGGCCAGTCTGTATCTCTCAATGCAGCCTCCATCATAAGGTTGTGGTTGTGGGACAAAATTTGAGAAGGAAGTGCCATCTTCCTTCTTGGAGGAAAGGCAGGATATAAATCTAACTAATATAATAAATAAATAATGGAGTATTTATTCCATTAATAAATGGGGCCTTTGGGCCAGTCTGTATCTTTCTCTCTCTCTCTTTTAATAATAATGTTATTAGAGTTTACAAGTACAAAGATAAAAGACAAAGACAAACTAAAGAAAATACAGTGGTACCTCGGGATATGAACTTAATCCATTCCGTGACTCTGGACATATCCCGAGTTGGTCGTAACCCGAAGGAAATTTCCCCATAGGGTTCAATGTAAATCCGGTTAATCCGTTCTGCCCTCCGAATTTGGTCGCACCCCAAGGCAAATTTCCCCATAAGGTTCATTGTAAATACGGTTAATCCGTTCCGCCCTCCGCCTGAATTTGGTTGCACCCTGAAGCAAATTTTCCCATAAGGTTCAATGTAATTACCGTTAATCCATTCTGGCGTCCGCGGACCACACGTCAGGGGCGGGAAAACGGCTGGGCGCGGTGTGGTGCGGTGCGGCGGGAAAACGCCCGGGCGCCACATGGCACGGCAGAAAAATGGCCACGGACCACGTGTCAGGGGTGGAAAAATGGCCGCGGACCACGTGTCAGGGCGGAAAAATGACCGTACCCCAAGGCGGAGTTCGCACATCGAGGTAAATTTTTGCGGCCGGAGCTGGTCGTAACCCGAAAAGTTCGTTAGTAGAGGCGTTCGTATCCCGAGGTACCACTGTATACAAAGGAAAGAAAAGGAAAAAAAGTGCAAAGAGATGGAAAGAAGAAAAAAAGAAAAGAAAAAGAGAATATATAAAAGATGACTCCCCCCCTCCTTCCAGACAAGTATAAACAATGTCAGTAATTTAACACCTTCTCTAGTATTTCAATTAAAAGAAAAAGAAAAAGATCTCTTCTTCCCATAACTCCTCCCTTATCAATAATCAAAGTATAAAAACTCAGCATTCAATTCTAATCAGCAAAAGTCTATTAAGAGCTACTAAAAATAATAACAAATGTATTTTAACCTTAATCAAAAAAATCCATTTTGTAATCCAATTTATCACTTTCTCTAAGAAGTAAAACAGAAACACAAAAAAAATTATCTCCCCATTTATAAACAAATCCTTAAAACCTTGTCATTCAATCCTGGTCAAAAAGAAGTCCCATTGATGGCTATCAGAAACCGCAACATATTTTTAAATCATAATCAAATAAGTTTACTTTGTAAACCTTCTGTTTACTTTTAAAAAACAGGAACTTTAATCCTGCCAAATAGTGTCCCACAGGTTGATTTTTTATCATTTTCTCTTTGTCTGCTTTCAGGAACAACTTCAGTAGTATCTCTTTACCTCCTCTCGAAAACAGCTTCATTGGTTTAACACATTCCTTTTGGAAATCCAAAATAAGAAGGCTTTCCAAGTCACTCTTCTGATTTATTATTTGTATGTCCCCTTCAATTATTATAACATCAGCTGGTTTCATTTGTAAATCCATTTTGTCATCTTTTTCCATATCACTTATACTCTAGCATTTTAAAATCCATTTTCAAATCCACAGCATCTTTTTCCATATCACTTTTATAATCCAGCATTTTTTAAAACTCCAAATCCACATTCAAATCAGCCTCAGTCTCTGCTGTTGTCCAATAAAATCTGTTGTTCTTCTATAACCTCTGTTACAGCATCAATTTTGTAAGTAATTTCTGAGTACATTGTTCCCAAATAGCCTTAATTTCTTCTATAGTCAAATAATGTTGTTCCATTGCATTAATGGGTCCCTTCTCCTTTAATTGTAATTGTTTGTTCTCTCTAGTTCCCTCTAGACAACTTTCAAGTCCCTTCCTATCATCTGTGTATTTTCCAGTCAGCAAAAGTTTCCCATGGGATGATTTCTTACAATTAATTTCAGAAACTTCATATATTCTTTTGTAAATTTTTAAACACCCCACAGGAAATATTCTTTCAAGTCCATCTAGCCCAGTGTTTCTCAACCTTGGCCAGTTTAAGATGGGTGGACTTCAACTCCCAGAATTCCCTAGCCAGCCATGCTGGCTGGGGAATTCTGGGAGTTGAAGTCCACCCATCTTAAACTGGCCAAGGTTGAGAAACACTGATCTAGCCCCTTACCCTTACTGTTTCCAAAAAGCAAATATTTTCTTTTTAATACTTACACTTATATCAAGCTTCTTTCATCCAAGGTTGAAGGAGATTGTCCCAAAGTAGTAAAACTTGCCCTTTGGAAAGTTCTTAACTTCTAAGAAATCAGTAAAAAGCAGCTTCCTAAAGTAATTAAGAGAGGAAGTAGGTGAACTCAGTGTCTCTTTGAAAGGCACAGAACTGCGGTGTAGGCACGATGTTTTCTCCCCGGCTCCCAGAACTCTCAAACCCACTGGAGATCGCTATTTTACAATCTCTTTGCAGGGAGATTCTGTATGGAGCAAACTTGTGGGTGATCCTTGTCCTCTCTTTAATCTGGAGAGGGATTCCAAGGAGCTGATCCATTCACCGGTTCTTCTTTCAGCCACAGTTGTCAGCTTCACAAAAGCAAAGCTGTCTTCAGTCCCTGGAAGTGTCGCCAGTCTGTATCTCTCAATCCAACCTACATCATAAGGTTGTTGTTGTGGGACAAAATTTGAGGAGCAAGTACTATCTATGCCCCTTTGAACTCTTGGAGGAAAGACAGGACATAAATCTAACTAATACAATAAACAAATAATGGAGTATGACCTCCTTTCCTAAAAAAGAAAAATACATCTAATAGAAGGCTCAGCTAGAACATCCTTCTAAAATGCTACTATGCCATCAGCAGGAAGATTTTGCTGGAGAGAAATTGGCAGGTCTGCAACCTTCCCTCCACTTGAAATCTGAAGTACTCCAGTCCCAGGAATAGTGTACCATGTGCTTTTTATGCAAATGTAGACTGGACATTATTTGGAGAGCTACTTTTGTTCTGTCTCTGTGTTACACTGCCCTTACTATCAGCAAGCCATACACCCACACCAGCAATAAGGCAATTCTTGAACCTATTTTCTGTAAGTTACAGCTCCTCGGTATTACAGTTTGCATGTCAGGGACATCCACGTGGGTGGTCAGCAAAGTCAAAATGGCAGCTGTGACCTCATGATCCCCACCTTTTATTGGCATTGTGCATATGACATGCATACAAAGGCTGGGACTTTGATTGCATGGTCACAATGGCCATCTTGACTTTTTTGAGCCCCCCTCCCCCCCATTTTGGCAAGAACAGCCAACCTTAAGGGTAGAGTGATGCCTATTCATGAGAGAGGTCAATGCAGAGAGGAGTGGGTATAAATTCATAGGGCCCTTCTGATCAAGATTTGATAATGGGTTCAAATTATGATTACTGAAAAAGTCAAATTCACTTTGGGTTGCCTATAAATAACTGTAGAAACAATTTCCTGATTCAAAGTTATTTTTTTGAACTCCCTTGTATGTCAAAAGTTGGATTCATTTTCCAAGAAATTATACGTGTGTAATTAACTTTCTCAAGAACAGACTGTCTGCTACTACAACATCTCCCCGTTTAGTTTGCAATTAAGAACACCACACAACTATGCTAAAAAGAAAGGCACAAAGGGAGCTACTGTAATTGTTACAAATTATCCTAATTACGATATTAAAAAAAATTACCTTTACCCGCTGTTTTATCTGCTTTACACATATGCCTGTTTTATAGTTTCAGGAACTCATATAGCAACACATACCACTGGAAAACTACAATATAAATCCATATCTTCAATGATGCCTCAAGTTTGTAATGGTGGCTTCTTTTCCAACTTCTAACACTCCGGTTTATTTATTTATTTATATGTCACATTTATATAGCCATCCATCGCACACAAAGCAACTCTGGGCGGCGTACAGCAATTAAATAAAATAACAAACTAATAAAAACCATCATTATAAAAAGATAAAAAGTGATTATTAAAATGAAACCAATATATACATATACAGTCCACTCCCCATTAAGCTTTCAGACAGAGCGATAATGATGTTACATTAGGCCATGTCTTTGTATATAAGGTTTCACATGACTTCCAATCCCCCCTCTTTGGGGGGGGATTATTTTTACCTGGTGCAGATGGGGGTTGGGGGAAGTGATGTAAAATATCATACACGGGCATGACGTAATGTAACAACTCTCTCTGTCTCTTTCTCTGAGAGTTTAAAAGAAAGTGGACTGTATACACCCTTGCAATGGATTTTGTGAATGCCCTCCAGGGCACCAAGACCTGGCAGTTCCTAAAGCCCATGCACTATATATAGCCATCTGAAATGCAATGATCCATGAATTCAATTTTTCCAGCTTCCTGCCTGAAATTGCCAGGGCTTGGACCATGGATTTAAGGCCAACATCTGAGGGGAGCTACTCAAGTTAATGTTTGAAGCACTACCTTGAGCTAGTCAAAGATTAGTGCCAGAATTTTCATCTGTCCTGACTGATGCTTTTTTCCTAATTAGAAAAAGTACGAAAACTTCCTGTTATGCAAAATCCCCATCTTGAACAATGAAAGACATGATTTCTGGTTTATGATTTGTTCTGCTTCATGCATTCCTAGCCTAACTTGCTAACGTGTCTGTGTGTGTGTGCCTTAGAGTAGACTCCTAGGGACTGGCTAGACTAGTCCCTGCACTTTTTTGGGTGAGATTTTTGGAAGTGGCTTGCCATTGGCTGCTTCCTAGGGCTGAGAGAGAGTCACTGGCCCAAAGTCACCCAGCTGGCTTCATGCCTAAGGCAGGACTAGAACTCACAGTTTCCTGGTTTCTAGACTGGTACCTTAACCACTACACCAAACTGGCTCTCTTGCTAACATAGCTTATCTTTAATTCCAGCCTTTGATCATTGCCCAGCATTGATAGCAGGCACTATCACTGGAAAGGAAGAATAACGAAGTAATTGTCTGCACTGTTACCTCCCAACTCCCTGGCTCAACTCCTCGTTTTGGAGGGAACCCCAGACACCAGAACTACCAGCTCTAGGTTGCAAAAGTCCAGGTGGCCACTAGATGGCAGCAAAGGATTAAGAGATTTCCATATCTCTACTGCCATCTAGTGGTCTCAAAAAGCTTGCAGCTATCTTTCATAGGGAAAGCCAGGAGTGAATTTTGACAGTGCTCCCACTTTGCCTGCTCAAGTCTGATTAGGTTTTATATATATATATAACCTGCTCCATGAGTCATAACCCACAATTTGAGAACCAGTGGAGAAGCAAATGAGAAAAGGAATCTGTATCTGTCATAAGGGGATAAAGTAATTGTTTTTGACATCTTCAGGCTATCATAAAGTTGTAACACTGTTATCACCAACATCAAGGGCCATACTGAAGTATTAGATGATCCCCATCTTCATCCACTCTCAGGAAGAGGAAAAAGGCCACTTCAAGAGTGTTCTTCAACTTGATGAACATTTTGCAAATTGCAAGTAAAAAGGGCACCAAATTTGTATATTAACTTGGTAAGGTGTTTGATTGTTAAGTGCTAGGTCTAGAACAATATTGCATACTTACTTTTTGATTCAATAAAGCAATTACATTTTACCTAAAGAATGAATGGAAATGATAGTCCCATGAAAACAGAAGAAAAATCTGACTTAATCCTTTGTGACTACATGTAGTTTGAAAAACCAAGCTATTCTTTCTAAAAAACGTATCTTTTTATGTAACACCAAGTCAGATGGGATACATGCCACTTTCTGATTTAGAAACTGTATCATGTCTTGCAACATCATAGATGCTCCCTAAACAGGATATGTGAAAGGATGAAAGAATGCTCCTTGAGACCTGTCGGAATACTAATGCTATTCAGCAAACTGAACTAGCCTAAAATATTAATAACATCAGCATACAGTTCAAGCATGGCTGCATATGCTGTTCTCAGAAATGGTCTTGGTCCAAGAGCTGTTTTATGCTTTATACAGAATATATTCCATAAATAGACAACATTAAGGAGAAATGTGCCTCCATTCCTTGGATATGTAATGTTTTCGTTACTAGGGAATTATGACCAATTACAAGTCAGGGCAAAAAATACCTGCAAAGCTCCAACTGTTCTGAAACTGGTACATCCTCTTTTCAAATATTACATTTATCTCAGAGCAAATACTAGAATACTCTGGGTATAACATAAAGTAACAAAGTGGATGGTCCTGGGGTTAAATAATTGAAATAGATCCTGCTACTCTTGAGTTCTATCTGTTCATGTTGTTGAAATGTTATCTGGACTAGTGAAAGACAAAATATGGTCTAAGGTTGGCCAATCCAGTATATGTTACTCAGAGTCCTGCATTAACAAAATTCTGAAGAATAATATAAGAAGAATCACAACAACAAGAATACTATACTGTAAGTATCAGAGGTGAATAAATAGTCAGCTACTGGAATATATGGCAAAATTGTTTTTGAGGACAACCAATACTGAGTTTCTCTTTAATAACGGACTAAATAGTAGATTGTATAGACTCTATATAATTTCCAATCTTCTCCTTTATGATATGCTTTACTAGAAGTGGAAGTCTGCACAGTGAGTAGACTGGAAAATGGTAAAGAAGGAACTGAAATTGGATATCATTCATATATCATATTTCTCTGTCCTTCATCCATTCTTTGCAAAGATGTCAGCTTAACCTGTCAGTAGCTACACATTCCCAATGAATTATGCTTCAGTCGCATATCTTTCCCAATCTAATATTTAGTGGCAATCACTCTATTATAAATGAAAATTATAAGTGTACATATGAGATAGAATGCTGATGTAAGAATGAAGCAAAGGGATTTGTTTGCTCAAAAACTTCATGCTACTTAAATAACAGGCAAAATTTGAACCTATTGCAGGGACCCTCCCTTCCCATGATTTCTATGCTGCACAATTCCAAAAGGCTCTGAATGGCTGACAATTCATATAGAAATAAAATACAAGAATTGAATCTGGAGGCCCTCCTGAACTCACGGTTCCTACTTAGAGCAGATGGTAGCCTTGTCCAGAAGGGCTTTTGCCACAGCTTTGTGTTGTGTGCCAGTTATGCCTGTTCCTGGACCTGGAGGACCTGCTCTCAGTCACTCATGTCTTAGTCACTTCCTGATTTGATTACTGCAATACACTCTACATGGGGCTGCCCTTGAAGAGTATTCAGAAGCTTCAGCTGGTGCAAAAGCAGTGGAGTGGGCAGTTATGGGTGCCAGCCATTCAATACATGTGACACCTCTGCTCTGTGAGCTGTACTGGCTACCAGGTGCAATTCAAGGTGCTGATGGTTAAAGTCCTTCATGGCTTGGGGATGGTTACTTATGGACCATCTCTCCCCAGTGGTGTCTACCCATCCTGTTAGGAGAGGCACGTTCCGGGTCCCAGCCACTAGAGAGTTCCACCTGGCAGGACCCAGGAAGAGACCCTTTCTGCCATGGCACCTACCCTCTGGAATATCATCCCCCCCCCCACCCCGATTAGACTTGCCCTAACCCTGCTGGCCTTTCGCAAGGCATTAAAACCCTGGCTTTTTCATGGTTGATCTGAATGCGGAATGTTATGAATGTTCTCACCTGTTATTTTATGTTACTGATGTTATTGTTTAAATTTTGGTTATATTTATCTTGTTGTTGTTTTGTTTTGAATTGTTAGCCATCCAGAGTCATATATATGAGATGGGAAGCCATATCAATTAAATTAATTAAATCAATCAGTCAATAACAAAAAATAACCAGACCCCCAAACTGAGTAACAATAGCCATTGACACACTGAGAAAAAAAGAAAAAAAAAATCCTCACAGAAACAATCACCTACTTTAGAAAATGTAAAAAACAAAACAAAATAAATACAATTAAGGTATCATACAAAGAATCCATTTCAAGATGGCATGATCTGGGATTTTCTTTTAAACATATTGCACCTATTTTTTTAAGAGCTTAAAGTTTGCTGTATCCTTGTAAGATGACCCATCGTCTATGCTAAAAAATGACAACAAACAGTAATTTAAATTATCAGGCTGCTTCCCTTAAATCGCTGTAGTTTACTGACAGTGTGAAGCCAGAGCTACCAAAAATGCCTAATGTCAAATGGGAAGAGGGTTTAACGGTGCAAAAGTTCCCTAAAACCTAGATTGCATTGCTTACCCGGGGCATCCACAGTGGGAGTAAAAACCTGCAAGCTGGTAGGCATAAAGTCATGATTGAAGCTCTACCCCTTTTGTATTTCTGTGTGCAGCATGTGTGTGGAAAGGGGTGGGGCCCTGATAGTAAAGCCATGCCTACATCTTGTAGATTTTGAGAAACATCTCTGCAGATGCCCTGTTGTTCTCCATTGGGCAAGAGTGGCTTGCTGGCTTCTTTCTTATATCTCTTTTAGGTACTGTCATTTTCTTCTTCAGAAGGTATGTCAAAATAATATAATAGCAGGATAAAGAATTATGGGTCATAGGAACTGCCCTGTTGCCACTTGAGCATGTAAAAAAGATTAATATATCACCAAATGACAGCCCTCCAAAACTTGTAGAGACTTTCATCAACCACCTGCCTAATATGCCAATCAGAGAACTTGCTGCAGTCTGGAAACTCTCTCTCTCTCTCTCTCTCTCTCTCTCTCTCTCTCTCTCTCTCTTCCTTCCTTCCTTCCTTCCTTTATAGATAAACTAGTACAGAAAGCTAGCAGTTCAGTGCTGTCTTCTCAAAAAGTAAGTCCCATGAATTGATAGGCTTACTTCTAAACACAGTAAACAGTGACAGAACTGTGCTGTATCTCTATATTGAGATATCTCTTTGTTGCCATGGTTTTGCAGGATTTTTGATTATCACATAATTTTAGGCTCCAACATGCCATATATGGTACATTTCCTTTTGGCATCATGGCTTCTTTTTCAAATCAGCTAGCCTTCTCCATTAGTTAGGTCCTCTTTTTTCCTGATGCCTCATAAATATTTTATTGTTCCTGGCCTTCTGCCAAATGATATGTGGTCTAATAAAGTCCACCTCAGTTGTCAGTGAACTTGGTTTGGTGTTGCTGACAGAGTACTGTATCTTAAGAATAATAAAATCCATTTCAAGAGAATATATGTATTAGGATATTTAATCAAAGTTTCTTCTTCCCTGTTCTCACTTGGGGGGACATTTGGTTTCTTTTTAAAAATTCTCTTTTAGCCATTGGGTTATTGTTAAAACATTGGGACAGATCACAAAAATGTATGTTGGATTGTAGTTGTTTTTGCTATAAATGACCAATAATGATACCTGCGCACTAAAGTCCCACCATTTCAGGTGCATATCACGTGGTCAAGAGTTCTGAGGGCAACCACCTTTCATGGATGCTTTAGTTAGTTTTTCTGTGCATTGAAGTAAGGTGGTCTCCTACAGTTTTACAGTTCTCTTATCTAGGATCTGCATAATAACATGTAGGTTTGGGTCAAGTGGTATGATGGAGCTATAAGACCTTCAGTTATAGCTGATCAACTAATCTTTCCTTGTCATTTGCTCACTTCTGTTGTGCACCCTGTTAACAAAAGATCCACTATGGTTGGGAGGAGGTTTTCTACATTATAGGAAAGTAGGCAGCTGCCCCAGCAATCAAAGTCGGTATGTGGAGGCGATCAGGACCTTCAAAAAGGACTAGAGTAAGAACCCAGATGAAAACCAAGCCAAGCAAGCAAGATTTTCCTTCAGAAATCAGATCTACAGATCCACTGATGACAACTATAGATAAACAAAATGACTAAGCTAGGCATTTTAAGAGACAAATTCCATTGATTATGCATTTTATCATGGAGGTGACATCAGGGCACCAAACATCATACTATCCCATGCCTTTGCCTCTCAGTCAGCTTTTTTTGTTTTTGGAGACAAGTTACCAAATTCATAGGGTGGTTGGTTGTAGAGCTGCTAAAAGTAAAAAAGAACAAGAGACAGAGCATAGAGGCATCTCCTCATCTCTTATATTGGCAAGTCTGACTCAGAATGAAACCTTCATTCTGTCCCCATGTTCCCTCCCTCCCCCCCCCCCGAATCAATTGTGAAGCCCTTTTGAAAAAGGAATAAGAAATACCCTACGGATGACTGAGGACCAACACTATATGGTGGCAGTTCAGTATCCAGATGGTAAAAAAGGCAAGCCCCGCCCCCAACTTTAAACAACTCAGTTGTGTTTCTGTAACAGTCTTTATATAAGTTAAAAATGCTACTCGGCTGCGATGACTTCTGTCAATGTGGAGCAGTCTATTTAACAAATCTAATTCATGAGGAGAACTGTATGTGTCAAAAAATATAGGTCAATTGTTAAGATGAAGCTCTTGGCTTATTCTAAATTACGTATAACAGGTAGTCTCCAGTTTAAGTTCCGTTCCAAGGTCTGTCCTTAAGTCAAATTTCTTTGTAAGCCAGAACAGTATTATTGTATAATACTGCATAAGTAGTATTGTGTAATGAACTCAAACTATTGTGTATTTAACTCAAATCATTGTGTATTTAATTCAAATTTTGCTACAATAGGCTCCGTTCTTAACTATGGGTTGGCCTTAAACCAGGTGTTCTTAACCCAGGGACTACCTTTATTTTCTTTTGCCAATACTCTTAATCAAGCTTTCTTTGGCTCTTTTGATTGATATCAATTTATACTTTCAGTGGCAAAGAGCAAAGCGAGGGCTATTTCTGAGTTTTATAACATTTGCTTTTACAACAAGATATCCCCTTCCAAAATCACAGCTGTATTAGTCTGCTGCTCCTAAAATGACAAAGGGTTTTTTTGGCACTTCAAGACATAGCAAATTGATTAAGGGATTTTCATCTTTCTAAATAGACAAATACATTAAAAGCAACACATTCTTTATTCATTCTCGCACAAAAAAGCTAGACATCGTAACAACTAGGCCTCAAAGGCCTTTTGGAACAGCTCTGTTTCAATGGCCTTCCTGAAGATCAGGGGTGATAGAGCCATATATATTCCCGGCACAGGACTATTCCGAAAGATGAGTGGTGCTGGCGAAAAACATCAGTTCTTTGCTGGACCCCCAGTATTTCTACCCAGAATGTGCACACTGGAGGGTAAGATTCACTTGAAGTAGATGGTCTGTTTTCCACTGAGGTAGAAAAAATAAAACATAAATAGAGGAGTCAAAGAATAATGAAAGGAAAGAATTACAGGCCATGATAATTATGCTGAATTTACACAAATGAAATCAATTTACACTGGATAGTAGTGAATTGACTTTTGCAGCTCCCCACAGCCTCACTGGCAGATTGGGACCCCTCCTGGAGTAGACTGAAAAGAACACAGCTGGTAATCCGTGAGTGGGTGATGCAAGACAGAATCCGTGCCGAAAGAAAGAGCTTAAAGTATTTAGCTTCAAATGTTTTATTCAGTACAGGAGTACAGTAAAATTGATCATACTTGCATGCATGCATTGGTAGACATTCATTTGCAAATCTGATTACAAAGGACTTGCAATATACAACAATCATAGATCAATTATTTGGCTCCCATAAAGTCTATTATAACAACTTTTTTGTATGAATGGTAATTTGGCACAAAGGATTCTAATCCTGTTTTCAAATTCGTATCCCCTCTTCTATTAAATTCTAACTGGAGCTAGAAATAATTAATGGCTGTGGTCTGATGGCAATGATACAAAGCACAGTGCAGCACCACTCATGTTTTATTAATGCTGATATTTGCAGGATCTCTTCACTCATTCTTAAACTCATTCTTACGATTTTTTATGTCATAGTTCAGAAGCATACTTTAAAATCACCAAATAGGCTAGGGTTAGATGGCCAATAGCATAGCTTTAATTAGTGACATTTATGTAACATCACTATTACTTACTAGAACCCACTCATTTAACATTTATCTTAGCACACCAGCTTGCTGAGTGTGGTATATGCACGAGAGTTACACAGCCCTTGTCCAGGCAATATATTTATTTTAAAATTTGCATATGTCTTTCAGCCATGTTAAAATATATTTTCAGACAGACCTACAATTAAAGACCATGTAATTCATCATACTGTAAGTATTACATAAATGAGAGAGGGATAAAGAAAAGGTGAGAGATGGCTTGATGTTGCAAAAAAGTGAAGAGGGAGGGAAGAGAAATAGGTCATGGAGTGGAGGGTACAGCCATCATTGGCTATGGTCAAAGACACCAGGATCTGATCAGAGACACTGTACACAAACTACAGGCCTTCCCCATAGACATCTGAGTAGCACCTGGTTGGGCACTGGAGGGAACAAAATGCTGAGATAGGTTTTGACCTTTTCTTATGAAAAATGGTGACAATTGTGATGAAATGGATCTTAAAGCATCATAGAATGAAAATATTATGATACAGAGGTAAACTTTTCCTGACAGGTGTCTCTGCCACTGATACGGTATATAAACACACTTTCTGTCCTGTTTAAGGAAAGCTACCTGGGCAGATGACTGGCATTCAGCTGTGGTGGCAGGTTGTGAAGTGAGTTGGTCATTATAGAAGACCTCACCCTGCACAACTCAAAATCATAGTAGACATTTGTAGAGCAGGAGTAGGCAATTGTGCAGGCTATATGCAGCCCTCCTAAGGCCTTTTTCTAACTTTCAGAGTCTCCTCTTCTTTTATCACAAACATTTCCATCAAAATTTGAAGCTGAGGCAAAACTGCACTACTGCTGGTTATATACTCCTTGGAAATATTCTCCCGGATCTGTTAGGTTAGGAAGAAGAAAGCTAATCAGGGTGGTATGTATTTAAAAGGTAGGGATTAAACCTAATATTAAGTTAAACTTTAGAAATAGTGTGAAATCAATTACATTTTGCATTGCATCTGTTCCTTCTATTCAAATATGTATTTTAACATGTAAAGTTGATTTGGAATAGTATCTTCAATTATAACAAAAAAGTACTGAGCCAAAATGGCCTAAAGAATGTCCAGTCTTCTTTTGCTCTTTTCTTGGAAACAGCTGGTTGGTCACTATTGGAAACAGAATACTAAATTCTTGATTTAACAGACTAATAAGGGGGAGGGTTGTCATTAAAGGCAAATGTCCATTAAAATGAAGGTTGTTATCAATCTTAATAATATCAGTGAGTACAGTAAGACTACTGTGTCTCAATCCTCTCTCCCCAGGCAATGGCACACTCCACTGTCTGGCCCATCAGCCTACCCCCCATCCCTTCAATCTTCCCCCATCCTCAGCCATGGCTGCCACAAATGTTGCAAGGAGACATATTCCACTTCCCTACCTGTCCCCAACCTTTCCTGCACCTTTTCTCCTCTGAATCTCCTCAGCTGCTGTCACTGTTTTCCCTGTGCAGCACTTCCCTATCCTGCAGATTTTGTCCATTAAATCAGAGGTCTGCTAAACCAAGGATCCCAAACATGACTTTATCCTAATGTATCAAATTTAATGTATTCAATGTTAATGTATATCTTGCTTTTTTTCATTCTTGTTGTTTGCTAGGGGGTGTTTTCTGGTTCCATTCACTTCCTTTTTTAACCTGGAATGTGTGGCTTAAATGCCACTGAAATTAGAATACAGTTTGCAGCCTCCCAAAAGCGTCCTTGGAGTCCTGTATATAACAGCAGATCTGGATGAATATGTTATGAGATTCCCACATGGGGCAGTAGAAGTGGCTTAAAGCTCTGCTTTAGGGGAACTGGAGGCATTGTGAAATGTTAGAATACTGAGTCCTACAATACTCCCATGAAAATAGCCCTCCAGTTTTATGAGGAAACTGGTGAGTGTTCTGGATATTGTTTTCCAATGAGCAGTTAATTTACTTATTGTCATCTAGTTTGCATTTAAGCATTTGGCTAATTGATGGTAGCTGCCTAAGGCATCTACTGTACTGTAGTTAAAGAAGGAAATCCAATGAGAAAAATTGCTTTCAATTTTTGGATCATTCCCATCCACCAAATTGTTCCCTTTATGATGCAGAATAGAAGAGGGATCACCTAGTGTCCTACCTTCTATCACTAGTCTGCTGCTGTTGTGTAGAGAGAAGAGTCAAAGCTGGAATAACCAAATAGCTATTGTTTCCAGTGCTGTGGGAAGTTCTCTGCCCTTTTTGATATAAAGGCTTACCGATAATGTAAATTCTTGCCTGTTGTTCATATTTCTCTCTCCCTGCTTTGCCAGCCTTTTATCCTGTTTTGCCAGTTAATTGTTTTGCTCTTTGCTGATGTAAATAAACCTCACGCTCTGTTTCTTGCCAGCTGAACTGAGTGGCGTGTGCGCTTGCTCTGATCGGCATGTAGGGATCGACTGGGAGTGTGCAGGATGCAAACTAACTGGAAATTACCCACAATGATTTTCCAACATTCCTAACATTCAGTAAACTAGTAAGTCCATTTTAAAAAAGGAGATTAATACAGGCAAAATTAGTCCTCTCAGATTTATGCTTTGATCTACTGGCTCGGAAGAAGTGATAAGATAGCAATTGTTATTTGTGATCTGCTCCTAAACCATTAATATTGGTAAGAACATAAAAAGCATTTCTTCATAAACAGATTGGAATTCTCCCATGCTGCTAATTCCCTGGAAAATAAAATAAAATAAAAGGCACCTGGTGTTTACTCATAGGATAGCATGCTCATACTTTTAAGTCATATCTGATGATTTGATTAAACTGCATGTGTGCTCTTAAGCAGTGTCACATTGTTGTTTCAACTGTAGAGCATCCTAGGTAATAAGAGATGATCCTTCTTTAATTTGCTTTGGAACTGGTACAAGTAGCACACATAAACACATTTTTTTTTTCTTAATCAGATACTGCATTTTACTTCGGATGCCAATCTCATTCTTTTTTTTCTGACTTATTTCGGTTATACTGAGATTAAATCCAAATGGGTTTAAAATTTGAGGTTGCAAATATAAGAATATACCCTTTACAGGTTTTTGATTTTTAAATAAGGTCACATTGCACAGTCCTTTCTACAAATCTTACCCATTTTCTAACTGAGAGAGCATTCTGAATAATAAATGCTTCATCTTAGATTCCCCCCTCCCTAGAGCTAGTTGCCTAAATCAACTAATTGAGTAATTCTTGGAAAAGGTCCATGGCAGCTATTTTTTACTACCCTCTTTCAATCTCCTGAATAAATCAGTGGGAAAAGGAACATTTCTGTTAATTCAGGTGGTGCGATAATATTTTGAGACAGCCACAAAGATCATCAGAAGGACAACAAAAATCTAATCTCTTTAAATATGGTGCCTCTACTTTCTTTCTCTGTCTCTTTTTTCTTTACAGGAAACAGTATGTTCTGTTAAAACAGAAAGCCAAAGTCAGACAATTATTTATTTTAGGTGTAGCTGCATTAAAATCACATAAAAACACATCTTACAGGACAAGCAGTGATGGAAAAGAAAACAAAATAATAAAACTCAACCTTAGACATTTTAGTGACTCATGTCCACTGTGGGAAGGTGAAAACATGATTTTTCAGCACTTTTGGGGTAGTTAACCTTTTACCCATTGAATGTGAATACAATTCCTTGTTTTCCAGGCTATTTCTTCTTAGCTGGGATCTTATTTTGGAGGCAATTTAATGTAGTGCTACAGGAGAAAAACATTATGGTGTTGTCATTTAACTGTAATTCAAGCCTTCCTCTAGAATCTTCAAAATTCCTTTCCTAATGCCTCTGAATGCAATGTGAGCCAACTGAAAGGTTAATGCCTGGCTTAATTACAGCCACCGCATATAATGTCTTCAGGAAGATAGTTATGATATGGCTTGATGTTTTCATTCTTTCATTGATTCGGCTTTTGAATCCACTCCTAATCAATTGTCTCCAAAGAATCCTGTATAAAAATAAAGCACAAACTACAATTAAATACAATTTAAAAATAAGCCATAGAATCAGGGTTTTTTTCTGCTGTGCAAATGTCAAAGTGGCAGCTGCAAATGTGCAAATGTGCAATCACAGATGCACGTATCCATGTGGTTGCTAAAGAGTCAACAACCGTTAGATGGCACATAATCAATCAATCAATGCACAATGCATGTAAAAAGGGGCAGGCAATAAATATCCTAAAAGGTGCAACATCTATCTGGCCAATAGGAAAAGAGTTATAACAACATGAAAATGCTGTGTACTAAAGCACTAAAGCAGTCCACAAATGAAAAGTTGGAGGTGATAAAGAAAATCTTACCTCCAGCACCACTGGGTCAACATCATATGTTTCAAATAGGCATTTCACAATTGAAACTGAAGGCCAAATTTTTAAGGCATTTCTGGAAACCCTAAACATGCACACAGAGTTTATTTTAGCATTGATTTGAACAAGTTTCCCCCTGTTGAATTTTGTTCCTTTCAAATCAGCTTAGTAAAACTTACATACCTTGATCTTAGTCTGCTGCAGATTCTGAAGCAGCAAATACTGTGGAGCAGGTTTTGTGTATTGATACCTATCTAACCTATCCCTCAGTTTCTTGAAAGATTTGGACATTTCTTTTGGTTCTATCTTTGCACAGATGACCGACACACTAGTGCTATGGAAGTAGCTTCTGGAGCACAATTTGCAAGTGGAAGGAAGTAGAAAATAACAGAGCAGTTCACAGAAGGATTTGTGGAGGCTGATGCTCGTCTTTTTGAAATATGAACATCTTTATTAGGTGATGGCATTGAGCTACATGGCCTAAATAGTTGTTTTAGCTGTACTCTAAGTTAAAGATTGAAAGGCCATGTAATCTGCTAGACCACATGGAGCTTGCCAATGGAGAGAGTGAGGGATTGTGAGAACAAAAAGCAGCACTTGCAAGCAATGATTGTCCTAAGAATGTCAGTCTAATTAATTAGAAGCTTGCTGGGTAGGGAAAGAGGAAATATAAAGGAGTTCAAAGAGGGGAATCACCATGCTGACTTTGATTACATCTATTGGCCTAGTGGATGGGGTCAATTAATTTTGTAAATGGAATCCATTATTTTTCCATGACCTTAATTTTCATTAGTAATTCTTAATTAAAGTAATACATAAAATCCTGCTATCGTGGCTTCTGGCAGCTATGCACACACACATATAAGTATCTTGTCTGCCCATGTTCACCAAGTGGCAGCAGAATCTCCCAGATTGGTTGGATCAGAACTGACTAAGTGGAGAAGATGCACTTGTTGGAGAATCTCCTTGTACTAGATGTATTACCTTGCTGCACCTTCTTTTCCTATTTATTTAATCTGTGGAAGGAAATATAAATAATCCCAATGCTTTTGCCCATGTGTGAAATACAACCTGTGGAGGCCAAGTAATGTCCCAAATGGGACCTCTACCTAAAGGTAAATGAATAAAGTAAAGATAAGATAGTGTAACAGGCTGCGAGAATAACCTTGGGAGACAGGAGGAGGAAGAGCCGCAGCCTAGGCCCAGACAGACAAGAGGTATCTCAGCCCACAGAAGGAATGGGGGCATGGAAAGCATTTCAGAAGGGAACCTGGAAAGTAAAGGTGAGGGAAGGGAGAAATGCTTTCAGACTTGCAAGATTCTGTTATTGTAACCTTACAGTAAAGGTAGCATTAGCACTCAGGGTTTTGGTTTCCTGTCTGGACTAAAGGCTGACAGATAGTATATAGAAGAGTTCCATCCTGATTATGTGGAATCTAAAGAGACATTTCATTGCAATAGATATATAATAAGTGCACGCACACCGCCCATATACTTTTTTTTTTTTTTTGCAAATCCTTATGGCTTCTTACTTGATGATAGGTTCCTGAGGCATCTCATCTGACTGCACTGCAAAACTATCTCCACAAGATGACTTTTGGATTGGAGAGACAGCTGAGTAGAAACAAACCAACCTGTTTATCCAATTAAAAATTCCTTGACTTATTAAACAAGATGACTACAAAGAGTCAAACTGTGACAGGCCTTGTGAGACTGGGCAGATGGTCTATTTGTCAACAAGAGGCAGAATGGAACGTATGCCTGAGCCCCCACATCTTGGCTTGTGCTGACATTTGGCAGAAAGTAGTTGCCACATCCAACGGTAAGCAAAAATGCACTTGACTCATTTTGTCATTGAATCTCTTATTTGAAAACTCATTAAATTTGAAATGTGTGGGGCTTATCGTTGGAACTGCAGATAACTTACCGTGCTATGGTTTATAGTATGATCATGGGCTTGTTCTTTTAATTTTCATTGCTGATTAATTCACTGATACCTTGTAATTATCACTGGTATGATAACAATAGGTCTTTTCCCAGTGTACATTAAATCAAAAACTGGAGAGATTAAGGTAGAAAAACTTGCTTTTTCTTTTTTTGCAACTTTGCAGGAGTTAAATTATTCATGAGAAATTATTAAAGTATTATAAAATGTTGCAAAATGTACATAAAAAATGTGAACCTGACTTTATGAACTGAATTTAGCTGCTATAGTGTATGCAGTAAATGCAAAAACTAAAGCCTCAATATGTTCTTTCCAGCAAGGCTGAGAATACTTATATCATTATACATGCCTCACTGTTTAACTGCCCCAAATTTCATTATTCTGTTCCCATCCCTGGGGACAAAACACAGATTTATGGTCCTGAATCAGGATGAAGCTTAAGTACCAAAAATATACCTTGTCTATAAGTGGAAATTGGAAGTTCCTCAGAGAAGAACAGGAGAACAGGATCCCTGCAAACCTCTAATCACCTGCAAACTCAGATACTCCAGCTATAGGACTAGAAATTGGTTTCCTGGAATTCCAAATAGATCATAGTCATTCCTAGCATCCTTAGGGCCATAGAAATAGAGGAAAGACAGTAAGTAAAATGAAAGTGTGAAAGGCACTAACATAGGGTTTGACTAGCTACATAAACGTTTTCTTAGAAGGAGGAAGAATACCTGTCTGGCTGAGAAACAGTAAAGGTGGAAATTCCATTTCATATACAAGTTCTCACTTCTAAAGTGAATTTGATGAATAAATCTCCAATCCTTTTAGCCTGGTACATATTTTTGAACCGATGCTATAGGTGCCAATAGTTTATGGGATGTGGGCAACAGTATGTCCATTTGCAATAGTATCTAGATTAGTGGCTAACCTTACATAGAATAAAAAGAACATTCTTGTGATAAAATAGGCTTTGGTTGCAGTTACACATACTGGCTAAATCAAAACTACTGATATAATCCCCAGTATTAGGGAAAGCAGCAGGTGGCAATCTGGTCTGTATTTTATTTTATTTTTTAATTGCTCAAAAGTGTTATGTGAAAACCTTGATTGACCAAAGTCACAACTGGCAGCAGAGGTCAATATCTATAGGCTCAGCTGGTAATCATCATGGCATGTGCAAGTTTGCAATTTAGGATATAAGAAGAGTAAATGTAAAGAGTACAATGAAAAAGGAAGGAAGGAGGGAGGGAGGGAGGGAAGGAAATATAAAGTGGACATTATGAAAGAAGTTGTGGAAACTGCTTGGAACGGAGTGAAAAAAGTTACAGAGTGAAACAAAAGTGTGTGGAGTTAATGGAAATGGGTAGTATGACAAAAGAAGCTTAGGAGAATGATGAAATGAAAGAGACCATGCATATAAGTTTACTGTTGAAAAAATGAGGATGGGAGAAAGTTACTTGATTTGTCTAAAATGAGGATGGGAGAAAGTTACTTGATTTGGTTCTAAGAGTCAAGACGGAGTCAAAGGCAACTGAAAGAGAGAGAGAGAGGGAGGGAGGGAGGGAGGGAGGGAGGAATATCAGGTGGGTTGAGCATGTAAGAGAGAGAGGAAAAATACAGTCCTAAATAGCAAAGAACCATTAAAATTAAAAATGGCAGAGAAACAGTGCAGCAATTTTGATGGAAATAAAAAAAAAAGTATTTTGAAAGTGGGTGGCTAAACAAGGAGCTTCCAGCAGATTAAATTAAAAATGATGAAATAAATGGGAATGAAACAGGTAAGAAAATGCTGGAAGGAACATTTTAGAGATTTTATGGAATGGTAGTGATATGATGAAAAGCAGAATGAAGATAAATGCTATAAACATTAATGTCAAAGAAAAGAAGACAGAAAAGGAAGTGTGTAAAGTTAGAAAGCTATGGTGAGGTATAGTGAATGGTACTGGTGTAAATTAGATTTGGCTATATTTCCTTTTTGTATCTTTTGCATTTAATTTCCTTGGCTTACTTTTTAAAATTCCTTTTCTGCACTTTGTATATTGTTGCTTGTGATGAAAGGGAATAGCATGACGGGTTGTACTGTATGTCTGTAGGTATCTATCTATATACAAATTATTTTTGATGAAGAGTTCCCATTTATAAACTGCCTGCCGTTGCAGACGCAGCAAGTCATAAAATATCCATTTCATAGTAAGACAAATTGGAATGCAAAAAAGATAAATAACATATCAAAGTCGTTTGAACTCTGTTCTTTTCCAGTATTATCCCATTTTATAGTAAATTAAACTGAGGAAACAAAGACAAGTAATTGTATTGAAATATGGCAGAAGAGTACTCTGAATCCCAAAATACAGTGCAAACTTATTCTTTTGATCCCACAGTTCTTTCTTTCATTTAAGATACCAACCACTCTATTTTAATGTTAAAATAAAGTCATTAGTACCATCAAGGCACTTCAGAATATCCAGAGGAAATGTAGAATGAACTGATTTTAAGATTGGAAAACATGAAAAATTGGGGAAAATCAGTTATTATTATTTACTGTTGGCCAACAAATTGAAAACACTTAAGTAATTGTACCTCTCCATATTAATCTGGGTTAGTTTCTAAAAGAAATACACTGGAGTCCACTTAGAAGAATATCAGATTTTTGTTATGGAATGTATAATGAAACTTCAAGAGAGTTACAGTTGTTTTATATTTTTAAGCATTTGACAGAGTGGAGGGCAAACTTCTTAAAAACTCTTATTAGAAATGAGACTTGGACAGGATTTTTATAGTTAATTATATTTAATAGGACAGGCAGTAATTAGCATCAATAGATCAGATGCAGATTTTTCAGAATAAATAAAGTTACTAAACAAGTACGTATGCCCAGTTTAATGTATTATAGGACTATTAGTACAGAATATTAGGAATATAAAAACAAAACACCATGTCATTAATTCATGTGCAGATTATAGGCTTATTTTTCTGAACAATCTAAGTAGAGATATGTCAGCTGAAATTTCAAATAAATTTCATGTAATTGCAGTGATAGAAATTAATTTTGATAAATCATCTGCTATGCAAACTAATATAAAGAATCATAGAAACAACCCCAAAATGTCACTGGACATCATATTAGTAGGGATGGATTTAAGAGTAATTATTACAAAGAACTGGTATCAGTTAAAATCATATAGTAATTATGACCTCTTCTGTGTAAAATTAAAACAGAAACTTAGGTCATGATGATGTAATTCATTAAATATTACTTGGTAGAAGAGCTGTTACTGAAATGACTATCCTTCCTAAAAGTCTGTTTTTATTTAAAACGTTGCTAATTCAGCTGCCTACTATATATGGCAAAGGAGATATCCTCCCTAAAAGTCTTCCTAAACACATTGCCAATTCAGCTGCCTACTTCTTGGTTCTATATATGGCAAAGGAGATGACAGAGAGATGATAGAGAGATAGATGATAGAGAGATGAGAGAGAGAGAGAGAGAGAGACATATTAGAATTAGAGAGCATATTCATATAAACCAGCAAGTGACAGAGGTTTAGGTACACAGAATTTCAAACATTATTATGAAAGCTTTCAACTAAGGTAACTCTGTGAAAGTTGGCCTTATCATTCAGAGAACTAATACAGAACAATTGGGCTCTTCCTTTGCTCTATTACAATTTATTATTTATTTTTGCCCCTTCAGTTTTTGACTCCTGGTGACTGCCTGGATGAGTCCTCACAGTTTTCTTGGCAGGATTTCAGAAGTGGTTTGCCACTGCCTCCTTCCTAGGGCTGAGAGAGAGTGACTGGCCCAAGGTCACCAGCTGGCTTTATGTCTAAGGCAGGACTAGAACTCACAGTCTCCTGGTTTCTAGCCTGGTGCCTTAACCATTACACCAAACTGGCCCTATTATAATATTAGATAGATATTAAAATGTGTTAACAATGCTCGTATCAGCCAGGCATCATTGTTTATTGAACGTGCTGAAATGCACAAAATGTTGGGTGCATATCTGTTGTTAGTAGTGTGTTCCAGAACAAGGAATAGCCTCAGGTTCAAACACAAGGTTCTTTGGTTGAATGCCTACATGGCAGGTAGCAGGATTAGAATAAAATCCATTACTGAAACCTTGGATTGCCACAGCCATCAGAGGGTTCAATAATAGTATAGTTAGGGAGCAGCTTCATACATTCAGCTTCATTGGTTTCTGAACTGATGTTGGGGTGGAAGGTGCTTTCTAAAGATTTAGCAGCTTCAAAACCTTCAGAACTCTGGATTCTGGAAAGTTGCCCACAAATTATGTCTCCTTTGCTGAAATTATTCATCCCTTTCTGATAGCTTGTTATTTGGATTCTGAGGAGTGATTAATGCTTTCTGATTAGGCAGCTTCATTTCTTTCTGCCAGAAGCAGATCTTATTAAAGCTGAAAGATTTACTAGGGGTATGAATGACTAGATTGAGCTAAAGAACATGGATGAAAGTATATGTATCTATCTTTGCTGTGGTATCTAGAAGCAGCTGTGGAGATTTCAGAAGAAAGCAATGAATGGCTGCTATCACTCAGCAGTCACAGTCTCAGAGCGAGGAGAGTATTGTTATCACCAGGCATCTACTGGGAGCAGCTAAGACAGGGGGCAGCAATAATGTCCTTACAGACATATGTTAATGCCATCACTAATGCATATTGGGCACTACTGTCCATTCTGTAGTAGCCTGCATCTTTTTATGGAACCTCTTCCTGCATCAAATACTTTCTGCAGAATTTCTCCTGCAAGGAGTGGAATATTTCCACCCCTCACAGTGTGGTGGTCATCACTGACTGATCTTCACCTCCTATCAATGGTTATGTAATGGTATGTGGGGATGATCTTGGGAGATGGGCAAAGATATGCTGCCTAAGAAGCAGTCAGATAAGAGAGGGCATAGCCCACAGCAGGAATATAGGTGGAGCAAGAGGCTCAGAAGGGACCCTCCCTAGCTTCTTGGACTGTAAAGGAGACAGCAGGAGATTTGTACTTTCTGTCAGTCCTCCCAGGTAAACCAGACAGGAAACACGCCTAGATGAGCTAATTCTCCCACCCTCCTTATTTACCACCTGAGTAGTTAGGGTGGGTCCTTCCTAAGTTTCTTTTTCTGGCCATTACTCTGTTGTGGACTCCCTTCTCTTTTATCTGATCATTCCTTAGGTGGCATCTCTTCCCCCTCGCCTTCCAAGGTCACCCTCACATTCCATTTTCAGGCTTGGAAAATTCTATTAATGTAGCTTTACAATGAAGTAGAATTAGATTATCTTGTTGTATTTCCTATCTGGTCTACATGGTAAGGCTGACAGGTTATCACTATTTACATGTTTTAAATGTTACAAATCAGGATGTTTTGTTTAAAAAGAGGTATAGAAACGCATCAGCAAAAGAGGGCAAAAGCAGGAACACCTTTGCATAAAACTGTACATGATAATTGGCATGCATAGATGCACATTAAATTAAGGATTAATTACTGTATTTTAAATAGAAATCCAGTACAAATAAACATATGTGCTGAAAACGTGCATGGCTTAGCATTTGCAATTTTTATATGCAGGGGAGGTAAGAGGATTTCTGTTGCTGTTGGACTGGCAGCAGTTTGGACAGGGTTTAAATTAAATTACAGTACAGTTTTTGCGGGTTCCTATTGTTCATCTGAACAGAGAGCACTGATTGGCTCATTTATCTTCAAGTCAGCAGGACTAAAGATGATTGGCAGGTCAACTGCTTTGAAAGATTGAAGAATGGAAGTGGCGTTGCACAATTCTATAAGAAACAGCACAGTAAAAGTTGCAATGTCTAGCCTAGTAGAAAACTTTAATAGAAATCCCACTGTCGGGGTAATTTTATTAGGTAGGGGCATCATACTCCATGAGACCTTAATAACACTATGTGATGCTTCTTCCCAGACTCTGGGATAAGGGCCATATTCTAATCAAGCAATAACATAGATTAAAAAAAAAAAAGCACCACAAGAAGCATTGGACCAGCCATAATTGTACACCTGCCTGTTGCAGAAGAGTATACTTATAAGTCTGCATAGAACTGTATCCAATCTAATATGTTGTTTTGGTTTTGGACACTATCAGACATATTTCTCCCATATCAATAATTGATACTCCACACAGGGATGAAGAAGGAATTAGGAATGTATACATTAAGTTTTGAGCTGCTTCCAAATCTACATTTTTATTTTGATTCCAGCCCAACATTTACTTTCCATTCCTAGCATTTGGAGAATGAACATACCCCCATTCCTTATTCATTTGTATCCACAAAAGTTCAGATTGGCAGTCCTTCACTGTGGGTTGTACCCCAAAGACTGTTCCAGCTGCAAGTCCATGATATTTAATTAGGACGATTACTGTTAAAATCTCTATTAAAATGTTGAGCTAACAAAGGAAACGTACAAGATTTATTTTAAAACAATTAAAGGGTGTTTTCATCTTTATTGTGCTGATAATAATCATAAAGAGGCAGTCTTGACTCCATTAAATATTTGGAAAGCTAATTTACAGAATAATACTTTTGATCCCCTTAGAAACAGAGATATTACAGCACTAAGTGACACTTTAGTCATCTCCGACAATCGATTGCTTTTTAATAAAACAGAGTAGGTTAACAGGGATACCCATACTGCATGCATTCTCTATTGACAGGAAGGACAATACTGGTCAATTCTGCACATTTTTGGTAGTATATTACAACTACAGTCAAAGCCCAGTTTTATCACAAGGATGCTCATGTTGTTTTGCACAAGGGAGGATCTCTTATGTAGAGAACCTTGCAAGCCAACATAGTGCTGCCTGTAGCCCATCACCTCAAAGTGAACTGACATATACCCAGGTATGAAGCACAATGTATGAAGAAATGCATGGTAAAACAAGGATGATTTGTCAAGAAATAAATGTTTTGTTGATATTTTAAAATTGCTTTTGAAAATTGTTATAAACAATCCAGATTTGTGAGATTGGGATAGTATGCAAATTATGTCAATAAATAAATACAGAAATAAAGATATAGAAAGGCATAGTGAGTAGTATTGATGTAAACTAGCTTTTGCTATGTTACTTTTTTTTTTTAATATCTCATGCCATTAATCTATTGGCCTACTATTTCCAAACTCTTTCTCTGCATTGTGCATAGCATTCTTTATCCTGAAAGGGAATAGTCTGTTTATTTAAATTAAAATGCATTTTTTATATTTTTAATGATAGTCCTTCACAATTATTTTAAAGTTCAGACTTATTTTGTTCCAATAGAAAAGAATATACGTAGCTCAGGGTTGAACTGTGGAGTCCTTGGTGCTCTCTGAACTTGGATCACTAGCTCAGAGAGAGCACCAAGGAGTCCAGACTTATTTAGATTGATATATTGGTTTCTAACACTCAACCAATTCTATAATCTTCTGTAAGAATTCATTTACTACCCATTTTACTGAGGCTTAACACATTATAAAGTGAAGTTTGGAGGGAAAAACTTGTGAGGTTTACAGTTGAAGTCTTGTCAAAAAGGAGTAGTCTTCTTATTTCTTAACTGAGCTACAAAGTGTGAATCGAGATTCTATCTCTGTAAAAAAATAACATTGTAAGCCTTCTCAGAACAAAAATACTTTTCAATGTGATCAACACAATGGAAGATAAAATTATAGATGAGGTTATCACTGCTGTCACAACTTCTCATTTGTTACCATTTGCATGAATGTTACAGCCTTCATTTAGTTTGTCTTCATTCACAACATTCTTGTCATAACTATTCCCATTTTTAGTTGAAGCAGAATTAAAGAATGACAGGAAGAGAAATCAGTAATTGAAAGCATGTTGGCCTTGGAATTTTATGTTTGAGAAATTCTCAGAATAAAACACTAATCTCTTTGACTACAGTGTGACCTTTCAAAAACATTTCTTTGAATGTTGTAACAATTTTTGGCAGTTTTTAGGTCATTACCTTCTACCCAGTTATCAGGAAGTGTATACCAATGAATTCAATGGAAATTAACTTGAATTGAGCTATATAAAGGATTGGTTGATTGATTATGTACCATCAAGTCTGTGTTGACTCTTAGCGATCACATAGATATTAATATTAATTGTTGTACGCCGCCCAGAATCACCTTGTGTGAGATGGGCAGCTATATAAATATGATAAACAAATAAATAAATAAATATTCTCTAGGATGATATATAGGATTGCATTATAAATATATCTTCATATGTATATGATCACACCTTTGGAGAGAAATGGAGGCTGGAATGTTGAAGCATAGCAACAAAAGAAAATAAGAAAAGCTAGGCTAGATCAAGTCGAAGTAATATTTAAATCTTCTGTTCCCACAACAGCCAACAAGATCCCATTAGGAATACTAGTAACAGGATGTGAGTGTATCCCCCAGAATCATTTAACATCCTCTGTTCCGATAAAACTGGTTAAAATGACTATATAAATTGAAACAAACAAACGGGTGTATCATAGTCCCATTATTATTCAGACTCTACATGCTGTATATGACTGGGTAAATTACCTTAACAAATCTGGACTTTTATACTCCTATGCTAAGACAGACATTTATTCCTACCCTGTTATATACTGGTGACACAGTTATACAATCTTAAGACTCAGGGGAGCACTGAGGGTCCTGATCTAATTCTGCAAGGAGGATGCATTGGAAATTATCAAAAGACAAAAGTCATGAGTTTTGCCTGGCACACAAACACTTGATCAAGCATGTAACATCCTTTAAACATTTGTGGATGGGTTTTATACTTCTAGTAGTAGGAAGTCTTGTACCTCCTATCCTGTCCAAAGGGCTCAAAGGAGTGCGTCTACCATCCTTTAATTCTTGCAAACAAAGCGGCGTGGTTGTCCACTTGCTGTTCTCAAATTATTTAAAGCAAAAACACTAGCACCGATACTCTGCAGTGCACAGCTGGATCCATATCCTGACTTTGGACTGTTGGAACAAGCCCAAGCTAAATTTTAAAGATGAGCATTTCAGATTCTCCTTGGTCTCACAAATACTGGCCAGTGTTAGAGGTTGGTGTAGAGGCTAGAGTAGACATAGTAAACTACTGGCTAAAATTATCTTTCTCCCCTCTGGGCCTAGCTCCTCAAACTTTTGTGGAGGATTTCAGTCTGCTAAAATGATTACTAGTTGTGAAATTAGGTTCTCTACAGCTCTCTCCCTCCTGTTTACTCTCCTGCAGATCCAATCAGGCCAGCTTTGGGCTAAAGCAGTGAATGTTGCACACAGAGTGCCAAGATTATCTAAGCAGGACTCCATATCTCCCTACTACTGACAACTGTGGCATATCTTATGCAATTACAAGAATCCAAACACAGAAGGCCTTTTATTCTTGCATGGCACAATGCCCTCTCTAAAGCTGCTTTGGAGGGAAGATACACAGAGATCCCATATCTGGAATTGTTTTGTCTTGCAAGTCTGAGAAAATCGAGTCTGTTGAACATGTTCTGCTTCCGCGTTCATTCTACAGAGATATTTGAAATACTGTTATCTCCTCAGTACTTGAAAGGATTCTAGGCTGTACAGCTTAATCCTATGTCTGTTTATTTCTCTCAGACTGCAATCCAACAACATATAAATTGGCTGTGTTTTGAGCTGCAGCATGCAAAGCCACCAGGACTTGACCACCAGTAGGAACCAGCAAGAAACAGTAGATTAGTAGATCAGAAGGAGACCTTATCCATACTTTTATTTTTATATTTGTATGCCACTGTCTAAATCATCTAGATTTTAATTTTCATTACTAGCAGTCTTTGCTATATCGTAGCTATTAGAGCCTTAGTATTAATATGAATTTTTTTCCTACATATCATTTTTAGAGTTATGTATGGCACCTTTTATTTCCCAAGTCTCAATAAAGCCAAATAAAAAGACTTGAGACGAGGCTTCTTTAAGATAACAGATGTATTTTGATCAAGACACAGCTGGGTGACCCCAATCAACACATTCACAAGAGAGGTTGATGAAATCACACCTTACAACACAAACATCAGAGACTTTATAGACATGTAAATCTGTAATCAGATAGTACATCCCCTCACACCCATACAAGGGATTTTTGGGACGGTCTGAGCAAGTGAAAGGTGGTTCTTAGAAAGGTAAACTTAAATGTAACTTATTCTTCTGGTTACCAAGAGAATGGCATACAAGATTTTTCTTATCTCTCTCTGGAATGCAGGGCCCCACGACTGTTGCAAAAGCTTGGTAAAACAAACAACTTGTATTCATCTAATTGTTTCTTCGAAGACAATCTGGCATTCAGCAAAGAGATAAGGGGCGCGCAGAAGAAACCAGTGCTCTTTACAAAGCAAAAGCAAGTTAACCCTTTAGAAATAAAATAGAGTGCACTGTTACAGGTATGGTTAAACATTGTGTGAAGCATATATAAAATTGTGTATATATAAAATATAAAATTGTATATCAAAATAATGCCCTTCATTTCCTCCCTTTGCTTTTGAACATAAGATGCTTCTTATGTAGTCAGTTTCACAACTTGGGTTGTGACCAAGCCAGCACATCTAGGTGTTTGTGTGGCTGGTAAAGTCTATGGTTTCAAATCTTCTGTTCCTGAATTAGGCCTCTACCGGTGGACCTAATTAGTCCTTGAAAAGATCTGCTGGTGAAGCTAGAGAGCGCTGCAATTTTAGTTTAAGTCCATCAACTGAGGAAACTTGCCAGATATCTGGGGGTTCCTTCACCTGCTTGATCCTGGATCCATGCACCCAAGCTTTGATGCCTTCAACCTTTACAGCAGTGGGCGTGCTCAGGAGTACTTGCTTCGGCTCGGACCACTTTGGATCAGTGCAAGATGGGAACAGCTCCTTCACTCTGACCCACTGGCCTGGCTGGGCGATGGGTGGTACATCAGGAACAACTGGCAAGGCGTCTCGAACCTGTAGTGAAATAAAAGATAGGACGTGCGCCAGCTTCTGCAAATATTGAGAAATGTTCTTTTCACCTGTCCATGCAGTTAGCACTTCATGAGATACAAACGGTCTCCCATAAAGCATTTCAAAAGGTGACAACATCAGTGGCCCTCTGGGCATGGCCCTAATACGTGTTAAAGCAAGGGGCAGCATCTTTGGCCAGGGGAGCTGGGTTTCTTGACAGAGCTTTGCAAGCTGAGTCTTTAAAGAGCGGTTCATACGTTCCACTTTGGCTGAAGCCTGGGGCCGATAACTGGAATGTAGATGCCAAGGAATGTCCAAGAATTTGCTAACTTGTTGAGTGACATCAGAAGTAAAGTGTCTCCCATTATCTGACTCTAACCCTTTAGGGACCGAGAATCTTGGGATGATGTGTTCCACCAGGGCCTTGACCACTTCTCCTGCACGTTGAGATGAGGCAGGAAAGGCTTCAGGCCATCCAGAGAACAAATCTACAAAGACCAAAAGATGATTTTTGGGTCCCTTTTTGGGAAGCTCAGTAAAATCCACTTGCCAGGCTTCTCCTGGGTATTGAGCAGTACGAAGGTGGCCTGAAGGAGTAGATTTACCACTCCTTGGATTATTTCTGTGGCAGATAGCACATTGAGCCACAGCTGTTTGGCAGAGGTGCCTCAGCTTCTTGTTACTGTATCTTTGAGAAAGCCACTTGAAAAGAGGTTTGGGGCCACAATGGGCCATAGCATGACTTCTTTTGACAACCATCCATAGGATTTGAAGAGGTAACTGAACACGATTGTTAACAATCCACCACCCATCCTTCCACTTTCCTTGTGGATCAAGATGATCTCTTTGATCATAGAGAGGGGGTAGTGGGTGATCAGGCTCTATAGGAATGAGGGGTAAAAGCTGGTGAGTTTCTGCAGGCATGACATCACCCTTACGAGCAGCTTGTTTGGCCCAATAATCAGCAGCACGATTGCCTCGGGAGATTTCACCTCGATCAGTCTGGTGACCTCTGCAATGAACTATAGCTAATTGAGTAGGCAAACGCACAGCCATAGCTAGTTCTTCAAGCAGTGGTTTCATCTTCAGAGCTTTTCCATCTGCCCCCACATAGCCCCGGGCTTTCCAGAGAGCTGCATGTGTGTGTGCAGCTAAAAAGGCGTATCTGCTGTCAGTGAAAATATTGGCTGTCTGCCCTTTGGCAAGATAACAGGCTTCTATAAGGGCTAACAGCTCAGCTGCCTGTGCTGACCAGTGAGAGGGCAGCTTACGTAACAAAATAGGTCCATCAGTGGTGACCACAGCCAAACCTGTCTGGCGGACCCCATTTTCAATAAAGGAAGAACCATCAGTCCAAAACTGACATTCTGCCAAGTTAAAAGGTTCAACTTGGAGGTCAGGGCGAATTCCAACAATAATCTCTAAAACCTGATGGCAGTCATGGGGGCCTTCCAATGAGCTAACCTCCTCTGATGGTCGAGGCAGGAGGGTGGCTGGATTGAGCTGCTCACAGCGAAACAGTTTAACTGAATCATTTTCCAAAATTAAGCTGGCATATTTAGTCAATCGGGCTGAAGTGGCCCATGCAGGAAGTTTTTGTTCCAGTAATGTCTGTACAGAGTGGGGTGTATATACATCAACTGTTGCTCCTAAAGAAATCTTTTCTGTCTCTTGAATTAAAAGCGCTGTAGCTGCAATTGAGCGAAGGCAAGCAGGCCAACCTTTTACCACAGCATCCAGAGTTTTGGATAGATAAGCAACAGGAACCTTTTCCGGGCCTAATTTCTGGGTAAGGACTCCTAGTGCACATCCTTGCTTCTCAGTGACAAATAAATCAAAGCCTTTAGACTGATCAGGAAGAGCAAGGGCTGTAGCTCTAGCAAGAGAGTCCTTTAATTCCTGCCAAGCAGATTGATGTTCTCCAGTCCATTCCCAAGTCATATTTTTCTGTGTGAGTTGGTACAGAGGCTTGGCAAGGAGGGAATACCCAGGGATCCAAAGTCTTGCATATCCAGTTATGCCTAGAAATGTTTGGAGTTGTTTGATGTTTGTTGGCACACTTAGGGCTTCTATAGCACTCAGGCGACTCTGATGAAGCAGCCGAAGGCCCTTCTTGAGTACAAATGATGCGTTGAACAAGATCCACATATTGCTGTGGAGACTCACGATAAGGAGGCAATCCTTCTCTCCAGTTAAATAAATCACTGGTAGTGAAAGGAGTGTGAATAAAAGCCAATTGGTTGCCCATTGGTACTTGTCTAAGAGGGGCAAGGAGATTAGGGTCCTGCCCCCGTAGTGGAGCAACAAAAATATCAGGAGAGTCCGTGTTGTAAACAAGTCCTGTCCTGGTATGTGAAGGGCTACTCACAGCCGTTGGTGACTGTGAAGCTGCCACTAAAAATTCTTGAGAAGCTGGCTGAAAAGCAGCTGCAGAGGTTAAAGGCAGTGGGGGGGCAGTCCCAGCTGCGGGGGTTGCTGCAGCAGCAGAGCCAGTGGGGGCTGGCAATGGAGATGCCTGAGGAGCTGATGCAGGAAGCGGAGGAGGGGCCGTTGGAGTACAATAAGGGGGGGGAATTCCTCCTCCTCCTCCTCCGTTTTGTGCTTTAGCTTTGTTTCTGTGCCCTGCTCAGCTCTCGGCTGCAGGGAAAAAAGTTTTACAGGGTTGGTTTTCAGCCCACATAGAACTTGAAGGTCTGGGCGAAGGAAGAGGTTAAAGAAAAATTTGGCATATATCTCTTCCTCAATTCTGCCACTTGAAGCCAAAAAGCTGGCAAAAATATTTATGAACTCTCCATCAACAGTACCTTCTGGTGGCCAAAATCCTACATTTGGGCCAATATAATAATGTGGCCAAACGAGTTCACAAAAAGTTTTTAGTTTATTCTTTTTAAAACTCAATTTCATTGCAACTCTGGGTTTTAAAATGTCCCAGTGCTTAAGAACACACTGCAGCGGCGTAGGGCTTTTTGCCGGCATAAAGCTTTCTGCCGCGGCTTCCTTCCTTGCTGTTTCACTCAGGCGGCTGTTGCTGTTCCCCATAGTGCCACCTAGTGGATTTTCTTCTTTTTCTTTTTCTTTTTCCTTTTTCCTCTTTTTTTTTTTTTTTTTCTTTTTAAGCCTTCTATTGCTGTGAGTTATGGTGCGTGCTGCCTAGAGGATTTCTCGGGTCTTTCCGTCGACTCGGGATTCTTTGAGAGGCACAGGAAAATTTCTCGGGCTGCCTACTCCCTGTTCGTCTTTCCCTCGACGCAGGGCCTCAGCTCGGGATTTCTAGGAATTTCTCGGGCTGATTTTTCCTTCAATCAGCTCGGGGTCTGGCCAGAGTACCCTCCCTAATGTGAAATCCTTTTCCATCTAATAGTGCACCCTCCTACCTTGGAATCCTCCTCTAGGACAATATATTCCAACACACACACAAATCAACCACGCGGATCGTCGTGGCCTCTATCGCCTCACATGGGTAATAAGAGGAACCGCACTAAGATCCTCACACACTCACTTCATGGGCAGATCTCTAACAGAAGTTTCCCATGTCTCATTCACGCACTCACAAGGCACCACTCCCCACCTAATAAAAGCATACTCACCCTTCCCAATCCGTCTTTATACAATGGAAGGGAGAAGCCTCAATTTTGGAGCATTCAGGCCCAGCAGGAGCGGAGTCTGCCGACGGCGATCAGCACAAGGTCACTGGAAAACTTTCCAGGCGCGCGCTTGACATTGATGGATGGTCTCCGTCGATTTTCCCCGTCCGCTGTTGTGAAGGCAATGAGGGGGGCTTAAAGCAGCCTCCCCAAGGAATCCCTGCCTTCGGGACTCCTGGCTGGCTCGCCAAAAATGTATGGCACCTTTTATTTCCCAAGTCTCAATAAAGCCAAATAAAAAGACTTGAGACGAGGCTTCTTTAAGATAACAGATGTATTTTGATCAAGACACAGCTGGGTGACCCCAATCAACACATTCACAAGAGAGGTTGATGAAATCACACCTTACAACACAAACATCAGAGACTTTATAGACATGTAAATCTGTAATCAGATAGTACATCCCCTCACACCCATACAAGGGATTTTTGGGACGGTCTGAGCAAGTGAAAGGTGGTTCTTAGAAAGGTAAACTTAAATGTAACTTATTCTTCTGGTTACCAAGAGAATGGCATACAAGATTTTTCTTATCTCTCTCTCTGGAATGCAGGGCCCCACGACTGTTGCAAAAGCTTGGTAAAACAAACAACTTGTATTCATCTAATTGTTTCTTCGAAGACAATCTGGCATTCAGCAAAGAGATAAGGGGGGAAGAAGAAACCAGTGCTCTTTACAAAGCAAAAGCAAGTTAACCCTTTAGAAATAAAATAGAGTGCACTGTTACAGGTATGGTTAAACATTGTGTGAAGCATATATAAAATTGTGTATATATAAAATATAAAATTGTATATCAAAATAATGCCCTTCAGTTATAATTTTCAGTTTTCTTCTAGTTTTGTTATTTTTGTAATCATTCACAGCTTAGATTGCTTCTATTCAGTGTGCAGGGGGGGGTGTTATTATTAATACTTAATATTATTAATATTTTTATTATTTTATTATACATGTATGAATTGTATATTATTTTATTATACATCTATTAATACTTACAATACTTTGTTTTATATTTTATGGTGCATCTTCTTTCTTCTATATATTCTTAGTCTTAACATTT
Organism: Python bivittatus; assembly: GCF_059951505.1. Taxonomy (NCBI): domain Eukaryota; kingdom Metazoa; phylum Chordata; class Lepidosauria; order Squamata; family Pythonidae; genus Python; species Python bivittatus. The sequence goes on along the minus strand of NW_028277030.1, from coordinate 111,810,619 downwards.
AATATTATTAGACTGTTGTGATGAGATAACACTCTCATTATTTATTTATTTATTTTATATGTTATATTGCACGATGATGTAGCCACTGGTTCTAAATTTCACATAGCTGGGCTATGACCAAAATAATTTACTGAGAAACTGGGTATAATTATAGTTGTCCATATTCTCTGTCAACTGATACAGGCATTTGTCTCTAATTCAAGAAATAACCTTTAGCCCTCTTGAGTAGCAGCCATGGATAGCCTTATTCTCTATGAATTTATCTGATTTCTTCAAAGTTAGCAGACAGTAGTAGAACTTCTGATCATTATAAATTATATATTGTGCTACACCATTATATCTTGTAATAATTATGAATTATGCAATTTAATTCAGCATTTTCAAAGGAATAGTTCCCCATCATATTGGTGAAAACAGAAACCAGACTGCTGATTATACTTCAGCATTTTCTGTTGTGGCATTATGTGGCTGCATAATATCCATAACCTTTGCATAAAGCAGGGAATTGCCACGTGAGCTAAATGCCCAGCATAGACCTTGCTGTCGGTGGGTATAATAATTGTATCTCCCATTATCACATGCTTCCTTCCATTCTTGGTCAGATCAGTTACTAGGAAGTAGTAATGGAGGGGGTACTATTGCTCACTGTATTGTGAGATGAAGAAAGGAAAATGAATGTTGCATTAAGGAAACAACTGGAAGACAACATTAAAAGATGCACATTCATGTTTAATTTTTTTGCTTTACAGGGTATCATTATAAATACAAATATGACACAATGGCAGTAAACAACCAAGGGAACATCAGGTATCCTTGTCTTACTCTCTGCTTCCCAAACTATTCACTAAGGATTACATTTATTCTCATTCATATTTTACCTCCATTATATATCACTCTTACATTCAGCAACAGGCCTTCAACTCTCTGCATAAATTCCATAATTTAAACCCATTCACTTTGTTTTGCTATATCTAAATCAACAAACACACAATAAACTTTCTTTCTCACATTCTTGCAATTCTCAGTTGCCTGATGAAGAGCGAAAATCTAGTTTGTTCTTTATACTGTATTTCCCTTTTTTTAAAATTTGTCATCTCAGAATTCTGCCAAATGTCTCTCCAGATTAACAAACTAATCTCCCTGTAGGGTTTGCATTTACTCTATCTGCCTTTGCCTTTTTATACTGGAATAGTATTTTCATTATTGCAATAATCAGACACTTATTTATTTATTTAATCATACAGTTGTCTCATAAGCAAATCAGATCTTATTTTATTATTTTTCCAGTTACATCATATATACCTGCATTCTTACAATTTTTCAACTTTTTCACAGCATTTATTGTTTCCTTTTCATCTATTTTTTTCTTGGATACTAATGTTCATTGCACTGATTTCAATTTTATTTTTTAATATACCACTATCATTCCCATACCCATCTCTAAAATATTCCTTCCAGCATTCCCTCACTTCAGATATATCCCAACATATTTTCTTTTATTTTTAATTTAATTTACTCTTCTGGATGTTTCTTATTTAGCTATCTTTACTCCCCTCCAAGTCATTTTTTAACCTTTCTATAAAAATTACTATGCATTTTTTCTTCTTCTTTTAATCTTAGATTTTTCCCTTTGAAGTGTCAAAGTAAGAATGAGAAGGTAGGAAAACCTTGCATTGCCTGCCTGCCTGCCTGCCTGCCTGCCTGCCTGCCTGCCTGCCTGCCGTCCTTCCTTCCTTCCTTCCTTCCTTCCTTCCTTCCTTCCTTCCTTCCTTCCTTCCTTCCTTCCTTCCTTCCTTCCTTCCTTCCTTCCTTCCTTCCTTCCTTCCTTCCTCTTGAGTTGGTTTTGACTCTTAGTGATTGCCTGGACTTGTCCCTGCAGTTTTCTTGGCAAGATTTTGGAAGTGGTTTCCCCTTGCCTGCCTCCTACGGCTGAGAGAGGGACTGGCCCAAGGTCACCCAGCTGGTAGAACTAGAACTCACTTGCTCAGAGCCTTTAACCACTGCACCAAACAGGCTCTATGTTTCTTACACTTGTTTGAAAAGCTTATTTGGGATTAGCATCTGAACAAGGTATTTATATTGAAAGAAAAAAAAACCCCCAAACCCAACACTTTTCTTCATCATTCTCATGGAGCAAGACTATTCTTTGACACAGAAAACATCTGGAGATTAAGCAAAAATCTGTGTTTGCACTGCTGTTCACAGGAAACAGAAGAACTGTTTTTTTTTAATGTATGCAATTGAAAATTAACTGTATACAACTGCATTCTTTTTTATTTTTTTTATTTATTTTTGCAACAGGTTATATATACTTTTCATTCTGTTGAAGAGCAAATGTTACAAAATATGCTGCCTCAACCAAATGGTTTATCTGAGCAAATAAATGTTTTATAGACACATACGCTTTAGAAGGATTAGATGTAACATAAAAGTGGGAGCAATGGAGCTCATGGTAAGCACAGAAAAGGTGAGTTCCAGCATCTCTACATGGAATTATGAAAAGTAACTACTTGTAGAGCCACTGCGAATCTGTGAAGACAGTTGGTGTCAGTTTATCCTACAGATGCCCCAAATTATTTGGTCACTCAATGTCCTCTTCATTTATATTCATAATGAGCAGCCAGATTGTGCCAAAACTAAAAAGTGAGATACTATGATACTGCGGAATTAGACAGGAAGGAAGGAAACTCTGGTTTAAAACCCCATTCAACAACAAAATTCACCGGTTGACTTTGGCTAGTCTCAGTGTAATTTATTCACAAGTTAACATTGGGATGGGGAAAAAATGTGGGTGCTACTCTGGATATTTTGCCAGGAAGACAAGATAAAAATGTAATAAAAAAATACAATTTGAGAGTTCTATGTCAGAATAATAGGATAATTTTTATATTTTATTATACAAAAACGATCAATTTAATCCTTCCAACACTTACAACATTCTGAATTTACAGATCACTGCAAAATAAATGTTCCTTTTTTCCCAACAGAAGGTTCGACTTACTAAAGGGTATGGTTGACCTGTTTATCTACAATGTCATAAGAAATATTTCTCCAGATTGATTAACCACATTAATGTATTGTTATGTCACTCAACAGAAAATAAAAATGGTGCATTTACAGAGAGTGCTGGCGAGAAATGTAGGTCAAGACACTTAAAGCGCTGAAGACACTGCTGAAATGGTACTAAGAAACAGAAATTATTTAGCAATTCCTGCCAAGATTGTATCAACCTACCTAAAGGGATGGTATTATTTTTCAGGAAGATGGCATATAACAATAAGTACCCATTAAACATGGACATTAAGGCAATTTATGATGTTGCAAATTATAGGCTTTGGACATTTTGTTTCTGGACTCCCAACTGCAAACCAGGAATCTCTTGTGATTTTATTTTGCACAACTGCAGATCTATCATTTCCTGGATAAGATACTTCAGTATGGCTCTAAATCCAGAATTCTGTTCTTCCCACACTGTATTCCATATCAGTCTCCTGTCACGACTACTGATCTAGCAAAAGTGACATGAAATTCTCCAAGGCCCCAAAGTAATCATTAAATGCAGGAGGAGAGGGTTTGAAATCTGACAGTTTTTTTCCTGCAGACTATGAGAGCTACCATTTTATTGTAACCTGCAATGTTGGCATTTATTTACCTATTTATCTGAATTCAGGTCTAATTTCTAATCACAGGAACTGAGATTGGGAAACTGTGTGCTTCAAAATGAGCATAAATATATGAGACTGACATACACCCCACCTCTTCATTTACATCATCTATACTCATAATGCATTATTTTCTAAATATCTTTGGAAGCTCTAGCAACTTTATAGAGAAAGGAAATTCTGGTTTCTCCTGAACACATGCATTGCTACATTTGAATTTGGGGCATGGATTATTTTACTGAAATCTGTAACTTGTTTCTATCCTCTTGAAGCTTCAAGGCAGCTACCAACTCAATTTCAGAGGAGAAATTGAGCTTGAGTTGGTAGCTCAAGGAATATTTTAGAGATGGGTATGGGAATGATAGTTGTTACCAAAACCTAAACATGTAAGGTCCTAAACTATCTCAAGAATGAAACAGATCAGCATATCAATGATTTCCTTTTTGATCTAGGCCTCCCATGTCCCTGTACTATATTCTGTTGTACAAGCTGCATGTTGCTCTCAAGCCTTTGTGCTCTATGGTACGACCAGAAAACTCTGAGAAGTGTGTATGTATGTATTTATCTATAAATGCACAGGTGGCTCTCAGCAGTTTGCCAAACATTTATAACAAATGCAGCGAAATGCAACAAAAGTCAAAGGATAAAAATCAATGAAGTTAAAAAAAAAAAACCCAATAAAAATCAACTGCAGTACTTCATGTTTTGGCTTTATTGAGCCTATTTGACTACTAAACTAAGAAAAAATCTGCCAAGCTTTGAATTAACAGAATCCTTTCTTTTAACCAGAGATGCTGACAAGCATGATCACGAGAAAGGCATAGATACCAATAGAAGTGAATATGTGTAGCTCAGGGCTAAACTGTGGAGTCCTTGGGATTCTCTGAGCTTGGTTGTTTTCTTGCAAACGTTTCATTACCCAGCTAGGTAACATCTTCAGTGCTAGAATGGAATGGGGTTTGCTCCCTGTTTATATATTGTGGCATGCCCTGCCAGTGTTGGTGGGGGTGGGGTTTTTGTTTTGTTCTATTTTTTTCCTTTGGTAGTTCTTTGATTAGGGTATTGTGTTGGTTGTATTATAGTAAGTTGAGTGGTCAGGCACTTTTTGATAAAGTTGCATGGGTATCCATTTTGTTGGAAGATGTTGTATAGGTGGTCTGTTTCCTTTTTCTGCTGTTCTGGGTTGCTGCAATGTGTTTGTACTCGTTTGAATAATGTTCTTACACAGCTCCTCTTGTGGGAGGTAGGGTTGTTACCTTGGTAATGGAGTACTTGATTAGTGTGGGTTGTCTTCCGATAGACTTGGGTTTCTAATTTGTTGTTGTTTCCTCTGCTGATGAGGATATCCAGGAAGGGTAGCATGTTGTTGCTTTCTTCCTCTCTGGTGAATTTTATTCCTTTGAAGATGTTGTTGATGGTTTCATGTGTCTTCTCTAGTTGTTCCTTTTTTATTATAACAAAGGTGTCATCTACATACTGGATCCATACTTTGGGTTGTATGGGTGGAAGTGCTATAGCTCCTAGGCGTTGCATTACAATCTCTGCTATGAGTTCTGACAGTGGTGATCCCATGGGTGTGCCTCTGAGTTGTTGGTACATTTGTCCATCAAACTGAAAATAGGTAGTGAGGCAGAGGTTGATGAAGTCCATGATTCTAGGTATTTCGATCTGGGTGTATTTGGTTAGGTCAGGTATGTTGTGTAGTACTGCTAATATGGATTCTTTCGCTAGTTCTGGGTTTATGGATGTAAAGAGTGCTATGACATCAAATGAGACCATAATTTCTTCTTCATCTATGTGTCCATCTTTGATTTTCTGGAGGCACTTTAGTGAGGAATTGATAGAATATTCACTCTTCTCTGTGAGATGTCCAAGCTTTTTTGTCAGTTCTTTCGCTATGTTGTATGTTGGAGTCCCTGGTAAAGACACAATTGGTCGGAGAGGTATGTCAGGCTTGTGTGTTTTTGGTCACCCATAGAAATGTGGGAGGATGGGTCCACTGCTTTCCATCCACCACTGTTCCTCTTTTGTGATCTGGCCTTTCTTGGTTAGGTCGTTAAGGCTTCTCCTGATTAGGTTGTCTAGTTTCTGTATTGGGTTGGTGTTAAGTGGGATGTAGGTTTCTTTGTCCTCTAATAACTTTTTGGCTTTTTGCAAGTATTGTGATTTATCCATAATAACTGTGGTTTGTCCTTTGTCTGCTGGGAGGATGATGACGGTTTGGTCCTTCCTTAGGCTATTGAGGGCTGCTCTGTCCTCTGCTTTGAGTTGGTACTGATACTGTGTTCTTCTGATCTGTGATATGATTGTCTTCCTTATGTTTTCTTGGGTCTCAGCGTTAAGTCCTGTAGTTTTAAATGCTGCTTCTAAGGCTGCACAGAATTCTAGCTGATTAGCACTGTCCATGTTACAGTTGAGGCCTTTCTGGAGGATATTGTGTTCTGCAGTGGATAGCGGTCGGCTGGACATGTTGATTACCCATTCTGGTTCAGGTGCCTCTTTGTTTCTGGGGTTTAGTTTGAGTAGTTTAGTTTGAAGTTTTGTTTTTCCTTTCTCAGCTTGTCTTCGGGATGTATTCTTGACGGTGGTTGTCAATATATTTGCATGCTCTGGGGTCATGATTTGTTCTAGTTGCTCTTTGAGGTTGTCTATGGTATGCTGGTATCTGTTCAGTCTGAGGTGTGCATCCATGATCATTAGTCGTAACATTTTACGGTTATTAGTTCTGAGGAAAAACATTCTCAACAGTTTTGAGAAAAACAAGGTCTTGGCATGCAACCCTAAGCAGAAAAAGCATACCATACTTTCCGAAACTAGAATGCTTCTGTAAGCTCCATGAACCAGGCATGTAGCAATTTGAATCAATAAACAACTAGGCATGTATAGTTGATCAGCAAAAGAAAGTGAAACTCAGTGTAAGCATTGCTATTGCTAGGTTATGTTTTCAAGCTGTAATTTATGTATTTGCCATTTCTGATATTGTGTACAACATTAATTTTGAAGTGTCCAACATCTTGGCAAAGCAAGGAAACATTTTGACTGGTTAATTATAAAAGACTAAAAGGAAAAAATTCACAATGCCCTTTGTCCAAAAAGGGAATTTGCATTAGTTCTTCTCTGAAATTATGAATTCAGCTCTATGGAGATTCTCCTGTTCCACACAATTACAATTCTAACAAAAGAGATTCTATTTAATTCAAATCTTTGCAAGCTTTGTTCCAGCTAAGCCCTGCTGGATCCAGAGGCAGAAGTTTTCTCATCAGTGAAAAAGCTTTCTCCTTAATTGCCATTCACCTTGTTTATAAAGGAAGAAACAGATTATTTGGGGAACGGCTTCACCTTTACATATATTACGTTATGTATCTGTCAAGAACCTATGGCACCAGCTATAGTTTTTGTTTTTCGTTTTTTAAAGGCACATCCTCTTCTATTTTCAGTGGAGAGAGAGACAACTATAGCTATAATGGGAGGGATTCTGAGATGTTACAGAATAATGGTACATATAGGAATTTTTAAAAGCTGTTTTAGTAGTAACATCTGAAATGTGTGATGTGGGGGGAATGTTACCATTATTGTGGCCCTCTGCTACACCCCAAGTCTACATCAGCCTTCCAGGTGAGGAGTGTTCAACTGTCTATGAGAGGAGATGCCGGACTCTACCATGGACAAAATCATCTGTGCTATTTGTCCTGGTTGCTACACATAAGCATACATAAGAAGGGATTTATTCTTTTCTGTGGTCTCCATGGAACCTTCAAACAACAGCAGTCTCCAGCAGCAGAAACATCTAAGACTTGCAGGGTAAACATATTCTAGCATGATCCTCCTGTCTCTAGAACCTCCTTAAGTCATCACAAACTAAAATCCGTTAGTGTTATTCTGAAACTGGATCTGAAGCTATTGTGTGAGATTAAAGGTTAAAGCCAGCACTTCAGATTGGTCCTAAAAGTAGACTGGAGTCTAGAGCAGCTAGCAAAGCACAGGCATAATGTGACCCACAGAAGAGTTTCGGACAAACCAATTGCAGTTTTAAGGGCACACCTTAACAATCATTTAAACAGGAGATAGCTGAGGAATGTAATAATGGCCAAGCTACTTCCATTCAAGAAAGACTGTAACTGGGGTATTGATAAAAGGCCATTTGAAATGCAGAGATTTCTTAAGCTAACTGTATTGCTGAATCAATATAAGCACTTCCAGAGAAAAACCTTTCCTTAAGAAAAAAAGAGTAACTCCATCCCAGTTGAACTGGCTGTTCTTCATTTGAGTGAACTGATCACTGTCCAACAATGTGTCTCCCATTATTATCTGGGGTGGATCTCAAGGCTTTTCCCTCTGCTTAGCCCACTCACCTGAGAATCAGCAAAAAATTATACCAGTATAAAACTTGCTCTCCCCATTGTCAATTCCTATTCTGACCATTGCTTCTGTTCTGTGTCACTGCCAGTCACCTGAGTTCTGGCCAAAAACACAGAAGAAAAAAAAATGATGTTGCCAGGACACGTCTGCATTGTGGTTAGGTGCAGAAGGGGCTTCAGTTTGTTCATCCTTATCCAGTCCATTACCACTTCTAAGCACTGGGCCAGGAGACCCATAAACTAACAGACTGGATGCAGGACTAGGGGTAACATTTGGCAGTCTGGAATGTAACTTCTCAGGGTTTCTCTTTGCCAGTCTACAGAGCTATCCCAGAGACTCCATGCCATAGTTCTTACCCCCTTCCTCCCTCTGGTTTGCTTTTTTCTCTCTTAACAGTCACTATTCTGACTGAGGCTCAATTCTCATTGTTTTACAATCTCTCATTTAGATTATATTTTTGTACTTAGAAACTTTGGAGCCTGCTGATATTTCCCTTTTGTACTAAAAGGGTGCTGTTTTCATTGCATAAGTATCCGTACCCTGATCAATTCCTATGGGGAGGGACAGATGGATGAAGATAAATTGTGAAGACTGGAGCTGTTTGGGTATAATAAAAGAAACCTTCTACTGAGTGATACTGCTTATGTATTTTGCAAGAACAGAAAGGCTAGTGTCTTCTTCCAAAATAAGCAATTATCTGTAAAATGTACAAACTGTACAATGAACAGATCTACTGACAGGTAAGGCACTGAGTAGAATCTCCTCTTCTGAAGATAGCTACTAATTTCTATTACCTTTAATGAGTATTAAATGAGTGCCAGAAGAAGAAAGCAGTATTTAGGCATTCAACCATAGACAGTAAAATCAATTAATTCCCTTGAACATTTTTCATTCTATTATAAGTAGTGAGAGAGGCACCAAGACCTACAGTAGTAAACTTGGATTCCTGAATATTACTGCACCTAATAATTTATTATTTGAGCTTTTGCTTTTTCCTTTAAATTATGACATGTCTTACAATATTGCTTGTTACAAACATCCAGTGAATTCTTAGATCTACCAAAAACAGAGTATTAACTTTTGAATTTATAAAAGAAATGGTGCTACAAATGGACCAAAAGTAACATGCATTTCATGCAAACCACTAATGCTAGGAAACTATCACTGTCCATCATAAAGGTATTGGCAAGGATTATGAGACAAGAATGAGCAAGTTGTCTCTGCCTTACTTTGCAATTACTTCATTTTCTCAAACTTACTTTCTTTTTTTAAAAAACCTCCTGGAAAAAACTAGGACCTTAGAAGTAATTAGAAAAACATGCTTTATGTTGTGACCACAGATGCTGAGTAGCATCTGGAGCTTACAGATGCTGTGGTTGCACATACCTTAGCATCTCTTAAAATGGCCATGAACATTGAGCTCTTCTGCATGGCATTTGGAACCCAAAGGTTTATAAATGAGTTAGGTGGTGCAATGCTTTAATAATTATAGTCCTATTTTGCTCTTTTTATTCTGCTGTTTTCAGTGTTGTAAACCACTAAGTATCAGTTGAGGCTGGCAAAGGAAGGGAGGGAGGGAGGGAGGGAGGGAGGGAGGGAGGGAGGAAGGAAGGAAGGAAGGAAGGAAGGAAGGAAGGAAGGAAGGAAGGAAGGAAGGAAGGAAGGAAGGAAGGAAGGAAGGAAGGAAGGAGGTAAGGTGTCACTGGCTAACCTTACCAATTTTTTTAAAGGTTAGATTGTTTGAATAGGGAATTAAGAAGGAAAAAGATCACAACTACTCATGTTCCAAGTCAGGCTAAAGCAGAAGAACAAAGCCAGCTAATTTCTACAATAGGAACTTGAGTATATGCCCTCCATTTTCAAGAACATAACCATTTTGAAGTTCTGTACCTTAATGATAGTGAATTGGAGGAAGTGTGGAATGATATCAAAGAAATTGTTAAGGATGAATGTGAAGAGAGATTTTCAGAGATCAAGAAAGAAAACAAACTGGATGTCAGAACAAATGGTAGAAATTGAGAAGAAGAGAAGAGAAACCAAAGTCAAGAAAGACAAAAATCTCAGGAAAGAACTTAAAGAAAATTAAGTGACAAGAAACAGTATTACAATGATGTTTGTATAGACACTGAAGATGGAAACAGACATGGAAAAGAAGGAAAGTCTTCCAGAGAATCTCTAAACTCAGAAGGTTTCAATCTCAAATTGATATGCTAAAGGATTTCAATGGGCAGGTCACAACTGATTCAAAGAAGTTCAAACAAAGATTGAGGGAATATATTGAAATTCTGTACAATGGAGATGTCAACATCCTTAGAAGATATTCCCTACTTGCAAGAACCTCTGGCACTAGAAGGGGATGTTAGATCAGCACTCTACTCATTACCAAATCAGAAGGCTACAGGATTTTCCCCAGGATGATCTATCCAACCCTTTTTTGAAGCCAGTCAAGATGGTACCCATACCACATCATGGTAGTGAATTCCAAAGTTGAATTATGTGTTGCGTAAAAAAAATGTCCTTTTTTCTGTCTTGATTCTTCCAGGATTCAATTTCACTGAGTGATCTTTGATTCTAGTATTTTGGGAAGGGGAAAACAACTTCTCCTTGTCCACTTTATCCACAACCTGCATAATTTTGTATACTTCAACCATCTCTCATTTGCTCCTTTCTACATTAAAAAGCCCCAAATGTCACAGCCTTTCCTCACAGGGAAGCTGTTCCAGCCCACTGATCATCTTAATTGCCCTCCTCTGAACTTTATCTAGCTCCACTATATCCTTTTTTGAAGTGTGGCAACCAGAACTGCATAGAATATTTCAGATGCAAAATGATATTGTATCATTTAAACAACAGTGCTTTAATATATAGAAACTGAAAAGATACAAAAACAAACCAAGGAAAAGAAAGGAAGGAAGTATCTTACATACAAAAAACAGCACAGATTTTAAATTTGAGGAATAAATCTTGACCAGACAGAGATGTATTGATAAATCTTCCCTTTACATTGATAGAGAGCCAATTCATAAGTAGACAGTGAACACCACATCATAAATCCAAGATTATAAATCCAAGGTAGTGCTGCCTTTCCATCATAAAAGAGTCATCTTTATTGCTCTGATCCATGCACTATAGATCCATAGTTCTTCATTTAATGATAGGTTCAACATTTGGGGTATGTACTACACTATCATGAAATCACATCACTTTAGGCTCTGTGCCCGGGGAGGCAGGCAGAAATCTCCCAGTACTTTATGTCTGGGAAACCCCACCACCAACCCAACTACAGGACTGAGCAGCTCAGGCAGGTGAGCTGCTACCCAGCAGGGAGGCCAGTACCATAGCAGCAATCCCATCTGTTCCCTACAGCCCTACTTCACAAACAGGCTTTTGCATCTGGCTATCTGTAGGACAGTGCCTCTGAAAGCCACAGGAGTCTCTTAGATAACAAAAGTCTTTTCTCCACCTTGAAATTCAATGGATACACTCTAAAAAGGTACCCCACCTCCCTCCCTGCCCTTCTAGGTCTCAGTCATACACACCAGGTCAGCCATTTCATCAGAGTAACCTTGCTTGAAACACTGTGTCTAGTTCTAGTTACAATTCAAAAAGACAGAAACAAATTGGAGTAAGTTCCAAAGAGAGCTACCGAGACGTTGAGGGGCCTGGAAACCAAGGCTACATGGAGCCTATGTGGAATGGTTAAAGAAGTCTGGGTATGTTTAGCCTACAGCAAAGACAACTCAGCAAAGAGATATAACAGGTCCTTTCGATTCTGTGATGCTATGATTCTATGAGAATTATAGCTGGAGCAGTATTATGATCTAATAAAGTACCTAAAGCATTACAATCTTCAACTATAATTATCAATTCCATAGCTAACATAAAAAGATATTTAAAGTATCTATGTAAAGTATTGGACAGTTATTAATGCCACAATATGGTCCTACTAATAAGCGCAGTATTAAAACATTTAATCAACAATGTTTAAAAAATCTGTCTGGGTCATTTATTTCTTGTTTCTTTACAAATGTTGGAGACTTTTTAATAAAAGTTACTACACCTCTAACAAATTTTCAATTCCGACTAATACATACAGTACGTGACGAAACCTTCTAGATAAAAAGATCTTTCTCATATGGATGGATATGAGTTTCTATTTTTTTTTTATAAAAAGGAATCTCAGGTTTGAAATTATTAAATTTAGTAAGTATCTGTTAGATACTTAGATACTTTCTGTTAGTATCTGTTAGATACTTCCTTGGTGCTAATTTTACCATACTTTCCTGTTCTATTCGTCCCTGTCACATCTGTTCCCATCAACAAGTCTGCTTAGTCTTGCAAGTTTACTTATTTCCTGGTATTGCCCTACAGATCACATTTCAGCTAACTTGGCTTTATTAAATGCAATCAAAACTAACATTAAAACATATAGAAGGCTACTAATAATTTTCCTCTCACAGAAGCTAAGAGGTTACTGTGGTTTTTCACATTATGTCTTGTTCCTTTACTAATGTTGGAGACTTTTTAATAAAAGTTACTACAAACACAAAACTAGTATTAGAAGGACTTCTGGAATATTGAAATACTATTTAGAAATTCCCCAGACCAGCTTGGGCCAGGTCTTCCTTACATCTTGCCGTAAAAAAATATGGGGGAAAAAGATGTTATCAAAGACTAGTTCTTTATATCAATTGATCCCAGACCAATAAACTTTTCTGCAGCCTCCGGATCAATTTTTTTTTTTCACCTCAGAATTCACAGATAAAGAAACTGCTGGGAAAAGACAAAAAAGGGTAATCCACTTTTGTTTTGCTGACAAACAAGCTTTGTTGAAAAAGTTGTGTTCCTGAACTGTTTGTGGACACAGCCCTGAAAAATCATTCTTATTTGCATTCCATTTCCAAAATCTTTTTTGGATTTTTTACTGATTAGAAATGAAAACCCGTACAATGAGCAGTTTCAATTTCTAGCCTGTGTCCTGAGAGCAGTTAAAAAATCTTACAAATTTCTTCATAAAGGCTGATCTTAGTCACATTGTACGAAAATGGATTTTCTACTTCCCAATTAATCTATAAAGCCATCAGATATAGCAATTTATATTTTCAGGTTGATAATTAAACATTCTACCCTGCATTCCAATATCAAGTTTAGCAAACAACTCAGCCCATGATTTCATATTACCAAGGGATCTGAGGTGCTGGGGACATGCGAGGCAGACAAATTAGGTAGGGTTGGAAGCAGCAAGGTATACATTTGCCCTGGGGGTGCACAGTATCCATACAAAACAGGTCCTCAGCACTCTTGCTAGTTGTCACTAGCAGATCCAATTACTCCAAACAATTTCTTTCTGTCAAGTTGCGTCAATCTTGGACTATCTCAGCAGCAGATCCACTTTTAACTGTAGCATATTAAAGGCTAATCTTAAGCAAATACATTCACAAGACATCCATTATTACTGTTCAATTTATATCTCACTTTCATTTAATTCAACTCAAGGCAGCACACATAATACTCCCACCTTCTATTCTTCATGCAATAATCGTGTGAGGTGGGTTGGGCTGAAAGAGAGTGACTGGTCTAAAGTCACCCAGCCAGCTTTCATGTCTAAGGGAAGACTAGAACTCATAGTCTCCCATTTCTAATCCAGCACCTTAACCATGACACCAAACTGGCTCTCATTACCAATCATGGTGATTGACAAAAACTAAAAAAATAAGGTAGCCTTGGAGAAGACATGGCTTGCCACCTGTAGCCCCAAACTCCTGAAATGGGACAAGGATGGACTACATTTATTGCAGATCCCCCTGTATAGCTGATTTATTAAATGGCTGGTGCTTTATTGTTTCTGTGTTTTAATATTATTCATAGTTTCAAAGGGCATGTACATAACGAAAACACAAAACACCGCAAAGACAAAACCCACATATGTAATGAACATATGCAAAGTACCTTCTAAGAAAAGGAATTTTGTTTCATCAAGCAATTCTGGAGGATGGGGTGCTAGGCAACCACATCAGTTAGTGTGTTTAAAAGCCTGTTTTGTTCTCTTCATTGGAGTAAAGTTTGTTGGAGGCTGGAAAATAACACAATGTTCTATGATCATCATGTGATAATAGTTGCATCAATCATGCAATTTTGTGCACTAGCTTTTAAAATTTTAAGTTCTCTTTTATTCATGCACAAAGCTTTAAAAAGCCATTATTCCTAAAGTTGTAAATTTCATAGCGTCTCAGCCAATCATGCTTCTGGGAATGATGGAATCATGCTTTATAAACTCATGCCTCAATATTTGATCTTATATTCAGATGCTACCAGTGAAGAAGATTTTACATAGATAAAAATGGCCATAAAAGGACTGTCAAACCCATGTACTGTAAGAGGCACTTATGTTGTTCAGAACATTAATGGCCACCCAAGAAATCCAGTAGCAAGGTGGATGGACTCAGTTACAATGGCAATGGGTGCAATATTGGAAGACCTGAAAGATCAGGTTATGGACAGATCATCATGGAGAAAAACTATCTATGTGATCACTAAGAGTCGAAAATTACTTGATAGCACATAATCAATCAAGAAATCCCCGTTAAATATTACAGTCCCATAGTGACCCTTAGTGGTTGAAATGTTAATCTAAGAATTTAATAGTTCAGTTTTTACATACTAAATATAAATTTATTCCATTAAAGTACTGTTCCTTGATTTGGTCATATTTTAGAATATTTACAAGAAACACAGAATCTTTTTGTCTCTGCATTTCTGACTTTGTATTGTACATATTAATTTAGCATATTACAAATAAACAAATTGCTGAGGGATAACAAATGAGTATGTTCTAAATTCAGTGTTATAGGCACAAGATATGAATATGTTATAATGTAGTACAACATGTATTTGTCGAGAGGAATGATAATATTTTTCCTTCTGTTCCTGTGATGACCATCCTTAAACAAATTTTAGCAGCCTGGGGACTAGTGAAGGAAAAAAATAGTGGGCCATTTATTAGACTGATATAAATATTCTATTTCCCATCTCTCAGTTATTGTTTTAACAAAGAACTAGTAACAGATTTGACCATGGAATTAAAATCTAAACACTTTTATAGTACTAATCTATACATGTTCTATATATGCCTCCTTAGCTGCAGTCCTAAATCCCATTCAGTTCTCTAAGTAGACATGCATAGGATAGTGTTATTATAGCGAAAAAACAAGAGAATATACAGAATAAAAGGATACTAAGGTCTTAAATGGTCATTGTTTTATTTGGATATATGTAACTCCACCTTTAGCCCACAAGAGTTAGTGGGAGAGGCGAAGGAGTAATTTATTCAGATCCCAGATTGAATTTTTTTTGTGTTGATGAAAGTCTACTACAGCTAGTTCAGAATTAGTTAAATATGATGTTACAAGTATTTGTTACTGGCTCGTGTGATTTCTGTGGCTTGTGCAGGATCATGAAGTATAATCGGAGCAACGGATAGACTAGACTATTTATATAAAGATCAGTCCAGGAAAATTAAAGAAATGATAAAAATCTGTCATAGAATATTCATGAAAAAATTAGAAGAAAAAATCTAGGTCTTTATTGTAAATATAGTAGCTCTATTTACTGATATACTGGAAACAGTACTTATTCATGGAATGTTGATAAACATCAAGATTTTTGCTAGATGTTTCATCATAACAGTTTTGAGCCTGGCAAAATACTTTTACTATCAGCTAATAGTTCAACTACATTTATGAGAAGCAGGATGAACCCTTTCGACTTCAAAACATTGTATTTTGTTCTTTCATTCATTGTAACATAATAAGTTATAAAAGGATACAGCTTTGAAAATCCATTTTGTGAAAGATTAACTGAAATTATTCATGACAATCCCAGAACAATACACCCATCTAGTGGGCAAATGTTAATATCACATCTCAACTCAATTTCTGGTAAATCCACAGTTCCCTATAGTTTTCTTGAAATCATGTAAGTAGCTTGCTAAAAACTTCTGAGATTTTTTTTTTTCAACTTTTACCCGTACTACTGTTTTGGACTTTGAAATCCAACAAAAAATTAACAATAGCAGCAGCAGACCAGAAGCACTGGAGATCCACTATTCTGCACACACTTAGTAGCCATTTTTGCACATCATTTGAAACAGGAACCTTGGCTTGTAATACTGACATTCAAGCTTACTTTGGTTCTCCCATTTGTTTAAGTAATCAAATCAGCCATAGATGGTTTAGCAGGATATCTGAATCTGGGATTATAATTTATTGCATTCTGGTGATCTAGGATTCTAAAATAGTTTTGAAAAAAAGTTTATTGTTGCTTTAAAAGTCCTGGTTAATTTGAATATAATTGTCCACAATTTGAGGATCAACTGTCATATTAAACTATCAATTTACTCACTTGTGCAAATAGAAATACATCATGCAAATTGTGTTAATTCTCCATAACTCCTGGCATATAGTGCAGTTTCCTTCTTCTATTTCCACACCCCAATATATTGAAACAGAGGTACTGAGTGCAATGCCATACACAGCTGAATTTGATTGCAAAAATGTTTGGAGCTTTGCAGGGGTTTGAATATAGCACCATGGATATTCTTGGGGGCAGTAAGGTTGGCCAATGATGCCACATGCATGATGTCATTACGCAAATGCCCTGACTTGCATCAGATGGCAGGACATGAATACACAATGGTGACATTTGCATGACATCTTTGCCTGAGTGTCATTTGGCGTCATTCTGGTTTTCTGAAGCAGCCTTATTCACTATGTTCGTTTCAGGTTTTGAGAACCATATTTTCACAATTCATGTCTGCAAATATACTATATATATTTGATTTGGATATGAGGATGATCTTCTTCCTAACAAAGAAAAGGATCTGGCTTCAGAAGCCCCTCTCTTCAGCAGCACATAGCAGTCTGTGGTCTGCTATAGCATTTCTCTATCTTATTTGTCAAATGCCCTTTTTCCTAATCTCTGAACCTTGCCCCACTTGCATCTAACCATGGAACTGACATCCTCATGATACTACCTCTATCTTGCCCCCAGCCAATGAGTGAAACAAGCTTTGGTCATCATTGCCTGAACCATGGTTAGCGTTTTTTCTCTTAAACTGACAGTACTGAGACCAGTATGGATGGGATGAAAGAGGTGTTTACTGGACATTTCAAGCTTCTGCAGGCATGCCCCTTCCCTCTCTGGTCCCTGGTCAGCATTGTCTACTGCCATTTTACTGCTGACCCCTTAAAGAACTGAATACAGCAATACAGTTCTAGTAATCCTTTGGACTTGTGCAAGAGTGGTCCAATTGCATTTTTAGCATAGGGGCTCCCTTTGCATTCCTCTGGCAACCCTGCCATAACTACATGCAAAAGCAACTCAGGTCTACCTGTATAGCACTGTATGACACCAAGATGACACCATTTTACATCCTCTTCAGAATGCTGTAAGCAAATGATGGTCAATAAATTTAAACACTGGTCTATCAGCATTCTATAATAATGCTGGATTGCTCAATCTTGCTTTGTCTCTGAGGCCTTTGCAAGTTTGGTGTAAGGCTGAAATACCAAAATAGTTAAATGACCGAAGCACTGCCTGCCAAAGAGAACTGGAGGAACTGAAAATCAGTATGTGTTACCTATATAAAGAAAGAAAAGGGAGGGAAGAGAATTCTTAAATAAAAAAGGGTGCTTGTGACAGCTCTCTTACGACTTTGATCCATTTTTTAAAAAACACTCAACTCAGGATATGACAGGAAGAAGTTTAGGGGAGAGAAATAGGAAGAAGTCTAGCTATACTAGACCACGTTCTGCACTGAGATCCACCCCATTTCTGTGAAAGTGGTGTGATTAACAAATGTTTTCTCAATTGGCTGCTGATATACTGAAAAAGCAGGGCAGGAGAACCAAGTAGTCACTTGGCCAATCATGAGCTGAACACATATAATCAGGGTAGCACTATTTGGCAATGATCATCATTAATTTTATTACAATCCTAAGGCCAGATACAGTCAAAATATCTAATAATAGCAGTATTACATCCTTCTACATATATATGACAGAAAAACAGTAAATGTAATAGGGTCTAAAATAATCATGTATAAAAATACTAAAATAAATCAAAATAAAATATTATAAGAAATTCCAAATATGGTGCGGCATATCGTACAGATGGTAGCACAAAACTGGGCAACTTAGATATTTTTGAGCCCTTTTCCAAAAGAAGTAACATTAAATAGAAATCACATTTCCTACCTGGAAATTTCTTCAAGATTGGATATATAAGGGTCTGACTAGAGTTCTTATATAAGAAGCAATATAGTAGCATATGGCTTAGAGTTTCTATTGAGCCATCACCACATGGACACAACCAAAGGTGCATAGGAGTTCCCTTAAATGTCCAAAAAAGACTGCTGAAGGCAAAGCATCCAGCCTGGCTAAGGTGAAGGCCTTACAAAATTTCAAAATTGTAATGGATGATAAATAGGAGGCTGGAACGAACCCTTTTGGGAGAAAATGAGAAATACTGAGATATAGCACCTTAAATTTGTTTGGAGATCTATATCCCAAATTCATTGTTTAAAGGTGGTTCTGGCATTATCAAAACCTTATGAGCACAGACTTTCCATAGAGAAGCCCAGCAATTGAATTTTATCTAAGGCTTTTTTAAGCCACAATGATTTAAAGCGATCTCTAAATACTAATGGGGCTAAACCTATGGGAAGTAGAATTAACTTTAAGCAGAAGGTAAGAAGAAATCATGCTCTAGCATCCAACGAAACTATACCTGTTTCTACATGTAAGATGGCATTTTAACATCTTTTTGGAACCCTCAATATGGCTCTAATAAGCTTATTTTGTATGGGTTCAATAATACTAAACTTTGTAGTTGCAATAGAGACAGGATAAGGATCAAAAGGGCCATAAATCTCATGGCAGTCAGGGTTGATAAGCTTTAATTTGATGGGGAATGGTCCTCTCTTTCCAAATTAGGAGTTCAGACAAAACCTACAGATACTTAAAAAAATGATATTTGAATTATTCCTTGTTTAGAAGTAGCTATGCAAGATTTGTCATTCTGGTGAATATTAGGAGTCAATTCCTTATTTTTCTATTTTCTGTGTTTATTCTGCAACCCCATATACTAAAAATATGACGGTACAACTGAGTTCTCACTAATCTAGTAAAGGTTGGCCAGAAATACATGAATGGACACATTATCACCTGAAGCTTGGATATGCTATCATTTGTCTACCATAGTAACAATATGCCAATCCAGATAACAAGGCATGAAAGCAATTGCCCCAAACAAAAGAAGGAAATGTAAAAATGTATAAAGGAAAAGTTTGTTACTTCGTGTAATATCATACCAATGGAGCAAGTCATTCAGGAGATTGAGGAATTTCTATCATTCAGGTTTTACAACTAAGTTAAACTGATTCCTGTACTTAAAGTAATGGTGAAAAACTTGATGGCATTTTAAAGTTCAGTCCAGGCTTGCTATATAACAATCTTGTAAAACCATAGCAATGAAAAAGCTGGAATGTAGTGGCAAAATTGACAGCATTTAAATGGTCCCTTGGGTTTTATATTGCTCAAATTTTTAAATACCTTTTCTGAATTTTATGAGACTTTGGAGCATTGCAAAAAATTATTCTGAAAGTGGTTAGAAATGTACAGCTTTCAGTATTATGCCATCTTCTTTCAAGCATATAGGTTAATGTTTATTTACACTGATAAATACATGGACTTCTGCAAGCAGTGAATTTGGAGACAGCTTGAAGTTTTTCTTACAGAATCATAGAACTTTCCATTGAACAAGAGAAAACGAACATTTATGGTATCTTTGAAACTCCAAATTGCAAATTCAAAATGCTATCAAAAAAGAAAAAGCATAATGCTGCTATTTCATTTTGAAGCCATATGGTTTCTGTTCTGGTGAATATAATTGGGGCTCTGACCTCCTCCAATTTGGGACAAACAGCAGCTGGCAAGGAAGATTTTTGTCAGTATATCCTTTGAAATACAAAAAAGTAGGGAAGTTGTAGTCTTCAAGATGTTGCTAAATTACAGTTCATAGCATCCCTTAGACTTTGTTATACCTGCCAGGGTTGCTGGGAGTTGTAGTACAGTAACATCTGGAAACCACACCCTTCTGCTGCTATCTGATTGTAAATAATATGCTTTGTTCACAGATAAATTAATAGAATACAGAAAACCAGAAAGGTAACAGAAATCCCTTTTCTTCAGAACATTCAAGTTAGATTTTCTCCAGTCATCTATGTTCTGGAACAACTTATTCCAAAGTACGTACTGAGCAACTGTAATAATAATGTACTTTAAAATGTATGCAGCTTCCAGCACTGGGTGGGGAACCCGAGGCCGTACAGATGTTGCTACATTAACGTATCTAACAACCCTTGTCACTGACATGATAGTTGGTGTTTCAGAGGGCTGTACAGCAACATGAGGAGGGCTACTGATTTCCCACACTTGTATGTGTACAGGGAATGTTCTAAACCAGATACTAATAGATTAGAGTATAACATTATCTGCTTGGAACAATTACAGTGTTTTTAAAAATTCTTTGCCCAGCACTAAATTTCAGAACCAAACTAAATGCAAAGGTGATCAGGATATTACTGATTTTCAGTGAGTGAGGGAACAATGTTCAACATGCCCCTTCAAAGAATGGAAACTAAATCTCCTTTTGCATGGAATCCCCCTTTGTGCACCTGAGGAAAATAGCTTGAAAATACAAGTAGGGCGATGGTTCAGCTCTTCTTTTGCCCCCTTACACGCCGTAGGCTTTGAATTGCCTTCCTCAAGTCCAAATCCACAAGACCTCGATTGGCTTGTGCTGCCAACGCAGCTAGATGTACAAACAGTTAACTCACAGAAACTGTTAACAACCTTACAGATAAAAATGTACATTTGTGAGGGGTTTTTTTGCCAGGAATTTAAGTGAAAATCAGCGACTGGGCCTCATCGAAACATACACCAGAAATTATGGGAATTTACCCAACTGCTTCTCTGTAAGTAGAACACATTTCACCAACTAGCTCCCTGCAAATGCAATTGATTTTAAATTCCGTAACTCTCAAACGACGTTTGACCATCCTGATGGGAGCTGAGTCCAAGCCGGCTGGAGGTGGCAAGGTTGCAGAAGCCTAAAGGATACGATCCAGCTTCGAAAGCGCGAGCCTGGACACTGGTCTCCGAGGAACTAGCCTGGGCTTCAGCTGAACGTGCAGGCCTGGAAAGGGAAGTCCTCTCACTTCTTCCGTGCAGCTCCTTCCGAACGTTCCTCTCGGGCGAGTTTTGCATATTCCCGCCTTCGATTTGATCTCTCGCGAAGATGCAGCCAACGCTGGTATTTTGTCCCTCGCGGAGTCCCCTCCTCCAGGTGCCGCGCGTTGCTAGGGCTTTTTTTTTTTTTTTTGTCGTACAGAGCCGCCGCCGCACAGAGGTTATCAGCGGTTTCGGCCCAGAGTAGGGTCGGGGGCCGGTGCAGCGGCGGCGGCTCTGGATGCCTGGCCAGAGAGAGAGAGAGATCGACCCTTCAGCTTCTCCTTCCCCTCCTATCCGGCCCCCGACCTGGCAGCCTAAGGCTTGCTGGGGAAGGCTCTACGGCCTCGCTGGACGCTCCATTTTCTCCCCCGGCCCCGCCGCCGCCTCCCTTTCCCACCTCCCTCGACTCTGGGGAGGCGGTTGGAGGAGGCGGCGGCGGCGGCGGCGACAGGCGGTATTCGGGGCAGGAGCTGCTGCTGGGAAAAATGGCGGGGAACGGCGCTAGTTTTGCCGGTGCTGGCAGCGGGGAGATCATCCAGCTCAATGTCGGGGGCACCAGGTGAGCCCGAGCGCGGAATGAGGGGTGGGGTAGGCAGTGGCTTGAGGGGCTCCTGGCGGCTGATAGCGAGAAGGGGGGCGGGTGTTGTGATGGCATTAAGGAGAGATGCCTTCAGTGGAGGCAGGGCCTGGGAAAAGAAGAGATAGCTGTGGAGAAGGCGCTGCTCTACCCGCCCTTCCTCAGACTGATAAAATAGCGAGTATGCTCCTTTAAAGAATAAACGCAAAGGATCTGGTCTATGAGTGAGCCCGAGTTCTGGCTATGGATTTGCCTAGCTTCTTCTAACAATAATATCAAAACTTAAGGAATTATTTGCTTTAAGAATGACAAAGGGGGCCACAAGAGTCTATGATTTGTACCACAGAAGTCTATCCTCATAATTTGTCACTGTTTTTCTATGTGTTACTCCATGAAACCATATCAAATCACAGATTATCTAAGCCATTACAACCTTGGGGCTGACCATTTTTGTGTGCCACCGGGACACCAAAACAAAACAAAAACACCATCACACAAAAACCTGGCTCCAGAGTATGGAATCGCTTGATTTTTTTCACATGGGACCCAGTTGAAACCATTGTCAAATAACAGGCTATGGCCATATGCACAGAAGGAGCCATTTCGGTTACTGTACTGCTCGGATACTTTTTGTGATGTCTTGGTGCAGATATGTGATTCTAAGCCACAATTCCTCATGAATTCTCTTGTTTTTTTACATGGAACCCAACTAAAATCACTATCAAAACATAGATAATATAGGTCTGTGCAGAATGAATCGTTATCAATGTGATCTGTGCTTTGACAAGGATTTCATCCGGCTCTCAGGTAAAAATCAAGAGGATTCATGTCTTGGATCTATATTCCTGTGTCATAACACTACAAGATAAGCCCCTTTTGGGTGGCTCTATCCATGCAGATAGTTGTGATACGCAATTTGGTGGTGGTTTCAGGTGGATATGATGTAAAAATTATCTATATACTGTGAGCCTAAGGCTCATCCAGCTGCTTTTTTAAAAAATTGTATAATGATACCCGTGTTCAAACAGAAACCTCAGAATTGGAGTCTTGATTTTCTCGCAGTTATTGTTTATGTCAGTAACATCAATAGCCAACTTCAGTGCCAAGGAATGCAGTTTGCCCAACTTCAGTGCCAAAAAGTGCAGGATAAAAAATTTGTTAAACTGTGGGAAGATGGGAGAAAGAAGTATCACAATTAAATTATAGTAGATATAAAGAGGGAATTGTACTTCTTGTTGACAAAGGATAATCGGTTTTAATGGCTTCTTCCTAATAGGCATTAAAGATTGTTATCTTAACTATGCTAGGGAGTATGTCAGAGAGCCTTAAGCCTACAGCCTAATTGAGACAGGCTGAGTTGAAATTCTGGGAAGTTCTGCCAAGGTCTTTCCTGTGAGTTTAACATGCGTGAGTACTATACATGATGATTATATTATTCCATTATGGGGTAAGCTACATTATGCAAAGCATAGAAAAAGAGCAAGAAATAGTGACCATGACATGAGGAAATGGAAATATAGATGGATCTAGTTTATACCAGCACCATTCACTAAACCTCATATCCTATTATTATTAATAATTAAATTTGTACACCATCTAACTCCCAATGATTCTGGGCAGTTATCCTTCCAAAGCATCTTTGTTTTCATCATATCCATGCACCCTTCCTCTCAGTTAATTCACTCTTCCTTCATATATTTGTTTTGTAATATGGTTGTTTGTCTTTCTGTCTACATGACCAAACTACCTCAGTGTACTACTTTTGTACTGGTCACTCATTTTTGTATTGAATCCACATTCATTCAGCTTTTGACTTTATGCTTATTTTACCAAACACATTTCTTAAATGACCCACTCCCACTGCATTCAGTTTATTTTTATATGTCTCCTGTGATAATCAACCCTCACTTCCAATAAATAATATATCCACTCTCTTTTCTAGTGGCAGTCCTTCAGCTATTTGAAAATGATCACATTTCCCCTCAGTTGTCTCTTCTGTAGGCTAAATATACCCATCTTTTAACCACTCCTTATAGGGCTTAATTTCCAGATTCCTTACCATCTTGGTAATTTTATTTATTTAATTATTTATATATCAAATTTGTCACCATCCATCTTGTTGAAATGACTCTGGGCAGTTTACAGCAGAGATAACATCAATTAAAATACAATATAAAATCCTCTTCTAAAGTTGTTTCAGTTTATTCCTGTCGTTTTTAATGCTAGCCAGAATTGGACACAATTCCCCAGTAGGGTCCAACCAGGACAGAGTAGAGTGGAAAACCTATTCACTTTATCATATGCTTTCTTTAAATTAACAAACATACAACAAACTTTCTCACATGCATACATTTGTCAGTTATCTACTGAAGAGCAAAAATCTGGACAGCATGCTCCCTCTCAAGAAAAAAAAAATGCATCACCCTTCCTTATACTTTTCTTTTGTACTCTTTTGATCAGAATTTTGCCGAACATCATCCTAGACACATTTAACAAAGTAATCCCTCTGTAGCTTTTGCATCTATTTTCCCTTTTTATTGAGGAATAATAGCATTATTCAAAAAATCAGTCATGGATGCAGTTTTTAACACATATAAGTCACTTATCCTTGAAATGATGTTTGTATATAAATATGCTGGCATACAGAACTTAGCTACACCAGAGGTTTCTTTGACAGAAATTCCTTGGTCAATTTTTGGGAAGCTAGTATGGGGTGGAGGGTTGGGAGGGTAAGAAAGAGAAGAGGTTTAGATAACGAAGTATTCTACAGTTCATGCTGAATAGTATTACACTCAGTACACTCCTGTTTATTTGTAACAGGATATTATATGGTGATTTTATGGTCTTCTGCACAAGCAAAACAAACCATATCACTGGCAGTTGCTGCCCTACTTAAGATTGCTGAGGGATTCAATATCATGATGCTGAAACCTATTGTCAGCACACTTACAGTGGGGCAAAAAAGTATTTAGTCAGCCACCAATTGTGCAAGTTCTCCCACTTAAAAAGATGAGAGAGGCCTGTAATTTTCATCATAGGTATACCTCAACTATGAGAGACAAAATGGGGGAAAAAATCCAGAAAATCACATTGTCTGATTTTTAAAGAATTTATTTGCAAATCATGGTGGAAAATAAGTATTTGGTCACCTACAAACAAGCAAGATGTCTGGCTCTCACAGACCTGTAACTACTTCTTTAAGAGGCTCCTCTGTCCTCCACTCGTTACCTGTATTAATGGCATCTGTTTGACCTTGTTATCAGTATAAAAGACATCTGTCCACAACCTCAAACAGTCACACTCCAAACTCCACTATGGCCAAGACCAAAGAGCTGTTGAAGGACACCAGAAACAAAATTGTAGACCTGCACCAGGCTGGGAAGACTGAATCTGCAATAGGCAAGCAGCTTGGTGTGAAGAAATCAACTGTGGGAGCAATAATTAGAAAATGGAAGACATACAAGACCACTGATAATCTCCCTCGATCTGGTGCTCCATGCAAGATCTCACCCTGTGGGGTCAAAATGATCACAAGAACGGTGAGCAAAAATCCCAGAACCACATGGAGGGACCTAGTGAATGACCTGCAGAGAGCTGGGACCAAAGTAACAAAGGCTACCATCAGTAACACACTACGCCGCCAGGGACTCAAATCCTGCAGTACCAGGTGTGTCCCCCTGCTTAAGCCAGTACATGTCTGGGCCCGTCTGAAGTTTGCTAGAGAGCATTTGGATGATCCAGAAGAGGATTGGGAGAATGTCATATGGTCAGATGAAACCAAAGTAGAACGTTTTGGTCTAAACTCAACTTGTCATGTTTGGAGGAGAGAGAATGCTGAGTTGCATCCAAAGAACACCATACCTACTGTGAAGCATGGGGGTGGAAACATCATGCTTTGGGGCTGTTTTTCTGCAAAGGGACCAGGATGACTGATCTGTGTAAAGGAAAGAATGAATGGGGCCATGTATCGTGAGATTTTGAGTGAACACCTCCTTCCATCAGCAAGGGCATTGAAGATGAAACGTGGCTGGGTCTTTCAGCATGACAATGATCCCAAACACACCACCCGGGCAACGAAGGAGTGGCTTCGTAAGAAGCATTTCAAGGTCCTGGAGTGGCCTAGCCAGTCTCCAGATCTCAACCCCATGAAAAACCTTTGGAGGGAGTTGAAAGTCCGTGTTGCCCAGCGACAGCCCCAAAACATCACTGCTCTAGAGGAGATCTGCATGGAGGAATGGGCCACAATACCAGCAACAATGTGTGAAAACCTTGTGAAGACTTACAGGAAACGTTTGACCTCTGTCATTGCCAACAAAGGATATATAACAAAGTATTGAGATGAACTTTTGATATTGACCAAATACTTATTTTCCACCATGATTTGCAAATAAATTCTTTAAAAATCAGACAATGTGATTTTCTGGATTTTTTTCCCCATTTTGTCTCTCATAGTTGAGGTATACCTATGATGAAAATTACAGGCCTCTCTCATCTTTTTAAGTGGGAGAACTTGCACAATTGGTGGCTGACTAAATACTTTTTTGCCCCACTGTATTTTCCTACAGAAAGCATAATACAATAAGATGCTCATTTCAGATTAGGTAAATTGAAATCTACCCATCTATATGAACAAAAAATAGATAAAATGTATGCAGGTCACAGTTGGGAGCCAAAGAAAATCCCTGAAGACTAGGAATCTGCAGTGATCTAGATTTGAAGGAGAAAAGAAAGGATACAGGGATGCTTGTATAGCATCTGCTGGGAACTCCTTAAGGTGTTATGTAGGATATCAGATCTGTCCCTCTTGAACTTCACAGATAATAACTTTGCTAAGAACTACCCCAGTCTAAGAATGACAATACTTAGTATTACATATATCACCTTCTTTGGATAAATTATATTAGTAATTCTTACAATATAGTTTCATAACATTGGGCAGCATTATATCGCTGTTGGTGGGAAGAAGATGGAATGATTTAAAAAATGGTACATCCAGTTAGCGTAATGAGTGTTTGGCTTAACATTGCTTATTACACAATGCTTTTATTCTGGTCTCCAAATTAGATGCAGAGGCTATAAATTAAAAGAATAGCCTATTTAGATATGATACAAATCTCAAGTAATATAAAGAAGGACAAATAGTGAGTTGCTAACAATTTTATATTTATCATGTGGCTGGTGTATGCATGAATCAGGATGGCTAAAAACACCAGACTCAAAAAATAATTGGTTATAATTCCAGATATAGTTATGTCATAACAAGAAATAAAGACAAACATGTTAAGTGACCTACATTTTCTAAGTACAAGATAACGTAGTTAGAAGAAAGCCTGTAGGACTTTAGCAGATTTATACACAAGGCATTTGTTTAGCTTGATTTAAATTAAAGAAGTTCAAGTAAGAAAGTTTCTCATCTTCTTGTCCTATCTGCAGCCCCACTTTTGTTCACCCCCCCTTTCCCACATTTCTAGAGAGTTTCTAAGTAGATTTGTAGTTGGTGTAAGAGAGGAAGAAGAAAGGATTCAAAATCATATTTGATGCACTTTTAAAAATTTATTTTGCTAACATTAGACTTTCACTACTAATAATAGACATAATTATTCTGAACATTAATTTTGGGGAAAAATATTTAAGTCTTGTTATTTTTGTTTATGAGTAAAAACAAAAGTTAAGTCCTGAACTATCATGGACTAAATCTCTCCATAATTTGATCTCTGATTTATCATTAAAAATGTATTTACATTTTGTAAATGATATAATGATATATTTATATCATTAAAATATATATTTTGTGACACATTTTAGCTGATTAAGTTAATAGATTTCTGTGAAATTTTAGATTTAGTTTCTTGTATTTATAAGTTGCTTGGATAGTACATACTATCTTCAGAGCCTTGCAGAAAGAAGTACCCCTACTTCTTTTACCATGTAAGCATCAAATAAGAAAATAGGTTTGTGTATGTCTCTCTATGTACTTACATGCTGATCACCTAAGTTTTAATATATCAATTTTTTTTCCAGGGCAGGGTTAATTACATAAGATATATTGTTTTTATATATTGCATAGCTAAGTGTAGCTAACAGTGCCCCGTACTTTCCCACATACTGTATCTCTAACCTTTTAAAAACCTATTATATTTTTTCCTTGAGGAAGGGTTGCTTGGGCAAAGAATGAAAATAGTGCTGAAAGTAAGATGAGGTTGAATCTATGGATAACTTGAATTTTCATTGTAGAATTCAAGGTGTCTTTTTTGTTGCCAAGTATTTGTACAAGTTGATAATTCAACAACGGTTGGGTTCACACATCAGCTCCTCATGGCGTAGGGATGGGTTATTTGAGGGACTAACTCTTCCTGATTATATCAGGTCCAGCAGAAGAGGTATGTTGCGGGTCCTGTCTGTGAGGACATCTGACAGGACCCAGGAGGCAAGGCTTTTCTGCTGTGGCACCCACCTTGTGGAATATCATCTTCTCTGAAGTGAGATTGGCCCCATCTCTCCTGATCTTCCAGAAGTCCCTTAAAATTTGGTTGTGTCAACAGGCCTGGGTGTTCCAAAGGAATGGTTATTTGATTAGATGGCTCCATTGCTTATAATTTGATGCTCTCTCTTAGCCTTTTATAATAATATTAATTTTTTGTACTTTTGAATGTTTTAAAAATTGTTTTTATGGTTGTTTTGTATGCTGCCCAGAGTCACTTTGTGTAAATATGATTAAGAAATAAATAAAAATGCTTGTTTGTGACTTGCCTTAAATGTAAATTGTTGCACAAGCTGAAGTCAGGCTAGATTCACACATTAAGTGTTAAGGTTTGACAGTGTGTGAACTCTGCTATTGTGGAAATTTAGCAAAGCACATTTAAATCATTAACTTGGTATAGTATGTCATCCAGACTCACTCTTGCAAGCAAGCAAAATCATAACTTCTTTGACTGATCTTGTATTTGATTTCCCTTTTGCATTTTAAAAAAATGTTTAGAGGCTTGGACAAGGTACAAAATAACCAGGAATAATTCAAGGAACCACAGTCAAACCATGCATGCTTATTTGAACATCAGGTTAAACCATCTCTGCAAACAAGCCTACAACAAATCATGTTTTAATTATAGTCTGTTGCCCTAAAACAAACATGATTTATTCAGTAATGTTGTTTACAAATCATGATAAGCCAGAAAAGCTAACTCAAGTGTGGCTCAGCATAGTGTAGGAGCCAGCCATTGCTATGAGGACTTCTGAAACTTGTCTTCCCTGTTCCAAAATTGTCTTGTGTCATTTGTGAGGTGGCCTAACTTACTTGGTCTGTGAGCAGGTGTAGGTCTGTTGCATGGGTATCTGTTGTGTTGCTAGTTTTAAATCAAAGGACCAGGCATTTAATCTCTGACAAACCTTGTAGGTAGGAATTTTAAATATGAAAGTGGCAACTGAGAGCACCTTGTTCCACTAGTAAAACTATTTACAGATCTTTGAATTTAAACCAAAGCAAAAAACAAAACAAAACCCCTCACTGCAATATTCTTTTATGAGTATTGCTAGGTGAAAAATGGAAATCTATATTATACTCAGTCTGGATGTTCTAGCACCACTTTATTGTATAGTGTAGATGACAAACAACTCAATCAGAATGATGTAACAGTAGTATTTGTTGAAGAAATACTGAAATAACATTTTAGTGGTGCGGTTGTTTTAATTTTGTAAGCCACCCAGAGCCACTTGTGTGAGATGGGCTGCTATATAAATTAGATGGATGGATGGATGGATGGATGGATGGATGGATGGATGGATGGATGGATGTAAGGTTATGGTTACACTAGTGTTGACTAATAGTCCCCAGATGTATTGTCGAAGGCTTTCACGGCCGGCATACGATGGCTGTGTGGCCGTGTTCTGGAAGTTTTGTTTCCTAACGTTTCACCAGCACAGACCGCATGGGAAAACTGATGGAAAAACACAATTTCCAAACAATCTTCAGACCCACCAGAAAAGTACAAGAAGTGCTAAAATCAGCAAAAGACAAAAGGGATCCCCTGACCGCCGCAGGAGTATACTGCATACCATGCAGTTGTGGGCAAGTATACATCGGAACCACAAAACGCAGCATCCATACCAGGATAAAAGAACACGAAAGACACTGCAGACTACAGCAACCAGAAAAATCTGCAGTAGCTGAATATGCTCTCAAGCACACTGGACACAAAATCCTTTTTGAAAACACAGAGATACTGGACAACACCAACAGCCACTATACCAGACTATACCGGGAAGCCATTGAGATTCACAAACACCAGCACAGTTTCAACAAAAAAGAGGAGAGTCTAAAAATCAACAAAACCTGGCTACCAATCCTGAAAAATACAGCCTGCAAATGGTCAATGAACTCAGCTCAACCACCAGGACGTGTGAACAGTTCACACAATGAACTTGCTAATCACCCCCAGCAGCCCCTTGTTAACAATTCAATAGAAGAAAAAACCTGCCTAATCCCCAGGAAGATACACATAGATTCTGACACCAAAACAAGTAGCCACTCAGTAACCCAACCCCCACAATCCCCCCCTTCCCCCCCCAGATCTCTATAAATACCCACAAAAGGGCCCCATCACCCTGGGCACAGAGAGAACTGCTCCTGTCTGTGCTCCTGCACTCTGAAGATGCTGGTCACAGGTGCTGGCGAAACCTTAGGAAACAAAATTTCCAGAACACGGTCACACAGCCCAGAAGACCCACACCAGCCAATAGTCCCCAGAGTTGAATTTTTAAATTGAAAGTGTGCATTTTCTCTACAAAGAAAAAAGCATATGAACTTGCAGCAGAAGAAAGAATTTGAACCTTAATCTGTTGTGAGTACTAATAGGGTATAATTGGCCTTTTAATTATGACTGTTTTATACAGTAAAATTTGCTATTTAGTTACTGTTACCTGAACAGAATATACTCTGTGAATGTGAGATGCAGGAAGACAAAGGCTTGGTGAACTTATTATGGTTGTGTCCTTTCATTGAATTCACACTGGCACTTCTCACCAATCTGACAAGTTGTGATAGTACAAAATATTAATATTTTTGTGTGTTCCATAAAAATCCCTTTATTTCAGATTATTGGTTATGCTGATTTGGATTTATGGAAATTGTAATCCATAATATCTGGAGGGCAACAGTTTGCCTTTACTGCTTTTGAAAAGTATACATATGAGAAAGTTACGCTACTTCAAAACAATGTATGTAACAGTTTTAAACATGACCTCCTGCTTATTGTGAGGGTGGGGTGGGGAATTTATTTCTTCAGTGTCTTAAATTTGTTAGTAACTTTTCATAGATTTAGAAAACAAAACACACCAGTCCTCAACACTATATATGTTCCATATGTCGTGTGTGTGTGTGTATTCTTTAAAATTGAAGACACGTACTTAAAGTCATTTACATCACTGGAAAAGATGAAAAGTGTGTAACATCACTATCTTTCATCCTGCCACTTTCTGTAGCTGTTTGGTCACCCCTGAAAATAAATAATATGGAATGCATTTCTCAGGACATAAATGCTCCCCACTCCTGCTTTGAGGCAAACTTTGTCAATCAAGATTCAAACAATTAAGCTCAAGCAAGTAGCTTGTACTAACCCAATATAATCTTTCCTTTTCCTTTGAAGAGTTGATCTATATGCTGTAATCAAAACTTCCTTTATCTCCTTTTCAAAAGCAGTTTTCTATAGAGCATGAGTTGATGTTTGAAGAAAACCAAGAATAAAACTAGAATAGCATTGTTCTTGGTATCCCAAGGGCATTCAAGCCTTATGACCATGTTTGACTTCTGGAAAACTTGGAGAGTAGAGGTAATTAGTTGTATAATAAATGGCAAAATTATCTCTACACTAGGTCAGGTGTTAACACATTTGTATTTACTACTGAAAGCACATTTAATTTTGTTTGATTGAACCTGTAGATCTACTTGACTTTTCATCTGTCTTTTCTAGGTTCAGTACTTCACGACAAACACTAATGTGGATTCCTGACTCCTTTTTTTCCAGGTATTTTGTCACAATTATGTCATTTTTAGTTGAAAGTAGCCTCAATGAGACTTACTCCCTGTTAAATGAGAAACCCTAGTAGATTATGTCATTTGCTTTGGGTTTTTGTTTTTGTCTACATTGGGACATTTTTTATTATTGAATTTTGTTTTGTAGTGAAAAATCTCAAGCAACCTGGTTCCCCTTCTGATTGTGCCCTTTATAGTAAGAAACGAGTAAATATTTTGAGGTACTCTTTTGTGGACTATGTAAAATGCAAATATTTTATGTCTTATCTCCCTGCAATGAAATTTTTAACTGCATTCTGATACTTTATCTTAAGATCCATGATGAAATTATGCACCTTCTTATAGTTTGAAATCTTACTTGGCTACTTTTTATTCATAAGATGGAACTTGTATGAGTAAAACAATGGCTAGAAATACAGCTGCCTTTCTGTTTCCCCCTCTTCAGCCATCTTCAGATGTTTTCACTATCTTCCTGAGGTTCATTTTGCCTTCATATTAGAATGCCTGAGGGCTCAGCCTCTTATCCTCATAATATGCTGACTGGAACCATCCACTCAGAAATGAGTGGAACCACTTTAGAACAGTGCTTTCAACCCCTTACCCTTGCAGACCAATAGAAAGCATACCTTTGATGATGACATTGAAGGCTGCCAAGAGATCCAGCAGGCCTAATGGGGTTGTGCTTCCTCTGTCTAGATCCCATTGCCGGTCCCAATGAGTTTCTGTCCCATGCTCAGATGTGAACATTGAAAAGGGTTCACATTTCTTCTTCCAGAGCCCTTTGTAATTACCACTCCATCACCTTCTCCACAACCTACCTTAAAAAGTTGGAGACTGGGTAGTAGTTACCAGGTTTTAGCTAGATCCTAGCTCAGCCTCCTAAGGAAGGGGTGCACCAGGGCCCTCTTAAGGGTTTTTATCAAACATGCTCTTTGCTGTAAAGAGTGAATGGTAGAAGGAGAGGACAATCTGAAAAAGGATTCTTTATTTCTTCTTAATTCTTTCCTAACCCCACCCTTGTATAATCATTATTGCAGAAATATGAACTATAAAGATATTACCCTCTTGAAAAATGTAGCTCCATCATGACTTGAGTTATTGAAACCTGAACACAGTCTTTGTGTGTATCTGTGCGTATGCAAGGATTTATAATGATGGACTTTCCCATACACAGAAAAGCTTACTCAACTACCTTTTCTACTGTGCAACCCTCTTCATTCTTTGTAAATTTGTTTTGGTTGGTACTTGGGAATGATATGGATGAAATTATGGTAGTCAGAAATCACTTTCTCCCTTATGTAAACTAACTTGCAGCTCATGACATTTATTTGGTTTGCTTGTCTTCTTTCTATCTCTTATTCAAATTAGATTGTAATTTAGATTTGTTGATTTCAGTTTGCTAAGTGGAAGAATTTCAACACTGAAAGATGAAACTGGTGCTGTGAGTATTCTGCCTTTAAATTGTATTAGAATGTGAAAATTGATTCCTGTTTTAGATTTATCTGGTAAAACCGTTGGATTCAGAACAAATTATGCAAGCTTATCTGAATAAATGCAAACATCCTATAACTGTAAATCAATATAAAGTAATATATGATGTTGACTTGCAATAGTAAATCAATATAAAGCAATGTATGATGTTGACTTTCAATAATGCTTCAGAGGGATAGTTTGAATCATGTATTTGGAGTGGGACCTATTACTGAAACAGCTTGTTTTAAATCAGAACACATTCTAGCAACCATTTGACAAGCTCAAGAATTAATAGAAGGAATTGAATAAAAGAAAACTCATTCAGCCACTAGAAAAGAGTTTGATCCTGTCACTTCATTTTCAACAGTGTTTTATTAAACTAATGGTATACCATTAAAGCCCTTTTAGGTTGTTTGTCTATAAGCCTGCATGATCTATCAAGCAGATTGCTTGTATGCAGAATCTGTTGTACAATTCACATTGGAAAAGTACCTGTTGGGTGAAACCAGAACTTTTTTATTGGGACTTATGGATAGCCAATTAGAAAAGACTCATGGAAGTTTGGTTTTGTATATAGTAACTGCAGCAAGATTGTTACGTGCACAACAGTGGAGAAACACTGAAATACCCACAATGGAAGATTTCATTATGAAGATGGCAGAATTTGCAGAAATGGCAAAATTGATCTGTTTCATCAGGGATAAAACAATAAGAACTTTTATTAAAGACTTGAAACCTTTTATGGACTTTTTGGAAAAAAATGAAATGGTGATTTCTGGATTTGCTGATTAAAAAGGGTTGAATATGGGATAGAAGAGAATGGTGTAATATAAATGTAAATAGGAGGAGGGATAATAAGTTTGTAACTGCTATAAAGAAGATTGGAAGTTGCTTCTTTAATTATCTTTTTTCTTTTTATATCTGTACTGTTTCTTGCACTTTTTCTTTTATCTTTTTCTTAACTTTCCTTTATATATTTTCAAGTTTATTTTTTACTTATGTAAAAATCTTTAATAAAATTATATATTTTTATTAATCATATATATATATATATATATATATATATATATATCTTTATATATATTTTATATTTTTAATATAAATTAATTTATATTCATTTATAATAATTTAATATATATATGTCTTTTAAAATATATATATTTTAAAAGATATATATATAAGGAAAAGTGTTCGAGAAATGGACTTTGGGTTTGTAATATAATTTAATAGTATTACTTGAATAATTGGTATTGATAACACCTCTAGTTTGAAGGTAGGGTCTGCTCCCTTTCTTGTTGGGGAAAATTTAAGGGACCAAGTGTCATCTGAATAAGTTGTTGGAAATTTATAATAAGGTAAACACAAGCTCTTTAATTTTAATCTAATCGGTTAATAGTTTGTATTTAATTATTGTAATAGAGTGTCGTGCCTTGAAGACTTTTAAGCTGAAAAGCTAGATAAACTGTTTTAAAGGGGAAAACATAAGTCTCCTTCAGGGCAAGTTTCCTCAGCGCCTGGTAACTCAGTGGATATATCCCAGCAGCGATCTTAGCAACAGCAGCACAGTGGTTTGCTATTGTCACCTTCTGGGATGTTTCTTCAGTTCTAGGACAGCCTACAACCCTGGCATTCTTTAGTAGTCTCTAGTACAAGTGTTAAGCAGGTCTAACCTTGCTTGGCTTCTGAGCCCAGATACAGTCTGGGCTCAGGTGCTGCAGCTGATGAAATTAAGTCTCATCAGCTTTAACCACAAATTTAAATGCATGTTTAAGCTTCACCCTGTGAAATAAATGTGACTTAAGCATGCATAATTATGACAGGATTGCTTTCTTGTTCTAAAATATCCATGCAAGCAGATAAATCAGCTGTCACTTCTTTTTTGTAGATATTTATTGATAGAGATCCTGCAGCATTTGCACCAATTTTAAATTTTCTTCGAACAAAGGAATTAGATTTGAGGTAAGTTAGATTTTTGTATCAAAACTGTTCAGGAGGAAAGTAATTAAAACAGTGTTAAGATCACTTAAAATTAGTTTTAAAAGTTTGGTACTTCTGGGTGTTATAATACTATCTCCTGGGGTTCCACAGAGATTCTATTTTCCCAAATTGTGTTCAGAATTTATAAGGGGCCACTGGGTTTTAGCAGATATTTTTAATTCTTAAACCTTTTAAAAAGGCTTAATCTATCCATGCTTAAATCCTTAATTCTCCATATATTTTATACCTGTACAGCCTCTACCAGAAATTCTGAGATCTAATCTAGAAACAGAAATCTCAGAATGGGCCACTCTATAATATTTAAAACTGTATCCAGAGAAGTTCCAGCTCGGAGTATCCCTGTAACCCTAAGAAAAGCCAAACAAGCCTTTATCTTGTGTTTCTATCCTGACTCACCTTCATATACCAATTCCACTTTATATTTCCTGGCTCTGAGTTTTTGGATTGGATCCTTAGCACAAGCCACAGCAATGAGCTACACAAATTTATTTTTTAAGAATGGACTTTGCAGTTAATGAATTAGTTTCAATTAATATCCTTCTGATTTTAATCTCTTTTGTTATAGCTTTACAATAGCATATATTTATGTAGGTTGTTAGGTTTAAGTATATTGTTGTTACATGAAACTAACACTTAATATTAATTCATGTGCTGGAAAAATACATTTTATTTCCAAATAGTATTTATTCTGTTTACTTTGTTTTGCAGAGGAGTAAGTATTAATGTGCTCAGACATGAAGCAGAATTTTATGGAATCACACCTTTAGGTAAATATATGTATTTGAATTATCCACTAGACTGAACTTGGCAACTGGTTTAATTATCTTTTTAATGAATGATAGGAAATCAGAATGGCAATGAATCATATACATAATTGAAATCTATATATTAAATAGTACTGAGATAAAAGTAGCCAGCCAAGGATTTTTTACTGAAAAGTGTGGAGATAACTGAGCAAAATCTGTTCCATTTCTTGGTCAGCTTTGAA
This sequence comes from Python bivittatus, assembly GCF_059951505.1. NCBI lineage: Eukaryota > Metazoa > Chordata > Lepidosauria > Squamata > Pythonidae > Python > Python bivittatus. The sequence goes on along the minus strand of NW_028277030.1, from coordinate 111,774,246 downwards.
CTGCAGCAACAGAACTCATCATTTCATTTCCAGAAGCCATTTGTAAGAAATGATGCATCGTCATAGGATAGCTGCCAGCAGTAACCTTCTTCCCCAAAGTCCCATTTTTTCCCCTCTGCTTTGATTTTCATCCTCAAGAGAGGAGTGTATGCTAGGCCATGCAATGGCATTTTGGGTTTACTGCTGTCTTCCAAGAGATGTGCTTAGTTCTTCATAAATATAATCCATATATATATGGCTTTCTTGATCTACCAGATAATTCACCAGAATTTATTTCTGCAGATTTCTTTTCTTTTGCTGTCTGGGCTTATAACCTTTTTTGTCTGATATGTTAATACTGTAGAGCACATTGAGACACTTGAAGACTAAAAGAAATAAAATACATTTTTTAAAAATAAATATACGCAGTATTCTAGAGTCTGAAAAATTGCCAGACTCTTCATGCCCAAAGTTTTGAGAAATGGGGGATATGAATTCATCCCTGAAATAAACTTAGATGTGTTTTAAGTTGATTGTTTACATTTTTCAAGGATAGTATAACACATCCACTTGCTTTCTTGCAAAAAAATCTTAAGAGATAGAAACTGTTTTGAAGTAACCTGTTTTATTGTGTGTGCATTATTGCCTTTCAGTAAGAAGATTGCTTTTATGTGAAGAACTTGAGCGTTCCTCTTGTGGCAGCGTACTCTTTCATGGATATCTCCCACCTCCAGGTACTTCTGTATGTTTCAGCTCAGGCTTTTCAACTGTTGAGATTTTGCAGCTATTTTAAAAGAATCATATCAGAGTTTGCCTCTGTGACTTCCATATTTAATAGATGATCGTGTCCACCTTTCATATCAGGATCTTATTAGAATCCTTTTATAAATTATTTTGCCTCATTTGTATTAGTTCAATACATATTTTCCAGTGTCCTAGTAATGCCAACAATACCTTTAATGGATTACTTGGTTTGATTATTTGTTTGTCTGATGACATTATAAGGTCAGGAGTGGTATACCTTATCCACCTTCATCTCTTCCTCTTTTTCATATTAAAGAGTTATTTAGTCTTTAGTTCTGGAGCAGTGTCGTTTGTACAAATCATTGTGGCCCCCTCTGTGGAATACATCTGCATACAATGTCCTTTGGAATTTGGGCAACCATGTGAGTTATTAATTGTAATATATTATTTTAGGGCTGGTGAGTTGGCTTACTTTATATTTTCCATTTGCACTGAGACTCCCATGCTGTTTTAGAAGAGCCCCTGATATCCACAGAATTCCCCACAGAAGATTTGGGGAAACTGTTACTTTCTAGTAAAGGTTCTTTTACTTACACCTTAACAATTAGTCATAACAATGAGGAACAGTAATACTGAATTAGAGAAATATCCTTTTTCTCTTAGGCATTCCAAGTCGAAAGATCAGTGGTTCTGCAGGAGTATCTACTGATGTTAGAGTACCTCAGAATTGCTCTGAAGGTGAGGTGCAAGGAGGGAGTTTGCAGCCTTCACTAACTGGTACTGGTGAAGATACAGTTAAGCTAGGTGAGAGAAATTTAGAATCTTATTATAAGTGCACATGATTCTTGCATTCATATGTTTGTGGTTGAAAACTAGAGTGTAGGGCTATGCAAAACCTTTCTTTGTCTTAATTTGATTCTTCAGTATTGTCATTGAGTAACATTGTGAACATAGAAATTAGGCTTTCAGTTGCTACTGATTTTTAAAGACTACTTTTTAAAAAAATTACACATAAAAAAAACTGAATGAATGGCCAGTGAAGCACATACCTTTAACTTTGAGGACAATTTGCATTCAAAAAGTAAGGAGCTGTACATTCACAGTTAATAAATGGAAAGTGTTGCATGCTTTCACATCCACCTTGGTAGCATTAAAAGCTAGATTTGCGTCCATGACATTGAATTTCAAGACACTGTGTTTTGTTCTAATATTCAATTTTGTACTTGCATAATCAGATTGTGGGATTTCAGAATATACAGTGCCATTGATATGTGACATAGTAGCAACTCTTCATTTAAAAAATGATCATTGATACCTTTATTTTATCTTTTCTGCTTGTTTTGCCTTTTTTTAAAACAGGGTTTCCTGTGGATCCACGAAAAGTTTTAATAGTGGCTGGCCATCACAACTGGATTGTAGCTGCATATGCCCATTTTGCAGTTTGTTATAGGTAATGACAAGTTAGTAACGCTATTATTTGTTTTACTTTCAGTTTTTAATATCTGCACCATTTTACAGAATATTCATTAAATGCAAGGTGATAGAGGTTTTTTTAGGTGAACACAAGCTCATGATATTTAATGGTCTTAAATTCATCATGGGAAATTTTCAGCATGCTGTTCCTTCATAATTATATTGTGAAACTTGGTATTTTCCATGGATGAGACATGTTGCCCAGTATTAAGCCACTTTATTTAAAATAAGTTTTTTTTTTCTCTGAAATAGACAGAATCAGGCAGTGGAGGAAATTAACTCTCCTCATTCATGTTTTCTGACAGAGAAATCCATGTGTCTAATATATTTGTTGCTTCCAATTGTCTTACTAGAAACTTAATGAATCTGAAAAGCTTGGAATACATATAGATTATTCTTTAGTACATGTGATGTCAGAAATAGTATACTAGGCTAAATTAGAGATTGTTAATAAAATATATTTTTATAAGTTGCTTTAATTGTTGATGCACATTAGTATGAACTTCTAAATAAAAAGCTCTGGTTTGTACATTAAAAAAGAATATTGTACTACTATGCTACTATCTACCAAGTTTGGTACAATAAGGAGCTTATCAAAACTAATAGATAATATTGCTAAATCATAGAATCATAGAGTTGAAAAAGGCAATTTAGGCATATTCAGCTCAGTGCAGGAATCCAAGTTAAAGCCTCCACTCAAACACATCCAATACAGAGGAACCTACCATTCTAAGTAATTAGTTCCTGTAGTGATCTCCTATTACTGTCCCTGCATTTGGCTAATTAGTATAAGAGTTACTCTAAAAGGATACTGAGGATAATGTGCTTTGGTATATACCAGTTCTGATACAAACATGGGCATGATTGAGGGAGTGAGTGAGTGAGTGAGTGAGTGAGTGACTGACTGACTGACTGACTGACTGACTGACTGACTATGTGCCATCAAGTCAGCATTGATTCTTAGCAAACCACAGATAGATTTTCTCCATGACAATCTGTCTCTAATCTGGTCCTTCAGGTCTTCCAATGGTGCACCTGTTGCCATGGTAATAGAGTCCATCCACCATAGTAAACTGGTATTCATATAGCAAGAAAGTGCTGTTCCATGTGTTTGGTAAACACTGTTTGTAGAGTTTGTCATTTTAAATCATTCAACCTTAAATGATCAGTATTTTGATTTGATGTATGATTCAAAGCAGAAATTTGACTTCACTGCTAAGATACTTACAAAAACCTGAAAAGCAGTTAGGATCTCTTAATAATGCCATTTTTCATTCCTCGAATTAAGTTGTGCTGTTCTTAGGATTATAATAGCAATATGACTATAATAGCTGTAATAGCAATACAGCTGTCATGTCCGACTCTTCGTGACCCCATGAACCATATTGCTCTAGGCCTTCCTGTCCTTTACTGCCTCCCAGAGTTTGCTCATTTTCATGTTGATTGTTTCAGTGATGCTATCTAACCATCTCATCCTCCGCCATCCCCTTCTTCTTTTGCCTTCCATCTTTCCCAGCATCAGGGTCTTTTCCAAAGAGTCCTCTCTTCACATTAGGTGGCCAAAGTATCTGAGCTTGAGCTTCAGTATCAATCCTTCCAATGAGCAGTCAGATGTCCTTTAGGATTGACTGGGTGGACCTTCTAGCAGTCCAAGGGACTCCTAAGAGTCTTCTCCAGCACCACAATTCAAAGGCATCAATTCTTTGGCGCTCAGCCTTCCTTATGGTCCAACTCTCATAGGCATATATTGCTACTGGAAAATCCATAGCTTTGATTATGCGGAGCTTTGTCGGCAAGGTGGTGTCTCTGCTTTTTAATATGCTGTCTAGGTTTGCCATAGCTTTCCTCCCAAGGAGCAAGCGTCTTTTAATTTCATGGCTGCATTCTCTGTCTGCAGTGATCTTGGAGCCCAAATAAATAAGGTCTGTTACTGCTTCCATTTCTGCCCCTTCTATTGGCCAGGAATTGATGGGTCCAGATGCCATGATCGTAGTTTTTTTAATGTTGAGTTTCAAGCCAGCTTTTGCGCTCTCTTTTTTCACCCTCATCAAGAGGCTCTTTAGTTCTTCTTCACTTTCTGCCATTAGGGTGGTATCGTCTGCATATTTGAGATTGCAGAGAGAAATATCAACAATCTTAATTCCGGCTTGTGATTCTTCCAGACCGGCGTTTCTCATGATGTACTCTGCATATAAGTTAAATAAGCAGGGTGACAGTATAGTCTTGTCATACTCCTTTCCTATTTTGAACCAATCGGTTGTTCCATGACCAGTTCTAACTGTTGCTTCTTGGCCCACATACAGATTTCTCAAGAGGCAGGTAAGGTGCTCTGGTACCCCCATCTCTTTAAGAATTTGCCATTTTGATCCACACAATCAAAGGCTTCTGCATAGTCAATGAAGCAGAAGTAGATGTTTTTCTGGAACTCTTATGCTTTCTCCATGATCCAGCAAATGTTGGCAATTTTTAGTAGTAGTAGTAGTAGTAGTAATAATCTTTATTGTCATTGTACTTCTCGTACAACGAAATTAAATGCCACCCCAGTGCAGCTTTAAAAATATAAAAACCATAGAACACATAAAACACATAAAACACACCTTCACATTCCATTCACCATTGCACAACCCCTGATGCTGCGTTAATATTGCACTATACAGTAGAGTTCAGTATAGTTACAGCTCTGAAATAAAAACTATTCTTCAGCCTGTTTGTCCTTGTTTTTATTATCCTGTACCGTCTGCCAGGTGGTAATAGTTCAAAAAAAGAATGTCCCGGGTGGGATGGATCCTTAAGAATGTTTTGAGCTTTCTTAAGGCAGCAGGAACTATAAAGTTCTTCCAAAGAGGGGAGAGGGCAACCAGTGATCCTCTGGGCAGTGGTGGTAACCCTCTGGAGCGCTTTCCTATCTGCCACTGTGCAGTTAGCAAACCATACACAGGTGGTAGTAGGTTAAAATGCTCTCTATAGTACAGTGGTAGAAGGTCGCCAGCAGTTTTTCATTCAGTTGTTGTTTCCTGAGAAGTCTCAGGTAGTATAATCTCTGCTGGGCCCTCTTAACCAAGGCTGCAATATGAGCGCCCCAGGTCAGGTCCTCCTTTATGGTAACATCCAGAAACTTAAAACTGGCCACCCGCTCCACTTGGTCTCCATTGATAACCAGGGGCTGGACATCTAATCTATTCCTTCTATCGTCCACTATAAGCTCCTTGGTCTTATTGATATTAAGGGCCAAATTATTGTCTCCACACCACGAAAGCAGCCGGTCCACCTCATCCCGGTAGGCAGACTCATCTCCTTCGGAGATAAGCCCCACCACTGTTGTATCATCTGCAGATTTAATGATAATATTGCTGAAGTGAGTGGGGGTACAGTCATATGTATAAAGAGTGTAAAGTAAGGGACTCAACACGCAGCCCTGTGGTGAACCAGTGTTGAGAGTAAGAGCTGAGGAGATATAATTGCCTAATCTAACCGTCTGGGAATGGCCAGACAGGAAGTCCAAAATCCAAGAACAGATTGAATATGGAAGCCCAAGATCCATAAGTTTAGACACCAGTCTATGCGGAAGGATTGTATTGAATGCAGAACTAAAGTCTACAAAAAGCATCCTCACATAGGTCCCCTGCTATTCCAGATGAGTCAGAGCAGTGTGGAGAGTGATGGCTATAGCGTCCTCTGTGGATCTATTCTATATGCAAACTGATGTTTATCAAATGTATGCGGAAGGCAGGAAATGATGTGCAATTTGATTTCTAGTTCCTCTGCCTCTTTGAAACCCAGCTTGTACATCGGTAGTTCTTGGTTCACATACTGCTGAAGCCTAGCTTGTAGGATTTTGAGCATAGCCTTGCTAGCATGTGAAATGAGCACAATTGTGTGGTAGTTTGAGCATTCTTTGGCATTGTCCTTCTTTGGAATTGGAATATAAGCTGACCTTTTCCAATCCC